>NW_027175463.1:1731308-2072617 GCF_028021215.1 Eschrichtius robustus | reverse complement strand
GTGACTAGTAAGAATCTTAAAACCTATGTATTGATATCTCTCTGGAAGTGAGTCAAGTGGGTGTAAAGCCGCATAAACACAGCCATGAAAATCAGCTAAACCCCATTATAAAAATAAATTACTTTTAAAAACCCGTTAAACAAAGACAGTGAAAGAGAGAGAAATTCTTCCAAAATTCGTTCAGGGGCTGTGATGCAACCTGGATTGACCATATCTAGACCCACAGCTGGATGAGACATAAGGGTGGACACTCTTGGGGCTGAGAGGTTGGGTGAGGTTCGGTGAGCAAACGCAGAATCTTTAAAGTAATACTGCCTGGTACCCATCCCATGGGTCCCAAATCTCCAGGTTCAAGGGCATCTTCCTACATCGAAAACGTGCATGAGAAACCCAGAAGATGGTACACCGTGTGATTTTGAAAGGTTTCTAAAACGCACCTCATTTCTCATCTCCTTGTGCTCGGGTTCGCCATTCCAGGTACTTTACTAGCAATCTCCCTACTTGGAGAATCAGCACCTTTAACCTCCTGTTCCCTACAGGTTGCAATTTGTACTGAGGATGAACGGGAAGAGGGGCAACCAATGAGAGACTAGATCTAGGTGTTGGGACAGGCACAGGTCACTCTATTTTCCCATCAGGAAGAAGAATTAACCACAGGCTCAGCCTGCCGCCCAGAAGCAGAATAGGGCCTGAGGCAATATCGCGCTCTTGCGGCCAGCTCCCAAAAAAGCGAGTTGAAAAATGGAGCCCAGGGAGACTGCCATTCACAAACCCGCAGAGTTATAAATGATAACTCTCGTCCACAAATATATTGAGGGAAGGCAATGAAGAGGATTTGAAAGCAAGGCAGAATTGCAGGAAACAGGTTTCAGGAGGCAGATTCGAATCGCCTTTAAAGCACATGAAAAGTTGCAAAATGTCGACAATGATGCCCTTGGCCAAAAAGGGCGTATGCGTTTTTTCCTGAATATATTCAGGAAAAAACGCATACGCCCTTTTTGGCCAACCAAGCAACCTCGAATGGCAAATCAGCGCTACAAAGTAGTCTCGCTTCCCATCGGTCAAAAGGGCCATGCTGCAAAAAGTGTCAAAACCAGAAATGCAGGACAGACCATGGAGAAATGGCAGCCTTGCTACGCTGATGGGCGGGATGTAAATTGCCAACAGCCACTCTGGAGAAGTGTACGGTGTGTCCTGAAACATCTAAAACACACAGCTTAGGGAGCATAGGGCACGTCCACTCATGGGCGTATAAATTGGGAAAACTAAAAATCAGCAAGACACAGGCACCCCAAAGTTTAGGGCTGCTCTGTTGACAAGAACCTCCACTTCATGACACCTTAAATATCCCAGGAAGGAGAAAAATGGATAAAGAAGTTGTGGTCCTAATGTACAATGGAATATCACGCAGACATGAAATCAATATCATAAAGCTAGAAGAAGCAAGATGAGTCGACTTAGGTACGATGATTCTAAGTGAAATAAGTCACACAGAAAAAGACACTTATCATAAGCTATCACTTATAGAGGGAATGTAAAAACCGCTACACTTGAACTGAGTTACAAAACAGAACAGAGTCACACGTTTAGAAAACACACTATGGCTGCTTAACGGGAAAGGTGAGGTGGGGTGATGCATAAAACAAGGGTTTCAAATTCGCTCAGATACCGTTCCATACACCCAATATGTAATAGAAAAGACCGACTCATTGCTCAGAGAACTGGACTCAACACCCCCTATTCACCGCACAAGAATATATGTGACTAGTAAGAATCTTAAAACCTATATATTGATATCTGTCTGGAAGTGAGTCAAGTGGGTGTAACGCCGCATAAACACAGCCATGAAAAGCAGCTAAACCCCATTATAAAAATAAATTACTTTTAAAAACCCGTAAAACAAAGACAGTGAAAGAGAGAGAAATTGTTACAAAATTCGTTCAGAGGCTGTGATGCAACCTGGATTGACCATATCTAGACCCACAGCTGGATGAGACATAAGGGTGGACACACTTGGGGCTGCGAGGTTGGGTGAGGTTGGGTGAGCAAACACAGACCCTTTAAAGTAATACTGCGTGGTACCCATCCCATGGGTCCCAAATCTCCAGGTTCAAGGGCATCTTCCTACATCGAAAACATGCATGAGAAACCAAGAAGATGGTACACCGTGTGATTTTGAAAGGTTTCTAAAACGCACCTCATTTCTCATCTCCTTGTGTTCGGGTTCGCCATTCCAGCTACTTTACTAGCAATCTCCCTACTTGGAGAATCAACACCTTTAACCTCCTGTTCCGTACAGGTTGCAATTTGTCCTGAGGATGAAAGGGAAGAGGGGCAACCAATGAGAGACTAGATCTAGGTTTTGGGACAGGCACAGGTCACTCTATTTTCCCATCAGGAAGAAGAATTAACCACGGCTCAGCCTGCCGCCCAGAAGCAGAATAGGGCCTGAGGCAATCCCGCGCTCTTGCGGCCAGCTCCCAAAAAAGCGAGTTGAAAAATGGAGCCCAGGGAGACTGCCATTCACAAACCCACAGAGTTATAAATGATAACTCTCGTCCACAAATATATTGAGGGAAGGCAACGAAGAGGATTTGAAAGCAAGGCAGAATTGCACGAAACAGATTTCAGGAGGTAGATTCGAATCGCCTTTAAAGCACATGAAAGGTGGCAAAACGTCGACAATGATGACCTTGTCCAAAAAGAGCGTATGCGTTTTTTCCTGAATATATTCAGGAAAAAACGCATACGCCCTTTTTGGCCAACCAAGCAACCTGGAAAGGCAAATCAGCGCTACAAAGAAGTCTCGCTTCCCATCGGTCAAAAGGGCCATGCTGCAAAAATTTTCAAAACCAGAAATGCAGGACAGGCCATGGAGAAATGGCAGCCTTGCTACGCTGATGGGCGGGATGTAAATTGCCAACAGCCACTCTAGAGAAGTGTACGGTGTGTCCTGAAACATCTAAAACACACAGCTTAGGGAGCATAGGGCACGTCCACTCATGGGCGTATAAATTGGGAAAACTAAAAATCAGCAAGACACAGGCACCCCAAAGTTTAGGGCTGCTCTGTTGACAAGAACCTCCACTTCATGACACCTTAAATATCCCAGGAAAGCGAAAAATGGATAAAGAAGTTGTGGTCCTTATGTACAATGGAATATCACTCAGACATGAAATCAATGTCATAAGGCTAGAAGAAGCAAGGTGAGTGGACTTAGGAACGATAATTCTAAGTGAAATAAGTCACACAGAAAAAGACACTTATCATAAGCTATCACTTATAGAGGGAATGTAAAAACCGCTACACTTGAACTGAATTACAAAACAGAACAGAGTCACACGTTTAGAAAACACACTATGGCTGCTTAACGGGAAAGGTGAGGTGGGGTGATGCATAAAACAAGGGTTTCAAATTGGCTCAGATAGCGTTCCATACACCCAATATGTAATAGAAAAGACCGACTCCTTGCTCAGTGAACTGGACTCAACAACACCTATTCACCGCACAAGATTATATCTGACTAGTAAGAATCTTAAAACCTATGTATTGATATCTGTCTGGAAGTGAGTCAAGTGGGTGTAAAGCCGCATAAACACAGCCATGAAAAGCAGCTAAACCCCATTATAAAAATAAATTACTTTTAAAAACCCGTAAAACAAAGACAGTGAAAGAGAGAGAAATTCTTACAATATTCGTTCAGGGGCTGTGATGCAACCTGGATTGACCATATCTAGACCCACAGCTGGATGAGACATAAGGGTGGACACACTTGGGGCTGAGAGGTTGGGTGAGGTTGGGTGAGCAAACACAGACCCTTTAAAGTAATACTGCCTGGTACCCATCCCATGGGTCCCAAATCTCCAGGTTCAAGGGCATATTCCTACATCGAAAACATGCATGAGAAACCCAGAAGGTGGTACACCGTGTGATTTTGAAAGGTTTCTAAAACGCACCTCATTTCTCATCTCCTTGTGCTCGGGTTCGCCATTCCAGGTAATTTACTAGCAATCTCCCTACTTGGAGAATCAGCACCTTTAACCTCCTGTTCCCTACAGGTTGCAATTTGTCCTGAGGATGAACGGAAGAGGGGCAACCAATGAGAGACTAGATCTAGGTGTTGGGACAGGCACAGGTCACTCTATTTTCCCATCAGGAAGAAGAATTAACCACAGGCTCAGCCTGCCGCCCAGAAGCAGAATAGGGCCTGAGGCAATCCCGCGCTCCTGCGGCCAGCTCCCAAAAAAGCAAGTTGAAAAATGGAGCCCAGGGACACTGCCATTCACAAACCCGCAGAGTTATAAATGATAACTCTCGTCCACAAATATATTGAGGGAAGGCAACAAAGAGGATTTGAAAGCAAGGCAGAATTGCAGGAAACAGATTTCAGGAGGTAGATTTGAATCGCCTTTAAAGCACATGAAAGGTGGCAAAACGTCGACAATGATGACCTTGGCCAAAAAGAGCGTATGCGTTTTTTCCTGAATATATTCAGGAAAAAACGCATACGCCCTTTTTGGCCAACCAAGCAACCTGGAAAGGCAAATCAGCGCTACAAAGAAGTCTCGCTTCCCATCGGTCAAAAGGGCCATGCTGCAAAAATTTTCAAAAGCAGAAATGCAGGACAGGCCATGGAGAAATGGCAGCCTTGCTACGCTGATGGGAGGGATGTAAATTGCCAACAGCCACACTGGAGAAGTGTACGGTGTGTCCTGAAACTTCGAAAAAACACAGCTTAGGGAGCATAGGGCACGTCCACTCATGGTCGTATAAATTGGGAAAACTAAAAATCAGCAAGACACAGGCACCCCAATGATTAGGGCTGCTCTGTTGACAAGAACCTCCACTTCATGACACCTTAAATATCCCAGGAAAGAAAAAAATGGATAAAGAAGTTGTGGTCCTTATGTAAAATGGAATATCACTCAGACATGAAAGAAATGTCATAAGGCTAGTAGAAGCAAGATGAGTGGATTTAGGAATGACGATTCTAAGTGAAATAAGTCACACAGAAAAAGACACTTATCATAAGCTATCACTTATAGAGGGAATGTAAAAACCGCTACACTTGAACTGAATTACAAAACAGAACAGAGTCACACGTTTAGAAAACACACTATGGCTGCTTAACGGGAAAGGTGAGGTGGGGTGATGCATAAAACAAGGGTTTCAAATTCGCTCACATACCGTTCCATACACCCAATATGTAATAGACAAGACCTACACCTTGCTCAGTGAACTGGACACAACACCCCCTATTCACCGCACAAGAATATATCTGACTAGTAAGAATCGTAAAACCTATGTATTGATATCTCTCTGGAAGTGAGTCAAGTGGGTGTAAAGCCGCATCAACACAGCCGTGAAAGGCCGCTAAACCCCATTATAAAAATAAATTACTTTTAAAAACCCGTAAAACAAAGACAGTGAAAGAGAGAGAAATCCTTCCAAAATTCGGTCAGGGGCTGTGATGCAACCTGGATTGACCATATCTAGACACACAGCTGGATGAGACATAAGGGTGGACACTCTTGGGGCTGAGAGGTTGGGTGAGGTTGGGTGAGCAAACGCACAACCTTTAAAGTAATACTGCGTGGTACGCATCCCATGGGTCCCAAATCTCCAGGTTCAAGGGCATCTTCCTACATCGAAAACATACATGAGAAACCCAGAAGATGGTACACCGTGTGATTTTGAAAGGTTTCTAAAACGCACCTCATTTCTCATCTCCTTGTGCTCGGGTTCGCCATTCCAGGTACTTTACTAGCAATCTCCCTACTTGGAGAATCAGCACCTTTAACCTCCTGTTCCCTACAGGTTGCAATTTGTCCTGAGGATGAACGGGAAGAGGGGCAACCAATGAGAGACTAGATCTAGGTGTTGGGACAGGCACAGGTCACTCTATTTTCCCATCAGGAAGAAGAATTAACCACAGGCTCAGCCTGCCGCCCAGAAGCAGAATAGGGCCTGAGGCAATCCCGCGCTCTTGCGGCCAGCTCCCAAAAAAGCGAGTTGCAAAATGGAGCCCAGGGACACTGCCTTTCACAAACCCGCAGAGTTATAAATGATAACTCTCGTCCACAAATATATTGAGGGAAGGCAATGAAGAGGATTTGAAAGCAAGGCAGAATTGCAGGAAACAGGTTTCAGGAGGTAGATTCGAATCGCCTTTAAAGCACATGAAAAGTCGCAAATCGTCGACAATGATGCCCTTGGCCAAAAAGGGCGTATGCGTTTTTTCCTGAATATATTCAGGAAAAAACGCATACGCCCTTTTTGGCCAACCAAGCAACCTGGAAAGGCAAATCAGCGCTACAAAGTAGTCTCGCTTCCCATCGGTCAAAAGGGCCATGCTGCAAAATGTTTCAAAACCAGAAATGCAGGACAGGCCATGGAGAAATGGCAGCCTTGCTACGCTGATGGGCGGGATGTAAATTGCCAACAGCCACTCTGAAGAAGTGTACGGTGTGTCCTGAAACACCTAAAACACACAGCTTAGGGAGCATAGGGCACGCCCACTCATGGGCGTATAAATTGGGAAAACTAAAAATCAGCAAGACAAAGGCACCCCAAAGTTTAGGGCTGCTCTGTTGACAAGAACCTCCACTTCATGACACCTTAAATATCCCAGGAAAGAGAAAAATGGATAAAGAAGTTGTGGTCCTTATGTACAATGGAATATCACGCAGACATGAAATCAATATCATAAGGCTAGAAGAAGCAAGATGAGTGGACTTAGGTACGATGATTCTAAGTGAAATAAGTCACACAGAAAAAGACACTTATCATAAGCTATCACTTATAGAGGGAATGTAAAAACCGCTACACTTGAACTGAGTTACAAAACAGAACAGAGTCACACGTTTAGAAAACACACTATGGCTGCTTAACGGGAAAGGTGAGGTGGGGTGATGCATAAAACAAGGGTTTCAAATTCGCTCACATACCGTTCCATACACCCAATATGTAATAGAAAAGACCGACTCCTTGCTCAGTGAACTGGACTCAACACCCCCTATTCACCGCACAAGAATATATGTGACTAGTAAGAATCTTAAAACCTATGTATTGATATCTGTCTGGAAGTGAGTCAAGTGGGTGTAAAGCCGCATAAACACAGCCGGGAAAAGCAGCTAAACCCCATTATAAAAATAAATTACTTTTAAAACCCGTAATACAAAGACAGTGAAAGAGAGAGAAATTCTTATAAAATTCGTTCAGAGGCTGTGATGCAACCTGGATTGAACATATCTAGACCCACAGCTGGATGAGACATAAGGGTGGACACACTTGGGGCTGAGAGGTTGGGTGAGGTTGGGTGAGCAAACACACACCCTTTAAAGTAATACTGCGTGGTACCCATTCCATGGGTCCCAAATCTCCAGGTTCAAGGGCATCTTCCTACATCGAAAACATGCATGAGAAACCCAGAAGATGGTACACCGTGTGATTTTGAAAGGTTTCTAAAACGCACCTCATTTCTCATCTCCTTGTGCTCGGGTTCGCCATTCCAGGTACGTTACTAGCAATCTCCCTACTTGGAGAATCAGCACCTTTAACCTCCTGTTCCCTACAGGTTGCAATTTGTCCTGAGGATGAACGGGAAGAGGGACAACCAATGAGAGACTAGATCTAGGTGTTGGGACAGGCACAGGTCACTCTATTTTCCCATCAGGAAGAAGAATTAACCACAGGCTCAGCCTGCCGCCCAGAAGCAGAATAGGGCCTGAGGCAATCCCGCGCTCTTGTGGCCAGCTCCCAAAAAAGCGAGTTGAAAAATGGAGCCCAGGGACACTGCCATTCACAAACCCGCAGAGTTATAAATGATAACTCTCGTCCACAAATATATTGAGGGAAGGCAACGAAGAGGATTTGAAAGCAAGGCAGAATTGCAGGAAACAGGTTTCAGGAGGTAGATTCGAATCGCCTTTAAAGCACATGAAAAGTCACAAAACGTCGACAATGATGCCCTTGTCCAAAAAGGGCGTATGCGTTTTTTCCTGAATATATTCAGGAAAAAACGCATACGCCCTTTTTGGCCAACCAAGCAACCTGGAAAGGCAAATCAGCGCTACCAATTAGTCTCGCTTCCCATCGGTCAAAAGGGCCATGCTGCAAAAAGTGTCAAAACC
This sequence comes from Eschrichtius robustus, assembly GCF_028021215.1. Taxonomy (NCBI): domain Eukaryota; kingdom Metazoa; phylum Chordata; class Mammalia; order Artiodactyla; family Eschrichtiidae; genus Eschrichtius; species Eschrichtius robustus. The sequence goes on along the minus strand of NW_027175463.1, from coordinate 2,064,485 downwards.
AGAAATGCAGGATAGGCCATGGAGAAATGGCAGCCTTGCTACGCTGAGGGGTGGGATGTAAATTGCCAACAGCCACTCTGGAGAAGTGTACGGTGTGTCCTGAAACATCTAAAACACACAGCTTAGGGAGCATAGGGCACGTCCACTCATGGGCGTATAAATTGGGAAAACTAAAAATCAGCAAGACACAGGCACCCCAAAGTTTAGGGCTGCTCTGTTGACAAGAACCTCCACTTCATGACACCTTAAATATCCCAGGAAAGAGAAAAATGGATAAAGAAGTTGTGGTCCTTATGTACAATGGAATATCACGCAGACATGAAATCAATATCATAATGCTAGAAGAAGCAAGATGAGTGGACTTAGGTACGATGATTCTAAGTGAAATAAGTCACACAGAAAAAGACACTTATCATAAGCTATCACTTATAGAGGGAATGTAAAAACCGCTACACTTGAACTGAGTTACAAAACAGAACAGAGTCACACGTTTAGAAAACACACTATGGCTGCTTAACGGGAAAGGTGAGGTGGGGTGATGCATAAAACAAGGGTTTCAAATTCGCTCAGATACCGTTCCATACACCCAATATGTAATAGAAAAGACCGACTCCTTGCTCAGTGAACTGGACTCAACACCCCCTATTCACCGCACAAGAATATATGTGACTAGTAAGAATCTTAAAACCTATGTATTGATATCTGTCTGGAAGTGAGTCAAGTGGGTGTAAAGCCGCATAAACACAGCCGTGAAAAGCAGCTAAACCCCATTATAAAAATAAATTACTTTTAAAAACCCGTAAAACAAAGACACTGAAAGGGAGAGAAATTCTTACAAAACTCGTTCAGAAGCTGTGATGCAACCTGGATTGACCATATCTAGACCCACAGCTGGATGAGACATAAGGGTGGACACACTTGGGGCTGAGAGGTTGGGTGAGGTTGGGTGAGCAAACACAGACCCTTTAAAGTAATACTGCGTGGTACCCATCCCATGGGTCCCAAATCTCCAGGTTCAAGGGCATCTTCCTACATCGAAAACATGCATGAGAAACCCAGAAGATGGTACACCGTGTGATTTTGAAAGGTTTCTAAAACGCACCTCATTTCTCATCTCCTTGTGTTCGGTTTCGCCATTCCAGGTACTTTACTAGCAATCTCCCTACTTGGAGAATCAGCACCTTTAACCTCCTGTTCCGTACAGGTTGCAATTTGTCCTGAGGATGAAAGGGAAGAGGGGCAACCAATGAGAGACTAGATCTAGGTGTTGGGACAGGCACAGGTAACTCTATTTTCCCATCAGGAAGAAGAATTAACCACAGGCTCAGCCTACCGCCGGGAACCAGAATAGGGCCTTAGGCAATCCCCTGGGTTTGCGGCCAGCTCCCAAAAAAGACAGTTGAAAAATGGAGCTCAGGGGCACTGCAATTCACAAACCTGCTGAGTTATAAATGATAACTCTCGTCCAAAAATATATTGAGGGAAGGCAACGAAGAGGATTTGAAAGCAAGGCAGAATTGCAGGAAACAGATTTCAGGAGGTAGATTCGAATCGCCTTTACAGCACATGAAAGGTGGCAAAACGTCGACAATGATGACCTTGGCCAAAAAGAGCGTATGTGTTTTTTCCTGAATATATTCAGGAAAAAACGTATACGCCCTTTTTGGCCAACCAAGCAACCTGGAAAGGCAAATCAGCGCTACAAAGAAGTCTCGCTTCCCATCGGTCAAAAGGGCCATGCTGCAAAAATTTTCAAAACCAGAAATGCAGGACAGGCCATGGAGAAATGGCAGCCTTGCTACGCTGATGGGAGGGATGTAAATTGCCAACAGCCACACTGGAGAAGTGTACGGTGTGTCCTGAAACTTCGAAAAAACACAGCTTAGGGAGCATAGGGCACGTCCACTCATGGTCGTATAAATTGGGAAAACTAAAAATCAGCAAGACACAGGCACCCCAATGATTAGGGCTGCTCAGTTGACAAGAACCTCCACTTCATGACACCTTAAATATCCCAGGAAAGAAAAAAATGGATAAAGAAGTTGTGGTCCTTATGTAAAATGGAATATCACTCAGACATGAAATAAATGTCATAAGGCTAGTAGAAGCAAGATGAGTGGATTTAGGAATGACGATTCTAAGTGAAATAAGTCACACAGAAAAAGACACTTATCATAAGCTATCACTTATAGAGGGAATGTAAAAACCGCTACACTTGAACTGAATTACAAAACAGAACAGAGTCACACGTTTAGAAAACACACTCTGGCTGCTTAACGGGAAAGGTGAGGTGGGGTGATGCATAAAACAAGGGTTTCAAATTCGCTCACATACCGTTCCATACACCCAATATGTAATAGACAAGACCTACTCCTTGCTCAGTGAACTGGACACAACACCCCCTATTCACCGCACAAGAATATATCTGACTAGGAAGAATCGTAAAACCTATGTATTGATATCTCTCTGGAAGTGAGTCAAGTGGGTGTAAAGCCGCATCAACACAGCCGTGAAAGGCCGCCAAACCCCATTATAAAAATAAATTACTTTTAAAAACCCGTAAAACAAAGACAGTGAAAGAGAGAGAAATTCTTCCAAAATTCGGTCAGGGGCTGTGATGCAACGTGGATTGACCATATCTAGACACACAGCTGGATGAGACATAAGGGTGGACACTCTTGGGGCTGAGAGGTTGGGTGAGGTTGGGTGAGCAAACGCACAACCTTTAAAGTAATACTGCGTGGTACGCATCCCATGGGTCCCAAATCTCCAGGTTCAAGGGCATCTTCCTACATCGAAAACATACATGAGAAACCCAGAAGATGGTACACCGTGCGATTTTGAAAGGTTTCTAAAACGCACCTCATTTCTCATCTCCTTGTGCTCGGGTTCGCCATTCCAGGTACTTTACTAGCAATCTCCCTACTTGGAGAATCAGCACCTTTAACCTCCTGTTCCCTACAGGTTGCAATTTGTCCTGAGGATGAACGGGAAGAGGGGCAACCAATGAGAGACTAGATCTAGGTGTTGGGACAGGCACAGGTCACTCTATTTTCCCATCAGGAAGAAGAATTAACCACAGGCTCAGCCTGACGCCCAGAAGCAGAATAGGGCCTGAGGCAATCCCGCGCTCTTGCGGCCAGCTCCCAAAAAAGCTAGTTGCAAAATGGAGCCCAGGGACACTGCCTTTCACAAACCCGCAGAGTTATAAATGATAACTCTCGTCCACAAATATATTGAGGGAAGGCAATGAAGAGGATTTGAAAGCAAGGCAGAATTGCAGGAAACAGGTTTCAGGAGGTAGATTCGAATCGCGTTTAAAGCACATGAAAAGTCGCAAATCGTCGACAATGATGCCCTTGGCCAAAAAGGGCGTATGCGTTTTTTCCTGAATATATTCAGGAAAAAACGCATACGCCCTTTTTGGCCAACCAAGCAACCTGGAAAGGCAAATCAGCGCTACAAAGTAGTCTCGCTTCCCATCGGTCAAAAGGGCCATGCTGCAAAAAGTGTCAAAACCAGAAATGCAGGACAGGCCATGGAGAAATGGCAGCCTTGCTACGCTGATGGGCGGGATGTAAATTGCCAACAGCCACTCTGAAGAAGTGTACGGTGTGTCCAGAAACATCTAAAACACACAGCTTAGGGAGCATAGGGCACGTCCACTCATGGGCGTATAAATTGGGAAAACTAAAAATCAGCAAGACACAGGCACCCCAAAGTTTAGGGCTGCTCTGTTGACAAGAACCTCCACTTCATGACACCTTAAATATCCCAGGAAAGAGAAAAATGGATAAAGAAGTTGTGGTCCTTATGTACAATGGAATATCACGCAGACATGAAATCAATATCATAAGGCTAGAAGAAGCAAGATGAGTGGACTTAGGTACGATGATTCTAAGTGAAATAAGTCACACAGAAAAAGACACTTATCATAAGCTATCACTTATAGAGGGAATGTAAAAACCGCTACACTTGAACTGAGTTACAAAACAGAACAGAGTCACACGTTTAGAAAACACACTATGGCTGCTTAACGTGAAAGGTGAGGTGGGGTGATGCATAAAACAAGGGTTTCAAATTCGCTCACATACCGTTCCATACACCCAATATGTAATAGAAAAGACCGACTCCTTGCTCAGTGAACTGGACTCAACACCCCCTATTCACCGCACAAGAATATATGTGACTAGTAAGAATCTTAAAACCTATGTATTGATATCTGTCTGGAAGTGAGTCAAGTGGGTGTAAAGCCGCATAAACACAGCCGTGAAAAGCAGCTAAACCCCATTATAAAAATAAATTACTTTTAAAAACCCGTAAAACAAAGACAGTGAAAGAGAGAGAAATTCTTACAAAATTCGTTCAGAGGCTGTGATGCAACCTGGATTGAACATATCTAGACCCACAGCTGGATGAGACATAAGGGTGGACACACTTGGGGCTGAGAGGTTGGGTGAGGTTGGGTGAGCAAACACAGACCCTTTAAAGTAATACTGCGTGGTACCCATCCCATGGGTCCCAAATCTCCAGGTTCAAGGGCATCTTCCTACATCGAAAACATGCATGAGAAACCCAGAAGATGGTACACCATGTGATTTTGAAAGGTTTCTAAAACGCACCTCATTTCTCATCTCCTTGTGCTCGGGTTCGCCATTCCAGGTACGTTACTAGCAATCTCCCTACTTGGAGAATCAGCACCTTTAACCTCCTGTTCCGTACAGGTTGCAATTTGTCCTGAGGATGAACGGGAAGAGGGGCAACCAATGAGAGACTAGATCTAGGTGTTGGGACAGGCACAGGTCACTCTATTTTCCCATCAGGAAGAAGAATTAACCACAGGCTCAGCCTGCCGCCCAGAAGCAGAATAGGGCCTGAGGCAAACCCGCGCTCTTACGGCCAGCTCCCAAAAAAGCGAGTTGAAAAATGGAGCCCAGGGACACTGCCATTCACAAACCCGCAGAGTTATAAATGATAACTCTCGTCCACAAATATATTGAGGGAAGGCAACGAAGAGGATTTGAAAGCAAGGCAGAATTGCAGGAAACAGGTTTCAGGAGGTAGATTCGAATCGCCTTTAAAGCACATGAAAAGTAGCAAAACGTCGACAATGATGCCCTTGGCCAAAAAGGGCGTATGCGTTTTTTCCTGAATATATTCAGGAAAAAACGCATACGCCCTTTTTGGCCAACCAAGCAACCTGGAAAGGCAAATCAGCGCTACAAAGTAGTCTCGCTTCCCATCGGTCAAAAGGGCCATGCTGCAAAAAGTGTCAAAACCAGAAATGCAGGATAGGCCATGGAGAAATGGCAGCCTTGCTACGCTGATGGGCGGGATGTAAATTGCCAACAGCCACTCTGGAGAAGTGTACGGTGTGTCCTGAAACATCTAAAACACACAGCTTAGGGAGCATAGGGCACGTCCACTCATGGGCGTATAAATTGGGAAAACTAAAAATCAGCAAGACACAGGCACCCCAAAGTTTAGGGCTGCTCTGTTGACAAGAACCTCCACTTCATGACACCTTAAATATCCCAGGAAAGAGAAAAATGGATAAAGAAGTTGTGGTCCTTATGTACAATGGAATATCACGCAGAAATGAAATCAATATCATAAGGCTAGAAGAAGCAAGATGAGTGGACTTAGGTACGATGATTCTAAGTGAAATAAGTCACACAGAAAAAGACACTTATCATAAGCTATCACTTATAGAGGGAATGTAAAAACCGCTACACTTGAACTGAGTTACAACACAGAACAGAGTCACACGTTTAGAAATCACACTATGGCTGCTTAACGGGAAAGGTGAGGTGGGGTGATGCATAAAACAAGGGTTTCAAATTCGCTCAGATACCGTTCCATACACCCAATATGTAATAGAAAAGACCGACTCCTTGCTCAGTGAACTGGACTCAACACCCCCTATTCACCGCACAAGAATATATGTGACTAGTAAGAATCTTAAAACCTATGTATTGATATCTGTCTGGAAGTGAGTCAAGTGGGTGTAAAGCCGCATAAACACAGCCGTGAAAAGCAGCTAAACCCCATTATAAAAATAAATTACTTTTAAAAACCCGTAAAACAAAGACAGTGAAAGAGAGAGAAATTCTTACAAAATTCGTTCAGAGGCTGTGATGCAACCTGGATTGAACATATCTAGACCCACAGCTGGATGAGACATAAGGGTGGACACACTTGGGGCTGAGAGTTTGGGTGAGGTTGGGTGAGCAAACACAGACCCTTTAAAGTAATACTGCGTGGTACCCATCCCATGGGTCCCAAATCTCCAGGTTCAAGGGCATCTTCCTACATCGAAAACATGCATGAGAAACCCAGAAGATGGTACACCGTGTGATTTTGAAAGGTTTCTAAAACGCACCTCATTTCTCATCTCCTTGTGCTCGGGTTCGCCATTCCAGGTACGTTACTAGCAATCTCCCTACTTGGAGAATCAGCACCTTTAACCTCCTGTTCCCTACAGGTTGCAATTTGTCCTGAGGATGAACGGGAAGAGGGGCAACCAATGAGAGACTAGATCTAGGTGTTGGGACAGGCACAGGTCACTCTATTTTCCCATCAGGAAGAAGAATTAACCACAGGCTCAGCCTGCCGCCCAGAAGCAGAATAGGGCCTGAGGCAATCCCGCGCTCTTAAGACCAGCTCCCAAAAAAGCGAGTTGAAAAATGGAGCCCAGGGACACTGCCATTCACAAACCCGCAGAGTTATAAATGATAACTCTCGTCCACAAATATATTGAGGGAAGGCAACGAAGAGGATTTGAAAGCAAGGCAGAATTGCAGGAAACAGGTTTCAGGAGGTAGATTCGAATCGCCTTTAAAGCACATGAAAAGTCGCAAATCGTCGACAAAGATGCCCTTGGCCAAAAAGGGCGTATGCGTTTTTTCCTGAATATATTCAGGAAAAAACGCATACGCCCTTTTTGGCGAACCAAGCAACCTGGAAAGGCAAATCAGCGCTACAAAGTAGTCTCGCTTCCCATCGGTCAAAAGGGCCAAGCTGCAAAAAGTGTCAAAACCAGAAATGCAGGACAGGCCATGGAGAAATGGCAGCCTTGCTACGCTGATGGGCGGGATGTAAATTGCCAACAGCCACTCTGAAGAAGTGTACGGTGTGTCCTGAAACATCTAAAACACACAGCTTAGGGAGCATAGGGCACGTCCACTCATGGGCGTATAAATTGGGAAAACTAAAAATCAGCAAGACACAGGCACCCCAAAGTTTAGGGCGGCTCTGTTGACAAGAACCTCCACTTCATGACACCTTAAATATCCCAGGAAAGAGAAAAATGGATAAAGAAGTTGTGGTCCTTATGTACAATGGAATATCACGCAGACATGAAATCAATATCATAAGGCTAGAAGAAGCAAGATGAGTGGACTTTGGTACGATGATTCTAAGTGAAATAAGTCACACAGAAAAAGACACTTATCATAAGCTATCACTTATAGAGGGAATGTAAAAACCGCTACACTTGAACTGAGTTACAAAACAGAACAGAGTCACACGTTTAGAAAACACACTCTGGCTGCTTAACGGGAAAGGTGAGGTGGGGTGATGCATAAAACAAGGGTTTCAAATTCGCTCACATACCGTTCCATACACCCAATATGTAATAGAAAAGACCGACTCCTTGCTCAGTGAACTGGACTCAACACCCCCTATTCACCGCACAAGAATATATGTGACTAGTAAGAATCTTAAAACCTATGTATTGATATCTGTCTGGAAGTGAGTCAAGTGGGTGTAAAGCCGCATAAACACAGCCGTGAAAAGCAGCTAAACCCCATTATAAAAATAAATTACTTTTAAAAACCCGTAAAACAAAGACAGTGAAAGAGAGAGAAATTCTTACAAAATTCGTTCAGAGGCTGTGATGCAACCTGGATTGAACATATCTAGACCCACAGCTGGATGAGACATAAGGGTGGACACACTTGGGGCTGAGAGGTTGGGTGAGGTTGGGTGAGCAAACACAGACCCTTTAAAGTAATACTGCGTGGTACCCATCCCATGGGTCCCAAATCTCCAGGTTTAAGGGCATCTTCCTACATCGAAAACATGCATGAGAAACCCAGAAGATGGTACACCGTGTGATTTTGAAAGGTTTCTAAAACGCACCTCATTTCTCATCTCCTTGTGCTCGGGTTCGCCATTCCAGGTACGTTACTAGCAATCTCCCTACTTGGAGAATCAGCACCTTTAACCTCCTGTTCCCTACAGGTTGCAATTTGTCCTGAGGATGAACGGGAAGAGGGACAACCAATGAGAGACTAGATCTAGGTGTTGGGACAGGCACAGGTCACTCTATTTTCCCATCAGGAAGAAGAATTAACCACAGGCTCAGCCTGCCGCCCAGAAGCAGAATAGGGCCTGAGGCAATCCCGCGCTCTTACGGCCAGCTCCCAAAAAAGCGAGTTGAAAAATGGAGCCCAGGGACACTGCCATTCACAAACCCGCAGAGTTATAAATGATAACTCTCGTCCACAAATATATTGAGGGAAGGCAACGAAGAGGATTTGAAAGCAAGGCAGAATTGCAGGAAACAGGTTTCAGGAGGTAGATTCGAATCACCTTTAAAGCACATGAAAAGTCGCAAAACGTCGACAATGATGCCCTTGGCCAAAAAGGGCGTATGCGTTTTTTCTTGAATATATTCAGGAAAAAACGCATACGCCCTTTTTGGCCAACCAAGCAACCTGGAAAGGCAAATCAGCGCTACAAAGTAGTCTCGCTTCCCATCGGTCAAAAGGGCCATGCTGCAAAAAGTGTCAAAACCAGAAATGCAGGATAGGCCATGGAGAAATGGCAGCCTTGCTACGCTGAGGGGTGGGATGTAAATTGCCAACAGCCACTCTGGAGAAGTGTACGGTGTGTCCTGAAACATCTAAAACACACAGCTTAGGGAGCATAGGGCACGTCCACTCATGGGCGTATAAATTGGGAAAACTAAAAATCAGCAAGACACAGGCACCCCAAAGTTTAGGGCTGCTCTGTTGACAAGAACCTCCACTTCATGACACCTTAAATATCCCAGGAAAGAGAAAAATGGATAAAGAAGTTGTGGTCCTTATGTACAATGGAATATCACGCAGACATGAAATCAATATCATAATGCTAGAAGAAGCAAGATGAGTGGACTTAGGTACGATGATTCTAAGTGAAATAAGTCACACAGAAAAAGACACTTATCATAAGCTATCACTTATAGAGGGAATGTAAAAACCGCTACACTTGAACTGAGTTACAAAACAGAACAGAGTCACACGTTTAGAAAACACACTCTGGCTGCTTAACGGGAAAGGTGAGGTGGGGTGATGCATAAAACAAGGGTTTCAAATTCGCTCAGATACCGTTCCATACACCCAATATGTAATAGAAAAGACCGACTCCTTGCTCAGTGAACTGGACTCAACACCCCCTATTCACCGCACAAGAATATATGTGACTAGTAAGAATCTTAAAACCTATGTATTGATATCTGTCTGGAAGTGAGTCAAGTGGGTGTAAAGCCGCATAAACACAGCCGTGAAAAGCAGCTAAACCCCATTATAAAAATAAATTACTTTTAAAAACCCGTAAAACAAAGACACTGAAAGGGAGAGAAATTCTTACAAAATTCGTTCAGAAGCTGTGATGCAACCTGGATTGACCATATCTAGACCCACAGCTGGATGAGACATAAGGGTGGACACACTTGGGGCTGAGAGGTTGGGTGAGGTTGGGTGAGCAAACACAGACCCTTTAAAGTAATACTGCGTGGTACCCATCCCATGGGTCCCAAATCTCCAGGTTCAAGGGCATCTTCCTACATCGAAAACATGCATGAGAAACCCAGAAGATGGTACACCGTGTGATTTTGAAAGGTTTCTAAAACGCACCTCATTTCTCATCTCCTTGTGTTCGGTTTCGCCATTCCAGCTACTTTACTAGCAATCTCCCTACTTGGAGAATCAGCACCTTTAACCTCCTGTTCCGTACAGGTTGCAATTTGTCCTGAGGATGAAAGGGAAGAGGGACAACCAATGAGAGACTAGATCTAGGTGTTGGGACAGGCACAGGTAACTCTATTTTCCCATCAGGAAGAAGAATTAACCACAGGCTCAGCCTACCGCCGGGAACCAGAATAGGGCCTTAGGCAATCCCCTGGGTTTGCGGCCAGCTCCCAAAAAAGACAGTTGAAAAATGGAGCTCAGGGGCACTGCAATTCACAAACCTGCTGAGTTATAAATGATAACTCTCGTCCAAAAATATATTGAGGGAAGGCAACGAAGAGGATTTGAAAGCAAGGCAGAATTGCAGGAAACAGATTTCAGGAGGTAGATACGAATCGCCTTTAAAGCACATGAAAGGTGGCAAAACGTCGACAATGATGACCTTGGCCAAAAAGAGCGTATGTGTTTTTTCCTGAATATATTCAGGAAAAAACGTATACGCCCTTTTTGGCCAACCAAGCAACCTGGAAAGGCAAATCAGCGCTACAAAGAAGTCTCGCTTCCCATCGGTCAAAAGGGCCATGCTGCAAAAATTTTCAAAACCAGAAATGCAGGACAGGCCATGGAGAAATGGCAGCCTTGCTACGCTGATGGGAGGGATGTAAATTGCCAACAGCCACACTGGAGAAGTGTACGGTGTGTCCTGAAACTTCGAAAAAACACAGCTTAGGGAGCATAGGGCACGTCCACTCATGGTCGTATAAATTGGGAAAACTAAAAATCAGCAAGACACAGGCACCCCAATGATTAGGGCTGCTCAGTTGACAAGAACCTCCACTTCATGACACCTTAAATATCCCAGGAAAGAAAAAAATGGATAAAGAAGTTGTGGTCCTTATGTAAAATGGAATATCACTCAGACATGAAATAAATGTCATAAGGCTAGTAGAAGCAAGATGAGTGGATTTAGGAATGACGATTCTAAGTGAAATAAGTCACACAGAAAAAGACACTTATCATAAGCTATCACTTATAGAGGGAATGTAAAAACCGCTACACTTGAACTGAATTACAAAACAGAACAGAGTCACACGTTTAGAAAACACACTCTGGCTGCTTAACGGGAAAGGTGAGGTGGGGTGATGCATAAAACAAGGGTTTCAAATTCGCTCACATACCGTTCCATACACCCAATATGTAATAGACAAGACCTACTCCTTGCTCAGTGAACTGGACACAACACCCCCTATTCACCGCACAAGAATATATCTGACTAGGAAGAATCGTAAAACCTATGTATTGATATCTCTCTGGAAGTGAGTCAAGTGGGTGTAAAGCCGCATCAACACAGCCGTGAAAGGCCGCCAAACCCCATTATAAAAATAAATTACTTTTAAAAACCCGTAAAACAAAGACAGTGAAAGAGAGAGAAATTCTTCCAAAATTCGGTCAGGGGCTGTGATGCAACGTGGATTGACCATATCTAGACACACAGCTGGATGAGACATAAGGGTGGACACTCTTGGGGCTGAGACGTTGGGTGAGGTTGGGTGAGCAAACGCACAACCTTTAAAGTAATACTGCGTGGTACGCATCCCATGGGTCCCAAATCTCCAGGTTCAAGGGCATCTTCCTACATCGAAAACATACATGAGAAACCCAGAAGATGGTACACCGTGCGATTTTGAAAGGTTTCTAAAACGCACCTCATTTCTCATCTCCTTGTGCTCGGGTTCGCCATTCCAGGTACTTTACTAGCAATCTCCCTACTTGGAGAATCAGCACCTTTAACCTCCTGTTCCCTACAGGTTGCAATTTGTCCTGAGGATGAACGGGAAGAGGGGCAACCAATGAGAGACTAGATCTAGGTGTTGGGACAGGCACAGGTCACTCTATTTTCCCATCAGGAAGAAGAATTAACCACAGGCTCAGCCTGACGCCCAGAAGCAGAATAGGGCCTGAGGCAATCCCGCGCTCTTGCGGCCAGCTCCCAAAAAAGCTAGTTGCAAAATGGAGCCCAGGGACACTGCCTTTCACAAACCCGCAGAGTTATAAATGATAACTCTCGTCCACAAATATATTGAGGGAAGGCAATGAAGAGGATTTGAAAGCAAGGCAGAATTGCAGGAAACAGGTTTCAGGAGGTAGATTCGAATCGCCTTTAAAGCACATGAAAATTCGCAAATCGTCGACAATGATGCCCTTGGCCAAAAAGGGCGTATGCGTTTTTTCCTGAATATATTCAGGAAAAAACGCATACGCCCTTTTTGGCCAACCAAGCAACCTGGAAAGGCAAATCAGCGCTACAAAGTAGTCTCGCTTCCCATCGGTCAAAAGGGCCATGCTGCAAAAAGTGTCAAAACCAGAAATGCAGGACAGGCCATGGAGAAATGGCAGCCTTGCTACGCTGATGGGCGGGATGTAAATTGCCAACAGCCACTCTGAAGAAGTGTACGGTGTGTCCAGAAACATCTAAAACACACAGCTTAGGGAGCATAGGGCACGTCCACTCATGGGCGTATAAATTGGGAAAACTAAAAATCAGCAAGACACAGGCACCCCAAAGTTTAGGGCTGCTCTGTTGACAAGAACCTCCACTTCATGACACCTTAAATATCCCAGGAAAGAGAAAAATGGATAAAGAAGTTGTGGTCCTTATGTACAATGGAATATCACGCAGACATGAAATCAATATCATAAGGCTAGAAGAAGCAAGATGAGTGGACTTAGGTACGATGATTCTAAGTGAAATAAGTCACACAGAAAAAGACACTTATCATAAGCTATCACTTATAGAGGGAATGTAAAAACCGCTACACTTGAACTGAGTTACAAAACAGAACAGAGTCACACGTTTAGAAAACACACTCTGGCTGCTTAACGGGAAAGGTGAGGTGGGGTGATGCATAAAACAAGGGTTTCAAATTCGCTCAGATACCGTTCCATACACCCAATATGTAATAGAAAAGACCGACTCCTTGCTCAGTGAACTGGACTCAACACCCCCTATTCACCGCACAAGAATATATGTGACTAGTAAGAATCTTAAAACCTATGTATTGATATCTGTCTGGAAGTGAGTCAAGTGGGTGTAAAGCCGCATAAACACAGCCGTGAAAAGCAGCTAAACCCCATTATAAAAATAAATTACTTTTAAAAACCCGTAAAACAAAGACACTGAAAGGGAGAGAAATTCTTACAAAATTCGTTCAGAAGCTGTGATGCAACCTGGATTGACCATATCTAGACCCACAGCTGGATGAGACATAAGGGTGGACACACTTGGGGCTGAGAGGTTGGGTGAGGTTGGGTGAGCAAACACAGACCCTTTAAAGTAATACTGCGTGGTACCCATCCCATGGGTCCCAAATCTCCAGGTTCAAGGGCATCTTCCTACATCGAAAACATGCATGAGAAACCCAGAAGATGGTACACCGTGTGATTTTGAAAGGTTTCTAAAACGCACCTCATTTCTCATCTCCTTGTGTTCGGTTTCGCCATTCCAGCTACTTTACTAGCAATCTCCCTACTTGGAGAATCAGCACCTTTAACCTCCTGTTCCGTACAGGTTGCAATTTGTCCTGAGGATGAAAGGGAATAGGGACAACCAATGAGAGACTAGATCTAGGTGTTGGGACAGGCACAGGTAACTCTATTTTCCCATCAGGAAGAAGAATTAACCACAGGCTCAGCCTACCGCCGGGAACCAGAATAGGGCCTTAGGCAATCCCCTGGGTTTGCGGCCAGCTCCCAAAAAAGACAGTTGAAAAATGGAGCTCAGGGGCACTGCAATTCACAAACCTGCTGAGTTATAAATGATAACTCTCGTCCAAAAATATATTGAGGGAAGGCAACGAAGAGGATTTGAAAGCAAGGCAGAATTGCAGGAAACAGATTTCAGGAGGTAGATACGAATCGCCTTTAAAGCACATGAAAGGTGGCAAAACGTCGACAATGATGACCTTGGCCAAAAAGAGCGTATGTGTTTTTTCCTGAATATATTCAGGAAAAAACGTATACGCCCTTTTTGGCCAACCAAGCAACCTGGAAAGGCAAATCAGCGCTACAAAGAAGTCTCGCTTCCCATCGGTCAAAAGGGCCATGCTGCAAAAATTTTCAAAACCAGAAATGCAGGACAGGCCATGGAGAAATGGCAGCCTTGCTACGCTGATGGGAGGGATGTAAATTGCCAACAGCCACACTGGAGAAGTGTACGGTGTGTCCTGAAACTTCGAAAAAACACAGCTTAGGGAGCATAGGGCACGTCCACTCATGGTCGTATAAATTGGGAAAACTAAAAATCAGCAAGACACAGGCACCCCAATGATTAGGGCTGCTCAGTTGACAAGAACCTCCACTTCATGACACCTTAAATATCCCAGGAAAGAAAAAAATGGATAAAGAAGTTGTGGTCCTTATGTAAAATGGAATATCACTCAGACATGAAATAAATGTCATAAGGCTAGTAGAAGCAAGATGAGTGGATTTAGGAATGACGATTCTAAGTGAAATAAGTCACACAGAAAAAGACACTTATCATAAGCTATCACTTATAGAGGGAATGTAAAAACCGCTACACTTGAACTGAATTACAAAACAGAACAGAGTCACACGTTTAGAAAACACACTCTGGCTGCTTAACGGGAAAGGTGAGGTGGGGTGATGCATAAAACAAGGGTTTCAAATTCGCTCACATACCGTTCCATACACCCAATATGTAATAGACAAGACCTACTCCTTGCTCAGTGAACTGGACACAACACCCCCTATTCACCGCACAAGAATATATCTGACTAGGAAGAATCGTAAAACCTATGTATTGATATCTCTCTGGAAGTGAGTCAAGTGGGTGTAAAGCCGCATCAACACAGCCGTGAAAGGCCGCCAAACCCCATTATAAAAATAAATTACTTTTAAAAACCCGTAAAACAAAGACAGTGAAAGAGAGAGAAATTCTTCCAAAATTCGGTCAGGGGCTGTGATGCAACGTGGATTGACCATATCTAGACACACAGCTGGATGAGACATAAGGGTGGACACTCTTGGGGCTGAGAGGTTGGGTGAGGTTGGGTGAGCAAACGCACAACCTTTAAAGTAATACTGCGTGGTACGCATCCCATGGGTCCCAAATCTCCAGGTTCAAGGGCATCTTCCTACATCGAAAACATACATGAGAAACCCAGAAGATGGTACACCGTGCGATTTTGAAAGGTTTCTAAAACGCACCTCATTTCTCATCTCCTTGTGCTCGGGTTCGCCATTCCAGGTACTTTACTAGCAATCTCCCTACTTGGAGAATCAGCACCTTTAACCTCCTGTTCCCTACAGGTTGCAATTTGTCCTGAGGATGAACGGGAAGAGGGGCAACCAATGAGAGACTAGATCTAGGTGTTGGGACAGGCACAGGTCACTCTATTTTCCCATCAGGAAGAAGAATTAACCACAGGCTGAGCCTGACGCCCAGAAGCAGAATAGGGCCTGAGGCAATCCCGCGCTCTTGCGGCCAGCTCCCAAAAAAGCTAGTTGCAAAATGGAGCCCAGGGACACTGCCTTTCACAAACCCGCAGAGTTATAAATGATAACTCTCGTCCACAAATATATTGAGGGAAGGCAATGAAGAGGATTTGAAAGCAAGGCAGAATTGCAGGAAACAGGTTTCAGGAGGTAGATTCGAATCGCGTTTAAAGCACATGAAAAGTCGCAAATCGTCGACAATGATGCCCTTGGCCAAAAAGGGCGTATGCGTTTTTTCCTGAATATATTCAGGAAAAAACGCATACGCCCTTTTTGGCCAACCAAGCAACCTGGAAAGGCAAATCAGCGCTACAAAGTAGTCTCGCTTCCCATCGGTCAAAAGGGCCATGCTGCAAAAAGTGTCAAAACCAGAAATGCAGGACAGGCCATGGAGAAATGGCAGCCTTGCTACGCTGATGGGCGGGATGTAAATTGCCAACAGCCACTCTGAAGAAGTGTACGGTGTGTCCAGAAACATCTAAAACACACAGCTTAGGGAGCATAGGGCACGTCCACTCATGGGCGTATAAATTGGGAAAACTAAAAATCAGCAAGACACAGGCACCCCAAAGTTTAGGGCTGCTCTGTTGACAAGAACCTCCACTTCATGACACCTTAAATATCCCAGGAAAGAGAAAAATGGATAAAGAAGTTGTGGTCCTTATGTACAATGGAATATCACGCAGACATGAAATCAATATCATAAGGCTAGAAGAAGCAAGATGAGTGGACTTAGGTACGATGATTCTAAGTGAAATAAGTCACACAGAAAAAGACACTTATCATAAGCTATCACTTATAGAGGGAATGTAAAAACCGCTACACTTGAACTGAGTTACAAAACAGAACAGAGTCACACGTTTAGAAAACACACTATGGCTGCTTAACGTGAAAGGTGAGGTGGGGTGATGCATAAAACAAGGGTTTCAAATTCGCTCACATACCGTTCCATACACCCAATATGTAATAGAAAAGACCGACTCCTTGCTCAGTGAACTGGACTCAACACCCCCTATTCACCGCACAAGAATATATGTGACTAGTAAGAATCTTAAAACCTATGTATTGATATCTGTCTGGAAGTGAGTCAAGTGGGTGTAAAGCCGCATAAACACAGCCGTGAAAAGCAGCTAAACCCCATTATAAAAATAAATTACTTTTAAAAACCCGTAAAACAAAGACAGTGAAAGAGAGAGAAATTCTTACAAAATTCGTTCAGAGGCTGTGATGCAACCTGGATTGAACATATCTAGACCCACAGCTGGATGAGACATAAGGGTGGACACACTTGGGGCTGAGAGGTTGGGTGAGGTTGGGTGAGCAAACACAGACCCTTTAAAGTAATACTGCGTGGTACCCATCCCATGGGTCCCAAATCTCCAGGTTCAAGGGCATCTTCCTACATCGAAAACATGCATGAGAAACCCAGAAGATGGTACACCATGTGATTTTGAAAGGTTTCTAAAACGCACCTCATTTCTCATCTCCTTGTGCTCGGGTTCGCCATTCCAGGTACGTTACTAGCAATCTCCCTACTTGGAGAATCAGCACCTTTAACCTCCTGTTCCGTACAGGTTGCAATTTGTCCTGAGGATGAACGGGAAGAGGGGCAACCAATGAGAGACTAGATCTAGGTGTTGGGACAGGCACAGGTCACTCTATTTTCCCATCAGGAAGAAGAATTAACCACAGGCTCAGCCTGCCGCCCAGAAGCAGAATAGGGCCTGAGGCAAACCCGCGCTCTTACGGCCAGCTCCCAAAAAAGCGAGTTGAAAAATGGAGCCCAGGGACACTGCCATTCACAAACCCGCAGAGTTATAAATGATAACTCTCGTCCACAAATATATTGAGGGAAGGCAACGAAGAGGATTTGAAAGCAAGGCAGAATTGCAGGAAACAGGTTTCAGGAGGTAGATTCGAATCGCCTTTAAAGCACATGAAAAGTAGCAAAACGTCGACAATGATGCCCTTGGCCAAAAAGGGCGTATGCGTTTTTTCCTGAATATATTCAGGAAAAAACGCATACGCCCTTTTTGGCCAACCAAGCAACCTGGAAAGGCAAATCAGCGCTACAAAGTAGTCTCGCTTCCCATCGGTCAAAAGGGCCATGCTGCAAAAAGTGTCAAAACCAGAAATGCAGGATAGGCCATGGAGAAATGGCAGCCTTGCTACGCTGATGGGCGGGATGTAAATTGCCAACAGCCACTCTGGAGAAGTGTACGGTGTGTCCTGAAACATCTAAAACACACAGCTTAGGGAGCATAGGGCACGTCCACTCATGGGCGTATAAATTGGGAAAACTAAAAATCAGCAAGACACAGGCACCCCAAAGTTTAGGGCTGCTCTGTTGACAAGAACCTCCACTTCATGACACCTTAAATATCCCAGGAAAGAGAAAAATGGATAAAGAAGTTGTGGTCCTTATGTACAATGGAATATCACGCAGAAATGAAATCAATATCATAAGGCTAGAAGAAGCAAGATGAGTGGACTTAGGTACGATGATTCTAAGTGAAATAAGTCACACAGAAAAAGACACTTATCATAAGCTATCACTTATAGAGGGAATGTAAAAACCGCTACACTTGAACTGAGTTACAACACAGAACAGAGTCACACGTTTAGAAATCACACTATGGCTGCTTAACGGGAAAGGTGAGGTGGGGTGATGCATAAAACAAGGGTTTCAAATTCGCTCAGATACCGTTCCATACACCCAATATGTAATAGAAAAGACCGACTCCTTGCTCAGTGAACTGGACTCAACACCCCCTATTCACCGCACAAGAATATATGTGACTAGTAAGAATCTTAAAACCTATGTATTGATATCTGTCTGGAAGTGAGTCAAGTGGGTGTAAAGCCGCATAAACACAGCCGTGAAAAGCAGCTAAACCCCATTATAAAAATAAATTACTTTTAAAAACCCGTAAAACAAAGACAGTGAAAGAGAGAGAAATTCTTACAAAATTCGTTCAGAGGCTGTGATGCAACCTGGATTGAACATATCTAGACCCACAGCTGGATGAGACATAAGGGTGGACACACTTGGGGCTGAGAGTTTGGGTGAGGTTGGGTGAGCAAACACAGACCCTTTAAAGTAATACTGCGTGGTACCCATCCCATGGGTCCCAAATCTCCAGGTTCAAGGGCATCTTCCTACATCGAAAACATGCATGAGAAACCCAGAAGATGGTACACCGTGTGATTTTGAAAGGTTTCTAAAACGCACCTCATTTCTCATCTCCTTGTGCTCGGGTTCGCCATTCCAGGTACGTTACTAGCAATCTCCCTACTTGGAGAATCAGCACCTTTAACCTCCTGTTCCCTACAGGTTGCAATTTGTCCTGAGGATGAACGGGAAGAGGGGCAACCAATGAGAGACTAGATCTAGGTGTTGGGACAGGCACAGGTCACTCTATTTTCCCATCAGGAAGAAGAATTAACCACAGGCTCAGCCTGCCGCCCAGAAGCAGAATAGGGCCTGAGGCAATCCCGCGCTCTTAAGACCAGCTCCCAAAAAAGCGAGTTGAAAAATGGAGCCCAGGGACACTGCCATTCACAAACCCGCAGAGTTATAAATGATAACTCTCGTCCACAAATATATTGAGGGAAGGCAACGAAGAGGATTTGAAAGCAAGGCAGAATTGCAGGAAACAGGTTTCAGGAGGTAGATTCGAATCGCCTTTAAAGCACATGAAAAGTCGCAAATCGTCGACAAAGATGCCCTTGGCCAAAAAGGGCGTATGCGTTTTTTCCTGAATATATTCAGGAAAAAACGCATACGCCCTTTTTGGCGAACCAAGCAACCTGGAAAGGCAAATCAGCGCTACAAAGTAGTCTCGCTTCCCATCGGTCAAAAGGGCCAAGCTGCAAAAAGTGTCAAAACCAGAAATGCAGGACAGGCCATGGAGAAATGGCAGCCTTGCTACGCTGATGGGCGGGATGTAAATTGCCAACAGCCACTCTGAAGAAGTGTACGGTGTGTCCTGAAACATCTAAAACACACAGCTTAGGGAGCATAGGGCACGTCCACTCATGGGCGTATAAATTGGGAAAACTAAAAATCAGCAAGACACAGGCACCCCAAAGTTTAGGGCGGCTCTGTTGACAAGAACCTCCACTTCATGACACCTTAAATATCCCAGGAAAGAGAAAAATGGATAAAGAAGTTGTGGTCCTTATGTACAATGGAATATCACGCAGACATGAAATCAATATCATAAGGCTAGAAGAAGCAAGATGAGTGGACTTTGGTACGATGATTCTAAGTGAAATAAGTCACACAGAAAAAGACACTTATCATAAGCTATCACTTATAGAGGGAATGTAAAAACCGCTACACTTGAACTGAGTTACAAAACAGAACAGAGTCACACGTTTAGAAAACACACTCTGGCTGCTTAACGGGAAAGGTGAGGTGGGGTGATGCATAAAACAAGGGTTTCAAATTCGCTCACATACCGTTCCATACACCCAATATGTAATAGAAAAGACCGACTCCTTGCTCAGTGAACTGGACTCAACACCCCCTATTCACCGCACAAGAATATATGTGACTAGTAAGAATCTTAAAACCTATGTATTGATATCTGTCTGGAAGTGAGTCAAGTGGGTGTAAAGCCGCATAAACACAGCCGTGAAAAGCAGCTAAACCCCATTATAAAAATAAATTACTTTTAAAAACCCGTAAAACAAAGACAGTGAAAGAGAGAGAAATTCTTACAAAATTCGTTCAGAGGCTGTGATGCAACCTGGATTGAACATATCTAGACCCACAGCTGGATGAGACATAAGGGTGGACACACTTGGGGCTGAGAGGTTGGGTGAGGTTGGGTGAGCAAACACAGACCCTTTAAAGTAATACTGCGTGGTACCCATCCCATGGGTCCCAAATCTCCAGGTTTAAGGGCATCTTCCTACATCGAAAACATGCATGAGAAACCCAGAAGATGGTACACCGTGTGATTTTGAAAGGTTTCTAAAACGCACCTCATTTCTCATCTCCTTGTGCTCGGGTTCGCCATTCCAGGTACGTTACTAGCAATCTCCCTACTTGGAGAATCAGCACCTTTAACCTCCTGTTCCCTACAGGTTGCAATTTGTCCTGAGGATGAACGGGAAGAGGGACAACCAATGAGAGACTAGATCTAGGTGTTGGGACAGGCACAGGTCACTCTATTTTCCCATCAGGAAGAAGAATTAACCACAGGCTCAGCCTGCCGCCCAGAAGCAGAATAGGGCCTGAGGCAATCCCGCGCTCTTACGGCCAGCTCCCAAAAAAGCGAGTTGAAAAATGGAGCCCAGGGACACTGCCATTCACAAACCCGCAGAGTTATAAATGATAACTCTCGTCCACAAATATATTGAGGGAAGGCAACGAAGAGGATTTGAAAGCAAGGCAGAATTGCAGGAAACAGGTTTCAGGAGGTAGATTCGAATCGCCTTTAAAGCACATGAAAAGTCGCAAAACGTCGACAATGATGCCCTTGGCCAAAAAGGGCGTATGCGTTTTTTCCTGAATATATTCAGGAAAAAACGCATACGCCCTTTTTGGCCAACCAAGCAACCTGGAAAGGCAAATCAGCGCTACAAAGTAGTCTCGCTTCCCATCGGTCAAAAGGGCCATGCTGCAAAAAGTGTCAAAACCAGAAATGCAGGATAGGCCATGGAGAAATGGCAGCCTTGCTACGCTGAGGGGTGGGATGTAAATTGCCAACAGCCACTCTGGAGAAGTGTACGGTGTGTCCTGAAACATCTAAAACACACAGCTTAGGGAGCATAGGGCACGTCCACTCATGGGCGTATAAATTGGGAAAACTAAAAATCAGCAAGACACAGGCACCCCAAAGTTTAGGGCTGCTCTGTTGACAAGAACCTCCACTTCATGACACCTTAAATATCCCAGGAAAGAGAAAAATGGATAAAGAAGTTGTGGTCCTTATGTACAATGGAATATCACGCAGACATGAAATCAATATCATAATGCTAGAAGAAGCAAGATGAGTGGACTTAGGTACGATGATTCTAAGTGAAATAAGTCACACAGAAAAAGACACTTATCATAAGCTATCACTTATAGAGGGAATGTAAAAACCGCTACACTTGAACTGAGTTACAAAACAGAACAGAGTCACACGTTTAGAAAACACACTCTGGCTGCTTAACGGGAAAGGTGAGGTGGGGTGATGCATAAAACAAGGGTTTCAAATTCGCTCAGATACCGTTCCATACACCCAATATGTAATAGAAAAGACCGACTCCTTGCTCAGTGAACTGGACTCAACACCCCCTATTCACCGCACAAGAATATATGTGACTAGTAAGAATCTTAAAACCTATGTATTGATATCTGTCTGGAAGTGAGTCAAGTGGGTGTAAAGCCGCATAAACACAGCCGTGAAAAGCAGCTAAACCCCATTATAAAAATAAATTACTTTTAAAAACCCGTAAAACAAAGACACTGAAAGGGAGAGAAATTCTTACAAAATTCGTTCAGAAGCTGTGATGCAACCTGGATTGACCATATCTAGACCCACAGCTGGATGAGACATAAGGGTGGACACACTTGGGGCTGAGAGGTTGGGTGAGGTTGGGTGAGCAAACACAGACCCTTTAAAGTAATACTGCGTGGTACCCATCCCATGGGTCCCAAATCTCCAGGTTCAAGGGCATCTTCCTACATCGAAAACATGCATGAGAAACCCAGAAGATGGTACACCGTGTGATTTTGAAAGGTTTCTAAAACGCACCTCATTTCTCATCTCCTTGTGTTCGGTTTCGCCATTCCAGCTACTTTACTAGCAATCTCCCTACTTGGAGAATCAGCACCTTTAACCTCCTGTTCCGTACAGGTTGCAATTTGTCCTGAGGATGAAAGGGAAGAGGGACAACCAATGAGAGACTAGATCTAGGTGTTGGGACAGGCACAGGTAACTCTATTTTCCCATCAGGAAGAAGAATTAACCACAGGCTCAGCCTACCGCCGGGAACCAGAATAGGGCCTTAGGCAATCCCCTGGGTTTGCGGCCAGCTCCCAAAAAAGACAGTTGAAAAATGGAGCTCAGGGGCACTGCAATTCACAAACCTGCTGAGTTATAAATGATAACTCTCGTCCAAAAATATATTGAGGGAAGGCAACGAAGAGGATTTGAAAGCAAGGCAGAATTGCAGGAAACAGATTTCAGGAGGTAGATACGAATCGCCTTTAAAGCACATGAAAGGTGGCAAAACGTCGACAATGATGACCTTGGCCAAAAAGAGCGTATGTGTTTTTTCCTGAATATATTCAGGAAAAAACGTATACGCCCTTTTTGGCCAACCAAGCAACCTGGAAAGGCAAATCAGCGCTACAAAGAAGTCTCGCTTCCCATCGGTCAAAAGGGCCATGCTGCAAAAATTTTCAAAACCAGAAATGCAGGACAGGCCATGGAGAAATGGCAGCCTTGCTACGCTGATGGGAGGGATGTAAATTGCCAACAGCCACACTGGAGAAGTGTACGGTGTGTCCTGAAACTTCGAAAAAACACAGCTTAGGGAGCATAGGGCACGTCCACTCATGGTCGTATAAATTGGGAAAACTAAAAATCAGCAAGACACAGGCACCCCAATGATTAGGGCTGCTCAGTTGACAAGAACCTCCACTTCATGACACCTTAAATATCCCAGGAAAGAAAAAAATGGATAAAGAAGTTGTGGTCCTTATGTAAAATGGAATATCACTCAGACATGAAATAAATGTCATAAGGCTAGTAGAAGCAAGATGAGTGGATTTAGGAATGACGATTCTAAGTGAAATAAGTCACACAGAAAAAGACACTTATCATAAGCTATCACTTATAGAGGGAATGTAAAAACCGCTACACTTGAACTGAATTACAAAACAGAACAGAGTCACACGTTTAGAAAACACACTCTGGCTGCTTAACGGGAAAGGTGAGGTGGGGTGATGCATAAAACAAGGGTTTCAAATTCGCTCACATACCGTTCCATACACCCAATATGTAATAGACAAGACCTACTCCTTGCTCAGTGAACTGGACACAACACCCCCTATTCACCGCACAAGAATACATCTGACTAGGAAGAATCGTAAAACCTATGTATTGATATCTGTCTGGAAGTGAGTCAAGTGGGTGTAAAGCCGCATCAACACAGCCGTGAAAGGCCGCCAAACCCCATTATAAAAATAAATTACTTTTAAAAACCCGTAAAACAAAGACAGTGAAAGAGAGAGAAATTCTTCCAAAATTCGGTCAGGGGCTGTGATGCAACGTGGATTGACCATATCTAGACACACAGCTGGATGAGACATAAGGGTGGACACTCTTGGGGCTGAGACGTTGGGTGAGGTTGGGTGAGCAAACGCACAACCTTTAAAGTAATACTGCGTGGTACGCATCCCATGGGTCCCAAATCTCCAGGTTCAAGGGCATCTTCCTACATCGAAAACATACATGAGAAACCCAGAAGATGGTACACCGTGCGATTTTGAAAGGTTTCTAAAACGCACCTCATTTCTCATCTCCTTGTGCTCGGGTTCGCCATTCCAGGTACTTTACTAGCAATCTCCCTACTTGGAGAATCAGCACCTTTAACCTCCTGTTCCCTACAGGTTGCAATTTGTCCTGAGGATGAACGGGAAGAGGGGCAACCAATGAGAGACTAGATCTAGGTGTTGGGACAGGCACAGGTCACTCTATTTTCCCATCAGGAAGAAGAATTAACCACAGGCTCAGCCTGACGCCCAGAAGCAGAATAGGGCCTGAGGCAATCCCGCGCTCTTGCGGCCAGCTCCCAAAAAAGCTAGTTGCAAAATGGAGCCCAGGGACACTGCCTTTCACAAACCCGCAGAGTTATAAATGATAACTCTCGTCCACAAATATATTGAGGGAAGGCAATGAAGAGGATTTGAAAGCAAGGCAGAATTGCAGGAAACAGGTTTCAGGAGGTAGATTCGAATCGCCTTTAAAGCACATGAAAATTCGCAAATCGTCGACAATGATGCCCTTGGCCAAAAAGGGCGTATGCGTTTTTTCCTGAATATATTCAGGAAAAAACGCATACGCCCTTTTTGGCCAACCAAGCAACCTGGAAAGGCAAATCAGCGCTACAAAGTAGTCTCGCTTCCCATCGGTCAAAAGGGCCATGCTGCAAAAAGTGTCAAAACCAGAAATGCAGGACAGGCCATGGAGAAATGGCAGCCTTGCTACGCTGATGGGCGGGATGTAAATTGCCAACAGCCACTCTGAAGAAGTGTACGGTGTGTCCAGAAACATCTAAAACACACAGCTTAGGGAGCATAGGGCACGTCCACTCATGGGCGTATAAATTGGGAAAACTAAAAATCAGCAAGACACAGGCACCCCAAAGTTTAGGGCTGCTCTGTTGACAAGAACCTCCACTTCATGACACCTTAAATATCCCAGGAAAGAGAAAAATGGATAAAGAAGTTGTGGTCCTTATGTACAATGGAATATCACGCAGACATGAAATCAATATCATAAGGCTAGAAGAAGCAAGATGAGTGGACTTAGGTACGATGATTCTAAGTGAAATAAGTCACACAGAAAAAGACACTTATCATAAGCTATCACTTATAGAGGGAATGTAAAAACCGCTACACTTGAACTGAGTTACAAAACAGAACAGAGTCACACGTTTAGAAAACACACTATGGCTGCTTAACGTGAAAGGTGAGGTGGGGTGATGCATAAAACAAGGGTTTCAAATTCGCTCACATACCGTTCCATACACCCAATATGTAATAGAAAAGACCGACTCCTTGCTCAGTGAACTGGACTCAACACCCCCTATTCACCGCACAAGAATATATGTGACTAGTAAGAATCTTAAAACCTATGTATTGATATCTGTCTGGAAGTGAGTCAAGTGGGTGTAAAGCCGCATAAACACAGCCGTGAAAAGCAGCTAAACCCCATTATAAAAATAAATTACTTTTAAAAACCCGTAAAACAAAGACAGTGAAAGAGAGAGAAATTCTTACAAAATTCGTTCAGAGGCTGTGATGCAACCTGGATTGAACATATCTAGACCCACAGCTGGATGAGACATAAGGGTGGACACACTTGGGGCTGAGAGGTTGGGTGAGGTTGGGTGAGCAAACACAGACCCTTTAAAGTAATACTGCGTGGTACCCATCCCATGGGTCCCAAATCTCCAGGTTCAAGGGCATCTTCCTACATCGAAAACATGCATGAGAAACCCAGAAGATGGTACACCATGTGATTTTGAAAGGTTTCTAAAACGCACCTCATTTCTCATCTCCTTGTGCTCGGGTTCGCCATTCCAGGTACGTTACTAGCAATCTCCCTACTTGGAGAATCAGCACCTTTAACCTCCTGTTCCGTACAGGTTGCAATTTGTCCTGAGGATGAACGGGAAGAGGGGCAACCAATGAGAGACTAGATCTAGGTGTTGGGACAGGCACAGGTCACTCTATTTTCCCATCAGGAAGAAGAATTAACCACAGGCTCAGCCTGCCGCCCAGAAGCAGAATAGGGCCTGAGGCAAACCCGCGCTCTTACGGCCAGCTCCCAAAAAAGCGAGTTGAAAAATGGAGCCCAGGGACACTGCCATTCACAAACCCGCAGAGTTATAAATGATAACTCTCGTCCACAAATATATTGAGGGAAGGCAACGAAGAGGATTTGAAAGCAAGGCAGAATTGCAGGAAACAGGTTTCAGGAGGTAGATTCGAATCGCCTTTAAAGCACATGAAAAGTAGCAAAACGTCGACAATGATGCCCTTGGCCAAAAAGGGCGTATGCGTTTTTTCCTGAATATATTCAGGAAAAAACGCATACGCCCTTTTTGGCCAACCAAGCAACCTGGAAAGGCAAATCAGCGCTACAAAGTAGTCTCGCTTCCCATCGGTCAAAAGGGCCATGCTGCAAAAAGTGTCAAAACCAGAAATGCAGGATAGGCCATGGAGAAATGGCAGCCTTGCTACGCTGATGGGCGGGATGTAAATTGCCAACAGCCACTCTGGAGAAGTGTACGGTGTGTCCTGAAACATCTAAAACACACAGCTTAGGGAGCATAGGGCACGTCCACTCATGGGCGTATAAATTGGGAAAACTAAAAATCAGCAAGACACAGGCACCCCAAAGTTTAGGGCTGCTCTGTTGACAAGAACCTCCACTTCATGACACCTTAAATATCCCAGGAAAGAGAAAAATGGATAAAGAAGTTGTGGTCCTTATGTACAATGGAATATCACGCAGAAATGAAATCAATATCATAAGGCTAGAAGAAGCAAGATGAGTGGACTTAGGTACGATGATTCTAAGTGAAATAAGTCACACAGAAAAAGACACTTATCATAAGCTATCACTTATAGAGGGAATGTAAAAACCGCTACACTTGAACTGAGTTACAACACAGAACAGAGTCACACGTTTAGAAATCACACTATGGCTGCTTAACGGGAAAGGTGAGGTGGGGTGATGCATAAAACAAGGGTTTCAAATTCGCTCAGATACAGTTCCATACACCCAATATGTAATAGAAAAGACCGACTCCTTGCTCAGTGAACTGGACTCAACACCCCCTATTCACCGCACAAGAATATATGTGACTAGTAAGAATCTTAAAACCTATGTATTGATATCTGTCTGGAAGTGAGTCAAGTGGGTGTAAAGCCGCATAAACACAGCCGTGAAAAGCAGCTAAACCCCATTATAAAAATAAATTACTTTTAAAAACCCGTAAAACAAAGACAGTGAAAGAGAGAGAAATTCTTACAAAATTCGTTCAGAGGCTGTGATGCAACCTGGATTGAACATATCTAGACCCACAGCTGGATGAGACATAAGGGTGGACACACTTGGGGCTGAGAGTTTGGGTGAGGTTGGGTGAGCAAACACAGACCCTTTAAAGTAATACTGCGTGGTACCCATCCCATGGGTCCCAAATCTCCAGGTTCAAGGGCATCTTCCTACATCGAAAACATGCATGAGAAACCCAGAAGATGGTACACCGTGTGATTTTGAAAGGTTTCTAAAACGCACCTCATTTCTCATCTCCTTGTGCTCGGGTTCGCCATTCCAGGTACGTTACTAGCAATCTCCCTACTTGGAGAATCAGCACCTTTAACCTCCTGTTCCCTACAGGTTGCAATTTATCCTGAGGATGAACGGGAAGAGGGGCAACCAATGAGAGACTAGATCTAGGTGTTGGGACAGGCACAGGTCACTCTATTTTCCCATCAGGAAGAAGAATTAACCACAGGCTCAGCCTGCCGCCCAGAAGCAGAATAGGGCCTGAGGCAATCCCGCGCTCTTAAGACCAGCTCCCAAAAAAGCGAGTTGAAAAATGGAGCCCAGGGACACTGCCATTCACAAACCCGCAGAGTTATAAATGATAACTCTCGTCCACAAATATATTGAGGGAAGGCAACGAAGAGGATTTGAAAGCAAGGCAGAATTGCAGGAAACAGGTTTCAGGAGGTAGATTCGAATCGCCTTTAAAGCACATGAAAAGTCGCAAATCGTCGACAAAGATGCCCTTGGCCAAAAAGGGCGTATGCGTTTTTTCCTGAATATATTCAGGAAAAAACGCATACGCCCTTTTTGGCGAACCAAGCAACCTGGAAAGGCAAATCAGCGCTACAAAGTAGTCTCGCTTCCCATCGGTCAAAAGGGCCAAGCTGCAAAAAGTGTCAAAACCAGAAATGCAGGACAGGCCATGGAGAAATGGCAGCCTTGCTACGCTGATGGGCGGGATGTAAATTGCCAACAGCCACTCTGAAGAAGTGTACGGTGTGTCCTGAAACATCTAAAACACACAGCTTAGGGAGCATAGGGCACGTCCACTCATGGGCGTATAAATTGGGAAAACTAAAAATCAGCAAGACACAGGCACCCCAAAGTTTAGGGCGGCTCTGTTGACAAGAACCTCCACTTCATGACACCTTAAATATCCCAGGAAAGAGAAAAATGGATAAAGAAGTTGTGGTCCTTATGTACAATGGAATATCACGCAGACATGAAATCAATATCATAAGGCTAGAAGAAGCAAGATGAGTGGACTTTGGTACGATGATTCTAAGTGAAATAAGTCACACAGAAAAAGACACTTATCATAAGCTATCACTTATAGAGGGAATGTAAAAACCGCTACACTTGAACTGAGTTACAAAACAGAACAGAGTCACACGTTTAGAAAACACACTCTGGCTGCTTAACGGGAAAGGTGAGGTGGGGTGATGCATAAAACAAGGGTTTCAAATTCGCTCACATACCGTTCCATACACCCAATATGTAATAGAAAAGACCGACTCCTTGCTCAGTGAACTGGACTCAACACCCCCTATTCACCGCACAAGAATATATGTGACTAGTAAGAATCTTAAAACCTATGTATTGATATCTGTCTGGAAGTGAGTCAAGTGGGTGTAAAGCCGCATAAACACAGCCGTGAAAAGCAGCTAAACCCCATTATAAAAATAAATTACTTTTAAAAACCCGTAAAACAAAGACAGTGAAAGAGAGAGAAATTCTTACAAAATTCGTTCAGAGGCTGTGATGCAACCTGGATTGAACATATCTAGACCCACAGCTGGATGAGACATAAGGGTGGACACACTTGGGGCTGAGAGGTTGGGTGAGGTTGGGTGAGCAAACACAGACCCTTTAAAGTAATACTGCGTGGTACCCATCCCATGGGTCCCAAATCTCCAGGTTTAAGGGCATCTTCCTACATCGAAAACATGCATGAGAAACCCAGAAGATGGTACACCGTGTGATTTTGAAAGGTTTCTAAAACGCACCTCATTTCTCATCTCCTTGTGCTCGGGTTCGCCATTCCAGGTACGTTACTAGCAATCTCCCTACTTGGAGAATCAGCACCTTTAACCTCCTGTTCCCTACAGGTTGCAATTTGTCCTGAGGATGAACGGGAAGAGGGACAACCAATGAGAGACTAGATCTAGGTGTTGGGACAGGCACAGGTCACTCTATTTTCCCATCAGGAAGAAGAATTAACCACAGGCTCAGCCTGCCGCCCAGAAGCAGAATAGGGCCTGAGGCAATCCCGCGCTCTTACGGCCAGCTCCCAAAAAAGCGAGTTGAAAAATGGAGCCCAGGGACACTGCCATTCACAAACCCGCAGAGTTATAAATGATAACTCTCGTCCACAAATATATTGAGGGAAGGCAACGAAGAGGATTTGAAAGCAAGGCAGAATTGCAGGAAACAGGTTTCAGGAGGTAGATTCGAATCGCCTTTAAAGCACATGAAAAGTCGCAAAACGTCGACAATGATGCCCTTGGCCAAAAAGGGCGTATGCGTTTTTTCCTGAATATATTCAGGAAAAAACGCATACGCCCTTTTTGGCCAACCAAGCAACCTGGAAAGGCAAATCAGCGCTACAAAGTAGTCTCGCTTCCCATCGGTCAAAAGGGCCATGCTGCAAAAAGTGTCAAAACCAGAAATGCAGGATAGGCCATGGAGAAATGGCAGCCTTGCTACGCTGAGGGGTGGGATGTAAATTGCCAACAGCCACTCTGGAGAAGTGTACGGTGTGTCCTGAAACATCTAAAACACACAGCTTAGGGAGCATAGGGCACGTCCACTCATGGGCGTATAAATTGGGAAAACTAAAAATCAGCAAGACACAGGCACCCCAAAGTTTAGGGCTGCTCTGTTGACAAGAACCTCCACTTCATGACACCTTAAATATCCCAGGAAAGAGAAAAATGGATAAAGAAGTTGTGGTCCTTATGTACAATGGAATATCACGCAGACATGAAATCAATATCATAAGGCTAGAAGAAGCAAGATGAGTGGACTTAGGTACGATGATTCTAAGTGAAATAAGTCACACAGAAAAAGACACTTATCATAAGCTATCACTTATAGAGGGAATGTAAAAACCGCTACACTTGAACTGAGTTACAAAACAGAACAGAGTCACACGTTTAGAAAACACACTATGGCTGCTTAACGTGAAAGGTGAGGTGGGGTGATGCATAAAACAAGGGTTTCAAATTCGCTCACATACCGTTCCATACACCCAATATGTAATAGAAAAGACCGACTCCTTGCTCAGTGAACTGGACTCAACACCCCCTATTCACCGCACAAGAATATATGTGACTAGTAAGAATCTTAAAACCTATGTATTGATATCTGTCTGGAAGTGAGTCAAGTGGGTGTAAAGCCGCATAAACACAGCCGTGAAAAGCAGCTAAACCCCATTATAAAAATAAATTACTTTTATAAACCCGTAAAACAAAGACAGTGAAAGAGAGAGAAATTCTTACAAAATTCGTTCAGAGGCTGTGATGCAACCTGGATTGAACATATCTAGACCCACAGCTGGATGAGACATAAGGGTGGACACACTTGGGGCTGAGAGGTTGGGTGAGGTTGGGTGAGCAAACACAGACCCTTTAAAGTAATACTGCATGGTACCCATCCCATGGGTCCCAAATCTCCAGGTTCAAGGGCATCTTCCTACATCGAAAACATGCATGAGAAACCCAGAAGATGGTACACCATGTGATTTTGAAAGGTTTCTAAAACGCACCTCATTTCTCATCTCCTTGTGCTCGGGTTCGCCATTCCAGGTACGTTACTAGCAATCTCCCTACTTGGAGAATCAGCACCTTTAACCTCCTGTTCCGTACAGGTTGCAATTTGTCCTGAGGATGAACGGGAAGAGGGGCAACCAATGAGAGACTAGATCTAGGTGTTGGGACAGGCACAGGTCACTCTATTTTCCCATCAGGAAGAAGAATTAACCACAGGCTCAGCCTGCCGCCCAGAAGCAGAATAGGGCCTGAGGCAAACCCGCGCTCTTACGGCCAGCTCCCAAAAAAGCGAGTTGAAAAATGGAGCCCAGGGACACTGCCATTCACAAACCCGCAGAGTTATAAATGATAACTCTCGTCCACAAATATATTGAGGGAAGGCAACGAAGAGGATTTGAAAGCAAGGCAGAATTGCAGGAAACAGGTTTCAGGAGGTAGATTCGAATCGCCTTTAAAGCACATGAAAAGTAGCAAAACGTCGACAATGATGCCCTTGGCCAAAAAGGGCGTATGCGTTTTTTCCTGAATATATTCAGGAAAAAACGCATACGCCCTTTTTGGCCAACCAAGCAACCTGGAAAGGCAAATCAGCGCTACAAAGTAGTCTCGCTTCCCATCGGTCAAAAGGGCCATGCTGCAAAAAGTGTCAAAACCAGAAATGCAGGATAGGCCATGGAGAAATGGCAGCCTTGCTACGCTGATGGGCGGGATGTAAATTGCCAACAGCCACTCTGGAGAAGTGTACGGTGTGTCCTGAAACATCTAAAACACACAGCTTAGGGAGCATAGGGCACGTCCACTCATGGGCGTATAAATTGGGAAAACTAAAAATCAGCAAGACACAGGCACCCCAAAGTTTAGGGCTGCTCTGTTGACAAGAACCTCCACTTCATGACACCTTAAATATCCCAGGAAAGAGAAAAATGGATAAAGAAGTTGTGGTCCTTATGTACAATGGAATATCACGCAGAAATGAAATCAATATCATAAGGCTAGAAGAAGCAAGATGAGTGGACTTAGGTACGATGATTCTAAGTGAAATAAGTCACACAGAAAAAGACACTTATCATAAGCTATCACTTATAGAGGGAATGTAAAAACCGCTACACTTGAACTGAGTTACAACACAGAACAGAGTCACACGTTTAGAAATCACACTATGGCTGCTTAACGGGAAAGGTGAGGTGGGGTGATGCATAAAACAAGGGTTTCAAATTCGCTCAGATACCGTTCCATACACCCAATATGTAATAGAAAAGACCGACTCCTTGCTCAGTGAACTGGACTCAACACCCCCTATTCACCGCACAAGAATATATGTGACTAGTAAGAATCTTAAAACCTATGTATTGATATCTGTCTGGAAGTGAGTCAAGTGGGTGTAAAGCCGCATAAACACAGCCGTGAAAAGCAGCTAAACCCCATTATAAAAATAAATTACTTTTAAAAACCCGTAAAACAAAGACAGTGAAAGAGAGAGAAATTCTTACAAAATTCGTTCAGAGGCTGTGATGCAACCTGGATTGAACATATCTAGACCCACAGCTGGATGAGACATAAGGGTGGACACACTTGGGGCTGAGAGTTTGGGTGAGGTTGGGTGAGCAAACACAGACCCTTTAAAGTAATACTGCGTGGTACCCATCCCATGGGTCCCAAATCTCCAGGTTCAAGGGCATCTTCCTACATCGAAAACATGCATGAGAAACCCAGAAGATGGTACACCGTGTGATTTTGAAAGGTTTCTAAAACGCACCTCATTTCTCATCTCCTTGTGCTCGGGTTCGCCATTCCAGCTACTTTACTAGCAATCTCCCTACTTGGAGAATCAGCACCTTTAACCTCCTGTCCCGTACAGGTTGCAATTTGTCCTGAGGTTGAACTGGAAGAGGGGCAGCCAATGAGAGACTAGATCTAGGTGTTGGGACAGGCACAGGTCACTCTATTTTCCCATCAGGAAGAAGAATTAATCACAGGCTCAGCCTACCGCCGGGAACCAGAATAGGGCCTTAGGCAATCCCGTGCGATTGCGGCCAGCTCCCAAAAAAGACAGTTGAAAAATGGAGCTCAGGGGCACTGCAATTCACAAACCTGCTGAGTTATAAATGATAACTCTCGTCCAAAAATATATTGAGGGAAGGCAACGAAGAGGATTTGAAAGCAAGGCAGAATTGCAGGAAACAGATTTCAGGAGGTAGATTCGAATCGCCTTTAAAGCACATGAAAGGTGGCAAAACGTCGACAATGAAGACCTTGGCCAAAAAGAGCGTATGCGTTTTTTCCTGAATATATTCAGGAAAAAACGCATACGCCCTTTTTGGCCAACCAAGCAACCTGGAAAGGCAAATCAGCGCTACAAAGAAGTCTCGCTTCCCATCGGTCAAAAGGGCCATGCTGCAAAAATTTTCAAAACCAGAAATGCAGGACAGGCCATGGAGAAATGGCAGCCTTGCTACGCTGATGGGAGGGATGTAAATTGCCAACAGCCACACTGGAGAAGTGTACGGTGTGTCCTGAAACTTCGAAAAAACACAGCTTAGGGAGCATAGGGCACGTCCACTCATGGTCGTATAAATTGGGAAAACTAAAAATCAGCAAGACACAGGCACCCCAATGATTAGGGCTGCTCTGTTGACAAGAACCTCCACATCATGCCACCTTAAATATCCCAGGAAAGAAAAAAATGGATAAAGAAGTTGTGGTCCTTATGTAAAATGGAATATCAATCAGACATGAAATAAATGTCATAAGGCTAGTAGAAGCAAGATGAGTGGATTTAGGAACGACGATTCTAAGTGAAATAAGTCACACAGAAAAAGACACTTATCATAAGCTATCACTTATAGAGGGAATGTAGAAACCGCTACACTTGAATTGAATTACAAAACAGAACAGAGTCACACGTTTAGAAAACACACTATGGCTGCTTAACGGGAAAGTTGAGGTGGGGAGATGCATAAAACAAGGGTTTCAAATTCGCTCACATACCGTTCCATACACCCAATATGTAATAGACAAGACCTACTCCTTGCTCAGTGAACTGGACACAACACCCCCTATTCACCGCACAAGAATATATCTGACTAGTAAGAATCTTAAAACCTATGTATTGATATCTCTCTGGAAGTGAGTCAAGTGGGTGTAAAGCCGCATCAACACAGCCGTGAAAAGCAGCTAAACACCATTATAAAAATAAATTACTTTTAAAAACCCGTAAAACAAAGACAGTGAAAGAGAGAGAAATTCTTACAAAATTCTTTCAGAGGCTGTGATGCAACCTGGATTGACCATATCTAGACCCACAGCTGGATGAGACATAAGGGTGGACACTCTTGGGGCTGAAAGGTTGGGTGAGGTTGGGTGAGCAAACGCAGAACCTTTAAAGTAATACTGCCTGGTACCCATCCCATGGGTCCCAAATCTCCAGGTTCAAGGGCATCTTCCTACATCGAAAACATGCATGAGAAATCCAGAAGATGGTATACCGTGTAATTTTGAAAGGTTTCTAATACGCACCTCATTTCTCAACTCCTTGTGCTCGGGTTCGCCTTTCCAGCTACTTTACTAGCAATCTCCCTACTTGGAGAATCAGCACCTTTAAGCTCCTGTTCCGTACAGGATGCAATTTGTCCTGAGGATGAACGGGAATAGGGGCAACCAATGAGAGACTAGATCTAGGTGTTGGGACAGGCACAGGTCACTCTATTTTCCCATCAGGAAGAAGAATTAACCACAGGCTCAGCCTGCCGCCCAGAAGCAGAATAGGGCCTGAGGCAATCCCGCGCTCTTACGGCCAGCTCCCAAAAAAGCGAGTTGAAAAATGGAGCCCAGGGACACTGCCATTCACAAACCCGCAGAGTTATAAATGATAACTCTCGTCCACAAATATATTGAGGGAAGGCAACGAAGAGGATTTGAAAGCAAGGCAGAATTGCAGGAAACAGGTTTCAGGAGGTAGATTCGAATCGCCTTTAAAGCACATGAAAAGTCGCAAAACGTCGACAATGATGCCCTTGGCCAAAAGGGGCGTATGCGTTTTTTCCTGAATATATTCAGGAAAAAACGCATACGCACTTTTTGGCCAACCAAGCAACCTGGAAAGGCAAATCAGCGCTACAAAGAAGTCTCGCTTCCCATCGGTCAAAAGGGCCATGCTGCAGAAAGTGTCAAAACCAGAAATGCAGGACAGGCCATGGAGAAATGGCAGCCTTGCTACGCTGATGGGCGGGATGTATATTGCCAACAGCCACTCTGGAGAAGTATACGGTGTGTCCTGAAACATCGAAAAAACACAGCTTAGGGAGCATAGGGCACGTCCACTCATGGGCGTATAAATTGGGAAAACTAAAAATCAGCAAGACACAGGCACCCCAAAGTTTAGGGCCGCTCTGTTGACAAGAACCTCCACTTCATGACACCTTAAATATCCCAGGAAAGAGAAAAATGGATAAAGAATTTGTGGTCCTTATGTACAATGGAATGTCACTCAGACATGAAATCAATGTCATAAGGCTAGTAGAAGCAAGATGAGTGGATTTAGGTACGACGATTCTAAGTGAAATAAGTCACACAGAAAAAGACACTTATCATAAGCTATCACTTATAGAGGGAATGTAAAAACCGCTACACTTGAACTGAATTACAAAACAGAACAGAGTCTCACGTTTAGAAAACACACTATGGCTGCTTAACGGGAAAGGTGAGGTGGGGTGATGCATAAAACAAGGTTTTCAAATTCGCTCAGATACCGTTCCATACACCCAATATGTAATAGACAAGACCTACTCCTTGCTCAGTGAACTGGACTCAACAGCCCCTATTTACCGCAGAAGAATATATGTGACTAGTAAGAATCTTAAAACCTATGAATTGATATCTGTCTGGAAGTGAGTCCAGTGGGTGTAAAGCCGCATAAACACAGCCGTGAAAGGCAGCTAAACCCCATTATAAAAATAAATAACTTTTAAAAACCCGTAAAACAAAGACAGTGAAAGAGAGAGAAATTCTTACACAATTCGTTCAGAGGCTGTGATGCAACCTGGATTGACCATATCTAGACCCACAGCTGGATGAGACATAAGGGTGGACACTCTTGGGGCTGAAAGGTTGGGTGAGGTTGGGTGAGCAAACCCAGACCCTTTAAAGTAATACTGCCTAGTACCCATCCCATGGGTCCCAAATCTCCAGGTTCAAGGGCATCTTCCTACATCGAAAACATGCATGAGAAACCCAGAAGATGGTACACCGTGTGATTTTGAAAGGTTTCTAATACGCACCTCATTTCTCATCTCCTTGTGCTCGGGTTCGCACTTCCAGCTACTTTACTAGCAATCTCCCTACTTGGAGAATCAGCACCTTTAAACTCCTGTTCCCTACAGGTTGCAATTTGTCCTGAGGATGAACGGGAAGAGGGGCAACCAATGAGAGACTAGATCTAGGTGTTGGGACACGCACAGGTCACTCTATTTTCCCATCGGGAAGAAGAATTAACCACAGGCTCAGCCTGCCGCCCAGAAGCAGAATAGGGCCTGAGGCAATCCCGCGCTTTTGCGGCCAGCTCCCAAAAAAGCCAGTTGAAAAATGGAGCTCAGGGACACTGCAATTCACAAACCCGCAGATGTATAAATGATAACTCTCATCCACAAATATATTGAGGGAAGGCAACGAAGAGGATTTGAAAGCAAGTCAGAATTGCAGGAAACAGGTTTCAGGAGGTAGATACGAATCGCCTTTAAAGCACATGAAAAGTCACAAAACGTCGACAATGATGCCCTTGGCCAAAAAGGGCGTATGCGTTTTTTCCTGAATATATTCAGGAAAAAACGCATACGCCCTGTTTGGCCAACCAAGCAACCTGGAAAGGCAAATCAGCGCTACAAAGTAGTCTCGCTTCCCATCGGTCAAAAGGGCCATGCTGCAAAAAGTGTCAAAACCAGAAATGCAGGACAGGCCATGGAGAAATGGCAGCCTTGCTATGCTGATGGGCGGGATGTAAATTGCCAACAGCCACTCTGGAGAAGTGTACGGTGTGTCCTGAAACATCTAAAACACACAGCTTAGGGAGCATAGGGCACGTCCACTCATGGGCGTATAAATTGGGAAAACTAAAAATCAGCAAGACACAAGCACCCCAAACTTTAGGGCTGCTCTGTTGACAAGAACCTCCACTTCATGACACCTTAAATATCCCAGGAAAGAGAAAAATGGATAAAGAAGTTGTGGTCCTTATGAACAATGGAATATCACTCAGACATGAAATCAATGTCATAAGGCTAGTAGAAGCAAGATGAGTGGACTTAGGTACGACAATTCTAAGTGAAATAAGTCACACAGAAAAAGACACTTATCATAAGCTATCACTTATAGAGGGAATGTAAAAACCGCTACACTTGAATTGAATTACAAAACAGAACAGAGTCACACGTTTAGAAAACACACTATGGCTGCTTAACGGGAAAGGTGAGGTGGGGTGATGCATAAAACAAGGGTTTCAAATTGGCTCAGATACCGTTCCATACACCGAATATGTAATAGAAAAGACCGACTCCTTGCTCAGTGAACTGGACTCAACACCCCCTATTCACCGCACAGGAATATATGTGACTAGTAAGAATCTTAAAACCTATGTATTGATATCTGTCTGGAAGTGAGTCAAGTGGGTGTAAAGCCGCATAAACACAGCCGTGAAAAGCAGCTAAACCCCATTATAAAAATAAATTACTTTTAAAAACCCGTAAAACAAAGACAGTGAAAGAGAGAGAAATTCTTACAAAATTCGTTCAGGGGCTGTGATGCAACCTGGATTGACCATATCTAGACCCACAGCTGGATGAGACATAAGGGTAGACACACTTGGGGCTGATAGGTTGGGTGAGGTAGGGTGAGCAAACACAGACCCTTTAAAGTAATACTGCCTGGTACCCATCCCATGGGTCCCAAATCTCCAGGTTCAAGGGCATATTCCTACATCGAAAACATGCATGAGAAACCCAGAAACACCGTGTGATTTTGAAAGGTTTCTAAAACGCACCTCATTTCTCATCTCCTTGTGCTCGGGTTCGCCATTCCAGCTCCTTTACTAGCAATCTCCCTACTTGGAGAATCAGCACCTTTAACCTCCTGTTCCCTACAGGTTGCAATTTGTCCTGAGGATGAACGGAAGAGGGTCAAGCAATGAGAGACTAGATCTAGGTGTTGGGACAGGCACAGGTCACTCTATTTTCCCATCAGGAAGAAGAATTAACCACAGGCTCAGCCTGCTACCCAGAAGCAGAATAGGGCCTGAGGCAATCCCGCGCTCCTGCCGCCAGCTCCCAAAAAAGCGAGTTGAAAAATGGAGCCCAGGGACACTGCCATTCACAAACCGGCAGAGTTATAAATGATAACTCTCGTCCACAAATATATTGAGGGAAGGCAACGAAGAGGATTTGAAAGCAAGGCAGAATTGCAGGAAACAGGTTTCAGGAGGTAGATTCGAATCGCCTTTAAAGCACATGAAAAGTCGCAAATCGTCGACAATGATGCCCTTGGCCAAAAAGGGCGTATGCGTTTTTTCCTGAATATATTCAGGAAAAAACGCATACGCCCTTTTTGGCCAACCAAGCAACCTGGAAAGGCAGATCAGCGCTACAAAGTAGTCTCGCTTCCCATCGGTCAAAAGGGCCATGCTGCAAAAAGTGTCAAAACCAGAAATGCAGGACAGGCCATGGAGAAATGGCAGCCTTCCTACGCTGATGGGCGGGATGTAAATTGCCAACAGCCACTCTGGAGAAGTGTACGGTGTGTCCTGAAACATCTAAAGCACACAGCTTAGGGAGCATAGGGCACGTCCACTCATGGGCGTATAAATTGGGAAAACTAAAAATCAGCAAGACACAGGCACCCCAAAGTTTAGGGCTGCTCTGTTGACAAGAACCTCCACTTCATGACACCTTAAATATCCCAGGAAAGAGAAAAATGGATAAAGAAGTTGTGGTCCTTATGTACAATGGAATATCACTCAGACATGAAATCAATGTCATAAGGCTAGTAGAAGCAAGATGAGTGGATTTAGGTACGACGATTCTAAGTGAAATAAGTCACACAGAAAAAGACACTTATCATAAGCTATCACTTATAGAGGGAATGTAAAAACCGCTACACTTGAACTGAATTACAAAACAGAACAGAGTCACACGTTTAGAAAACACACTATGGCTGCTTAACGGGAAAGGTGAGGTGGGGTGATGCATAAAACAAGTGTTTCAAATTGGCTCAGATACCGTTCCATACACCCTATATGTAATAGAAAAGAACGACTCCTTGCTCAGTGAACTGGACTCAACACCCCCTATTCACCACAAAAGAATATATGTGACTAGTAAGAATCTTAAAACCTATGTATTGATATCTGTCTGGAAGTGAGTCAAGTGGGTGTAAAGCCGCATAAACACAGCCGTGAAAAGCAGCTAAACCCCATTATAAAAATAAATTACTTTTAAAAACCCGTAAAACAAAGACAGTGAAAGAGAGAGATATTCTTACAAAATTCGTTCAGGGGCTGTGAAGCCACCTGGATTGACCATATCTAGACCCACAAGTGGATGAGACAAAAGGGTAGACACACTTGGGGCTGAGAGGTTGGGTGAGGTTGGGTGAGCAAACACAGACATTTAAAGTAATACTGTGTGGTACGCATCCCATGGGTCCCAAATCTCCAGGTTCAAGGGCATATTCCTACATCGAAAACATGCATGAGAAACCCAGAAGATGGTACACCGTGTGATTTTGAAAGGTTTCTAATACGCACATCATTTCTCATCTCCTTGTGCTCGGGTTCGCCTTTCCAGCTACTTTACTAGCAATCTCCTTACTTGGAGAATCCGCACCTTTAACCTCCTGTTCCATACAGGTTGCAATTTGTCCTGAGGGTGAAAGGGAACAGGGGCAACCAATGAGAGACTAGATCTAGGTGTTGGGACAGGCACAGGTCACTCTATTTTCCCATCAGGAAGAAGAATTAACCACAGGCTCAGCCTACCCCCGGAACCAGAATAGGGCCTGAGGCAATCCCGTGCTTTTGCGGCCAGCTCCCAAAAAAGACAGTTGAAAAATGGAGCTCGGGGGCACTGCCTTTCACAAACCCGCTGAGTTATAAATGATAACTCTCGTCCACAAATATATTGAGGGAAGACAACGAAGAGGATTTGAAAGCAAGGCAGAATTGCAGGAAACCGGTTTCACGAAGTAGATTCGAATCGCCTTTAAAGCACATGAAAAGTGGCAAAACGCCGACAATGATGCCCTTGGCCAAACAGGGCGTATGCGTTTTTTCCTGAATATATTCAGGAAAAAACGCATACGCCCTGTTTGGCCAACCAAGCAACCTGGAAAGGCAAATCAGCGCTACAAAGAAGTCTCGCTTCCCATCGGTCAAAAGGGCCATGCTGCAGAAAGTGTCAAAACCAGAAATGCAGGACAGGCCATAGAGAAATGGCAGCCTTGCTACGCTGATGGGCGGGATGTAAATTGCCAACAGCCGCTCTGGAGAAGTGTACTGTGTGTCCTGAAACATTGAAAAAACACAGCTTAGGGAGCATAGGGCACGTCCACTCATGGGCGTATAAATTGGGAAAACTAAAAATCAGCAAGACACAGGCACCCCAAAGTTTAGCGCTGCTCTGTTGACAGGAACCTCCACTTCATGACACCTTAAATATCCCAGGAAAGAGAAAAATGGATAAAGAAGCTCTGGTCCTTATGTACAAAGGAATATCACTCAGACATGAAATGAATGCAAAAAGGCTAGTAGAAGCAAGATGAGTGGAGTTAGGTACGACGATTCTAAGTGAAATAAGTCACACAGAAAAAGACACTTATCATAAGCTATCACTTATAGAGGGAATGTAAAAACCGCTACACTTGAACTGAATTACAAAACAGAACAGAGTCACACGTTTAGAAAACACACTATGGCTGCTTAACGGGAAAAGTGAGGTGGGGTGATGCATAAAACAAGGGTTTCAAATTCGCTCAGATACCGTTCCATACACCCAATATGTAATAGACAAGACCTACTCCTTGCTCAGTGAACTGGACTCAACACCCCCTATTCACCGCACAAGAATATATCTGACTAGTAAGAATCTTAAAACTTATGTATTGATATCTCTCTCGAAGTGAGTCAAGTGGGTGTAAAGCCGCATAAACACAGCCATGAAAAGCAGCTAAACCCCATTATAAAAATAAATTACTTTTAAAAACCCGTTAAACAAAGAGAGTGAAAGAGAGAGAAATTCTTCCAAAATTCGTTCAGGGGCTGTGATGCAACCTGGATTGACCATATCTAGACCCACAGCTGGATGAGATATAACGGTGGACACTCTTGGTGCTGAGAGGTTTGGTGAGGTTGGGTGAGCAAACGCAGAACCTTTAAAGTAATACTGCCTGGTACCCATCCCATGGGTCCCAAATATCCAGGTTCAAGGGCATCTTCCTACATCGAAAACATGTATGAGAAACCCAGCAGATGGTACACCTTGTGATTTTGAAAGGTTTCTAAAAGGCACCTTATTTCTCATCTCCTTGTGTTCGGGTTCGCCATTCCAGCTACTTTACTAGCAATCTCCCTACTTGGAGAATCAGCACCTTTAACCTCCTGTACCCTACAGGTTGCAATTTGTCCTGAGGATGAACGGGAAGAGGGGCAACCAATGAGAGACTAGATCTAGGTGTTGGGACAGGCACTGGTCACTCTATTTTCCCATCAGGAAGAAGAATTAACCACAGGCTCAGCCTGCCGCCCAGAAGCAGAATAGGGCCTGAGGCAATCCCGCCCTCTTGCGGCCAGCTCCCAAAAAAGCGAGTTGAAAAATGGAGATCAGGGACACTGCCATTCACAAACCCGCAGAGTTATAAATGATAACTCTCGTCCACAAATATATTGAGGGAAGGCAATGAAGAGGATTTGAAAGCAAGGCAGAATTGCAGGAAACAGGTTTCAGGAGGTAGATTCGAATCGCCTTTAAAGCACATGAAAAGTCGAAAAATGTCGACAATGATGCCCTTGGCCAAAAAGGGCGTATGCGTTTTTTCCTGAATATATTCAGGAAAAAACGCATACGCCCTTTTTGGCCAACCAAGCAACCTGGAAAGGCAAATCAGCGCTACAAATTAGTCTCGCTTCCCATCGGTCAAAAGGGCCATGCTGCAAAAATTGTCAAAACCAGACATGCAGTACAGACCATGGAGAAATGGCAGCCTTGCTACGCTGATGGGCGGGATGTAAATTGCCAACAGCCACTCTGGAGAAGTGTACGGTGTGTCCTGAAACATCTAAAACACACAGCTTAGGGAGCATAGGGCACGTCCACTCATGGGCGTATAAATTGGGAAAACTAAAAATCAGCAAGACACAGGCACCCCAAAGTTTAGGGCTGCTCTGTTGACAAGAACCTCCACTTCATGACACCTTAAATATCCCAGGAAAGAGAAAAATGGATAAAGAAGTTGTGGTCCTAAGGTACAATGGAATATCACGCAGACATGAAATCAATATCATAAGGCTAGAAGAAGCAAGATGAGTGGACTTAGTTACGATGATTCTAAGTGAAATAAGTCACACAGAAAAAGACACTTATCATAAGCTATCACTTATAGAGGGAATGTAAAAACCGCTACACTTGAACTGAGTTACAAAACAGAACAGAGTCACACGTTTAGAAAACACACTATGGCTGCTTAACGGGAAAGGTGAGGTGGGGTGATGCATAAAACAAGGGTTTCAAATTCGCTCAGATACCGTTCCATACACCCAATATGTAATAGAAAAGACCGACTCATTGCTCAGTGAACTGGACTCAACACCCCCTATTCACCGCACAAGAATATATGTGACTAGTAAGAATCTTAAAACCTATGTATTGATATCTGTCTGGAAGTGAGTCAAGTGGGTGTAAAGCCCCATAAACACAGCCATGAAAAGCAGCTAAACCCCATTATAAAAATAAGTTACTTTTAAAAACCCGTAAAACAAAGACAGTGAAAGAGAGAGAAATTCTTACAAAATTCGTTCAGAGGCTGTGATGCAACCTGGATTGACCATATCTAGACCCACAGCTGGATGAGACATAAGGGTGGACACACTTGGGGCTGCGAGGTTGGGTGAGGTTGGGTGAGCAAACACAGACCCTTTAAAGTAATACTGCGTGGTACCCATCCCATGGGTCCCAAATCTCCAGGTTCAAGGGCATCTTCCTACATCGAAAACATGCATGAGAAACCCAGAAGATGGTACACCATGTGATTTTGAAAGGTTTCTAAAACGCACCTCATTTCTCATCTCCTTGTGTTCGGGTTCGCCATTCCAGCTACTTTACTAGCAATCTCCCTACTTGGAGAATCAACACCTTTAACCTCCTGTTCCGTACAGGTTGCAATTTGTCCTGAGGATGAAAGAGAAGAGGGGCAGCCAATGAGAGACTAGATCTAGGTGTTGGGACAGGCACAGGTCACTCTATTTTCCCATCAGGAAGAAGAATTAACCACAGGCTCAGCCTACCGCCGGTAACCAGAATAGGGCCTTAGGCAATCCCGTGCGTTTGCGGCCAGCTCCCAAAATAGACAGTTGAAAAATGGAGCTCAGGGGCACTGCAATTCACAAACCTGCTGAGTTATAAATGATAACTCTCGTCCAAAAATATATTGAGGGAAGGCAACGAAGAGGATTTCAAAGCAAGGCAGAATTGCACGAAACAGATTTCAGGAGGTAGATTCGAATCGCCTTTAAAGCACATGAAAGGTGGCAAAACGTCGACAATGATGACCTTGTCCAAAAAGAGCGAATGTGTTTTTTCCTGAATATATTCAGGAAAAAAGGCATACGCCCTTTTTGGCCAACCAAGCAACCTGGAAAGGCAAATCATCGCTACAAAGTAGTCTCGCTTCCCATCGGTCAAAAGGGTCATGCTGCAAAAAGTGTCAAAACCAGAAATGCAGGACAGGACATGGAGAAATGGCAGCCTTGCTACGCTGATGGGAGGGATGTAAATTGCCAACAGCCACTCTGGAGAAGTGTACGGTGTGTCCTGAAATATCTAAAACACACAGCTTAGGGAGCATAGGGCACGTCCACTCATGGGCGTATAAATTGGGAAAACTAAAAATCAGCAAGACACAGGCACCCCAAAGTTTAGGGCTGCTCTGTTGACAAGAACCTCCACTTCATGACACCTTAAATATCCCAGGAAAGAGAAAAATGGATAAAGAAGTTGTGGTCCTTATGTACAATGGAATATCACTCAGACATGAAATCAATGTCATAAGGCAAGTAGAAGCAAGATGAGTGGATTTAAGTACGATGATTCTAAGTGAAATAAGTCACACAGAAAAAGACACTTATCATAAGCTATCACTTATAGAGGGAATGTAAAAACCGCTACACTTGAACTGAATTACAAAACAGAACAGAGTCACACGTTTAGAAAACACACTATGGCTGCTTAACGGGAAAGGTGAGGTGGGGTGATGCATAAAACAAGGGTTTCAAATTCGCTCAGATACCGTTCCATACACCCAATATGTAATAGACAAGACCGACTCCTTGCTCAGTGAACTGGACTCAACACCCCCTATTCACCACACAAGAATATATCTGACTAGTAAGAATCTTAAAACCTATGAATTGATATCTCTCTGGAAGTGAGTCAAGTGGGTGTAAAGCCGCATAAACACAGCCGTGAAAAGCAGCTAAACCCCATTATAAAAATAAATTACTTTTAAAAACCCGT
The DNA here is from genome assembly GCF_028021215.1 of Eschrichtius robustus. Lineage (NCBI taxonomy): Eukaryota > Metazoa > Chordata > Mammalia > Artiodactyla > Eschrichtiidae > Eschrichtius > Eschrichtius robustus. The sequence continues at coordinate 2,019,693 of NW_027175463.1, read as the reverse complement.
AAAACAAAGACTGTGAAAGAGAGAGAAATTCTTCCAAAATTCGGTCTGCGGCTGTGATGCAACCTGGATTGACCATATCTAGACACACAGCTGGATGAGACATAAGGGTGGACACTCTTGGGGCTGAGAGGTTGGGTGAGCAAACGCAGAACCTTTAAAGTAATACTGCGTGGTACGCATCCCATGGGTCCCAAATCTCCAGGTTCAAGGGCATCTTCGTACATCGAAAACATACATGAAAAACCCAGAAGATGGTACACCGTGTGATTTTGAAAGGTTTCTAAAACGCACCTCATTTCTCATCTCCTTGTGTTCGGGTTCGCCATTCCAGGTACTTTACTAGAAATCTCCCTACTTGGAGAATCAGCACCTTTAACCTCCTGTTCCCTACAGGTTGCAATTTGTCCTGAGGATGAACGGAAGAGGGGCAAACAATGAGAGACTAGATCTAGGTGTTGGGACAGGCACAGGTCACTCTATTTTCCCATCAGGAAGAAGAATTAAAAACAGGCTCAGCCTGCCGCCCAGAAGCAGAATAGGGCCTGAGGCAATCCCGCGCTCCTGCGGCCAGCTCCCAAAAAAGCGAGTTGAAAAATGGAGCCCAGGGACACTGCCATTCACAAACCCGCAGAGTTATAAATGATAACTCCCGTCCACAAATATATTGAGGGAAGGCAACGAAGAGGATTTGAAAGCAAGGCTGAATTGCAGGAAACAGGTTTCAGGAGGTAGATACGAATCGCCTTTAAAGCACATGAAAAGTCGCAAAACGTCGACAATGATGCCCTTGGCCAAAAAGGGCGTATGCGTTTTTTCCTGAATATATTCAGGAAAAAACGCATACGCCCTTTTTGGCCAACCAAGCAACCTGGAAAGGCAAATCAGCGCTACAAAGAAGTCTCGCTTCCCATCGGTCAAAAGGGCCATGCTGCAGAAAGTGTCAAAACCAGAAATGCAGGACAGGCCATGGAGAAATGGCAGCCTTGCTACGCTGATGGGCGGGATGTAAATTGCCAACAGCCACTCTGGAGAAGTGTACGGTGTGTCCTGAAACATCTAAAACACACAGCTTAGGGAGCATAGGGCACGTCCACTCATGGGCGTATAAATTGGGAAAACTAAAAATCAGCAAGACACAGGCACCCCAAAGTTTAGGGCTGCTCTGTTGACAAGAACCTCCACTTCATGACACCTTAAATATCCCAGGAAAGAGAAAAATGGATAAAGAAGTTGTGGTCCTTATGTACAAAGGAATATCACTCAGACATGAAATCAATGCCATAAGGCTAGAAGAAGCAAGATGAGTGGACTTTGGTACGATGATTCTAAGTGAAATAAGTCACACAGAAAAAGACACTTATCATAAGCTATCACTTATAGAGGGAATGTAAAAATCGCTACACTTCAACTGAATTACAAAACAGAACAGAGTCACACGTTTAGAAAACACACTATGGCTGCTTAACGGGAAAGGTGAGGTGGGGTGATGCATAAAACAAGGGTTTCAAATTCGTTCAGATACCGTTCCATACACCCAATATATAATAGACAAGACCTACTCCTTGCTCAGTGAACTGGACTCAACACCTCCTATTCACCACACAAGAATATATCTGACTAGTAAGAATCTTAAAACCTATGTATTGATATCTCTCTGGAAGTGAGTCAAGTGTGTGTAAAGCCGCATAAACACAGCCGTGAAAAGCAGCTAAACCCCATTATAAAAATAAATTACTTTTAAAAACCCGTAAAACAAAGACTGTGAAAGAGAGAGAAATTCTTCCAAAATTCGGTCTGGGGCTGTGATGCAACCTGGATTGACCATATCTAGACACACAGCTGGATGAGACATAAGGGTGGACACTCTTGGGGCTGAGAGGTTGGGTGAGGTTGGGTGAGCAAACGCAGAACCTTTAAAGTAATACTGCCTGGTACCCATCCCATGGGTCCCAAATCTCCAGGTTCAAGGGCATCTTCCTACATCGAAAACATACATGAGAAACCCAGAAGATGGTACACCGTGTGATTTTGAAAGGTTTCTAAAACGCACCTCATTTCTCATCTCCTTGTGCTCGGGTTCGCCATTCCAGGTACTTTACTAGCAATCTCCCTACTTGGAGAATCAGCACCTTTAACCTCCTGTTCCCTACAGGTTGCAATTTGTCCTGAGGATGAACGGGAAGAGGGGCAACCAATAAGAGACTAGATCTAGGTGTTGGGACAGGCACAGGTCACTCTATTTTCCCATCAGGAAGAAGAATTAACCACAGGCTCAGCCTGCCGCCCAGAAGCAGAATAGGGCCTGAGGCAATCCCGCGCTCTTACGGCCAGCTCCCAAAAAAGCGAGTTGAAAAATGGAGCCCAGGGACACTGCCATTCACAAACCCGCAGAGTTATAAATGATAACTCTCGTCCACAAATATATTGAGGGAAGGCAACGAAGAGGATTTGAAAGCAAGGCAGAATTGCAGGAAACAGGTTTCAGGAGGTAGATTCGAATCGCCTTTAAAGCACATGAAAAGTGGCAAAACGTCGACAATGATGCCCGTGGCCAAAAAGGGCGTATGAGTTTTTTCCTGAATATATTCAGGAAAAAACGCATACGCACTTTTTGGCCAACCAAGCAACCTGGAAAGGCAAATCAGCGCTACAAAGTAGTCTCGCTTCCCATCGGTCGAAAGGGCCATGCTGCAAAAAGTGTCAAAACCAGAAATGCAGGACAGGCCATGGAGAAATGGCAGCCTTGCTACGCTGATGGGCGGGATGTAAATTGCCAACAGCCACTCTGGATAAGTGTACGGTGTGTCCTGAAACATCTAAAACACACAGCTTAGGGAGCATAGGGCACGTCCACTCATGGGCGTATAAATTGGGAAAAGTAAAAATCAGCAAGACACAGGCACCCCAAAGTTTAGGGCTGCTCTGTTGACAAGAACCTCCACTTCATGACACCTTAAATATCCCAGGAAAGAGAAAAATGGATAAAGAAGTTGTGGTCCTTATGTACAAAGGAATATCACTCAGACATGAAATCAATGTCATAAGGCTAGAAGAAGCAAGATGAGTGGACTTAGGTACGATGATTCTAAGTGAAATAAGTCACACAGAAAAAGACACTTATCATAAGCTATCACTTATAGAGGGAATGTAAAAACCGCTACGCTTGAACTGATTTACAAAACAGAACAGAGTCACACGTTTAGAAAACACACTATGGCTGCTTAACGGGAAAGGTGAGGTGGGGTGATGCATAAAACAAGGGTTTCAAATTGGCTCAGATACCGTTCCATACACCCAATATGTAATAGACAAGACCTACACGTTGCTCAGTGAACTGGACTCAACACCCCCTATTCACCGCACAAGAATATATCTGACTAGTAAGAATCTTAAAACCTATGTATTGATATCTCTCTGGAAGTGAGTCAAGTGGGTGTAAAGCCGCATAAACAGAGCCGTGAAAAGCAGCTATACCCCATTATAAAAATAAATTACTTTTAAAAACCTGTAAAACAAAGACAGTGAAAGAGAGAGAAATTCTTACAAAATTCGTTCACGGGCTGTGATGCAACCTGGATTGACCATATCTAGACCCACAGCTGGATGAGACATAAGGGTGGACACACTTGGAGCTGAGAGGTTGGGTGAGGTTGGGTGAGCAAACAGAGACCCTTTAAAGTAATAGTGCCTGGTACCCATCCCGTGGGTCCCAAATCTCCAGGTTCAAGGGCATATTCCTACATCGAAAACATGCATGAGAAACCCAGAAGGTGGTACACCGTGTGATTTTGAAAGGTTTCTAAAACGCACCTCATTTCTCATCTCCTTGTGCTCGGGCTCGCCATTCCAGGTACGTTACTAGCAATCTCCCTACTTGGAGAATCAGCACCTTTAACCTCCTGTTCCGTACAGGTTGCAATTTGTCCTGAGGATGAACGGGAAGAGGGGCAACCAATGAGAGACTAGATCTAGGTCTTGGGACAGGCACAGGTCACTCTATTTTCCCATCAGGAAGAAGAATTAACCACAGGCTCAGCCTACCGCCGGGAACCAGAATAGGGCCTGAGGCAATCCCGTGTGTTTGCGGCCAGCTCCCAAAAAAGACAGTTGAAAAATGGAGCTCAGGGGCACTGCAATTCACAAACCTGCTGAGTTATAAATGATAACTCTCGTCCAAAAATATATTGAGGGAAGGCAACGAAGAGGATTTGAAAGCAAGGCAGAATTGCAGGAAACAGATTTCAGGAGGTAGATCCGAATCGCCTTTAAAGCACATGAAAGGTGGCAAAACGTCGACAATGATGACCTTGGCCAAAAAGAGCGTATGCGTTTTTTCCTGAATATATTCAGGAAAAAACGCATACGCCCTTTTTGGCCAACCAAGCAACCTGGAAAGGCAAATCAGCGCTACAAAGAAGTCTCGCTTCCCATCGGTCAAAAGGGCCATGCTGCAAAAATTTTCAAAACCACAAATGCAGGACAGGCCATGGAGAAATGGCAGCCTTGCTACGCTGATGGGCGGGATGTAAATTGCCAACAGCCACTCTGAAGAAGTGTACGGTGTGTCCTGAAACATCTAAAACACACAGCTTAGGGAGCATAGGGCACGTCCACTCATGGTCGTATAAATTGGGAAAACTAAAAATCAGCAAGACACAGGCACCCCAAAGTTTAGGGCTGCTCTGTTGACAAGAACCTCCACTTCATGACACCTTAAATATCCCAGGAAAGAGAAAAATGGATAAAGAAGTTGTGGTCCTTATGTACAATGGAATATCACGCAGACATGAAATCAAGGTCATAAGGCTAGTAGAAGCAAGATGAGTGGACTTAGGTACGATGATTCTAAGTGAAATAAGTCACACAGAAAAACACACTTATCATAAGCTATCACTTATAGAGGGAATGTAAAAACCGCTACACTTGCACTGAGTTACAAAACAGAACAGAGTCTCACGCTTAGAAAACACACTATGGCTGCTTAACGGGAAAGGTGAGGTGGGGTGATGCATAAAACAAGGGTTTCAAATTCGCTCACATACCGTTCCATACACCCAATATGTAATAGAAAAGACCGACTCCTTGCTCAGTGAACTGGACTCAACACCCCCTATTCACCGCACAAGAATATATGTGACTAGTAAGAATCTTAAAACCTATGTATTGATATCTGTCTGGAAGTGAGTCAAGTGGGTGTAAAGCCGCATAAACACAGCCGTGAGAAGCAGCTAAACCCCATTATAAAAATAAATTACTTTTAAAAACCCGTAAAACAAAGACAGTGAAAGAGAGAAATTCTTACAAAATTCGTTCAGAGGCTGTGATGCAACCTGGATTGACCATATCTAGACCCACAGCTGGATGAGACATAAGGGTGGACACACTTGGGGCTGAGAGGTTGGGTGAGGTTGGGTGAGCAAACACAGACCCTTTGAAGTAATACTGCGTGGTACCCATTCCATGGGTCGCAAATCTCCAGGTTCAAGGGCATCTTCCTACATCGAAAACATGCATGAGAAACCCAGAAGATGGTACACCGTGTGATTTTGAAAGGTTTCTAAAACGCACCTCATATCTCATCTCCTTGTGCTCGGGCTCGCCATTCCAGGTACGTTACTAGCAATCTCCCTACTTGGAGAATCAGCACCTTTAACCTCCTGTTCCCTACAGGTTGCAATTTGTCCTGAGGATGAACGGGAAGAGGGGCAACCAATGAGAGACTAGATCTAGGTGTTGGGACAGGCACAGGTCACTCTATTTTCCCATCAGGAAGAAGAATTAACCACAGGCTCAGCCTGCCGCCCAGAAGCAGAATAGGGCCTGAGGCAATCACGCGCTCCTGCGGCCAGCTCCCAAAAAAGCGAGTTGAAAAATGGAGCCCAGGGACACTGCCATTCACAAACCCGCAGAGTTATAAATGATAACTCTCCTGCACAAATATATTGAGGGAAGGCAACGAAGAGGATTTGAAAGCAAGGCAGAATTGCAGGAAACAGGTTTCAGGAGGTAGATTCGAATCGCATTTAAAGCACATGAAAAGTCGCAAAACGTCGACAATGATGCCCTTGGCCAAAAAGGGCGTATGCGTTTTTTCCTGAATATATTCAGGAAAAAACGCATACGCCCTTTTTGGCCAACCAAGCAACCTGGAAAGGCAAATCAGCGCTACAAAGAAGTCTCGCTTCCCATCGGTCAAAAGGGCCATGCTGCAGAAAGTGTCAAAACCAGAAATGCAGGACAGGCCATGGAGAAATGGCAGCCTTGCTACGCTGATGGGCGGGATGTAAATTGCCAACAGCCACTCTGGAGAAGTGTACGGTGTGTCCTGAAACATCGAAAAAACACAGCTTAGGGAGCATAGGGCACGTCCACTCATGGGCGTATAAATTGGGAAAACTAAAAATCAGCAAGACACAGGCACCCCAAAGTTTAGGGCTGCTCTGTTGACAAGAACCTCCACTTCATGACACCTTAAATATCCCAGGAAAGAGAAAAATGGATAAAGAAGTTGTGGTCCTTATGTACAATGGAATATCACTCAGACATGAAATAAATGTCATAAGGCTAGTAGAAGCAAGATGAGTGGATTTAGGTACGACGATTCTAAGTGAAATAAGTCACACAGAAAAAGACACTTATCATAAGCTATCACTTATAGAGGGAATGTAAAAACCGCTACACGTGAACTGAATTACAAAACAGAACAGAGTCTCACGTTTAGAAAACACACTATGGCTGCTTAACGGGAAAGGTGAGGTGGGGTGATGCATAAAACAAGGGTTTCAAATTGGCTCAGATACCGTTCCATACACCGAATATGTAATAGAAAAGACCGACTCCTTGCTCAGTGAACTGGACTCAACACCCCCTATTCACCGCACAAGAATATATGTGACTAGTAAGAATCTTAAAACCTATGTATTGATATCTGTCTGGAAGTGAGTCAAGTGGGTGTAAAGCCGCATAAACACAGCCGTGAAAAGCAGCTAAACCCCATTATAAAAATAAATTACTTTTAAAAACCCGAAAAAAACAAAGACAGTGAAAGAGAGAGAAATTCTTACAAAATTCGTTCAGGGGCTGTGATGCAACCTGGATTGACCATATCTAGACCCACAGCTGGATGAGACATAAGGGTAGACACACTTGGGGCTGATAGGTTGGGTGAGGTAGGGTGAGCAAACACAGACCCTTTAAAGTAATACTGCCTGGTACCCATCCCATGGGTCCCAAATCTCCAGGTTCAAGGGCATATTCCTACATCGAAAACATGCATGAGAAACCCAGAAACACCATGTGATTTTGAAAGGTTTCTAAAACGCACCTCATTTCTCATCTCCTTGTGCTCGGGTTCGCCATTCCAGCTACTTTACTAGCAATCTCCCTACTTGGAGAATCAGCACCTTTAACCTCCTGTTCCCTACAGGTTGCAATTTGTCCTGAGGATGAACGGAAGAGGGTCAAGCAATGAGAGACTAGATCTAGGTGTTGGGACAGGCACAGGTCACTCTATTTTCCCATCAGGAAGAAGAATTAACCACGGGCTCAGCCTGCTGCCCAGAAGCAGAATAGGGCCTGAGGCAATCCCGCGCTCCTGCCGCCAGCTCCCAAAAAAGCGAGTTGAAAAATGGAGCCCAGGGACACTGCCATTCACAAACCCGCAGAGTTATAAATGATAACTCTCGTCCACAAATATATTGAGGGAAGGCAACGAAGAGGATTTGAAAGCAAGGCAGAATTGCAGGAAACAGGTTTCAGGAGGTAGATTCGAATCGCCTTTAAAGCACATGAAAAGTCGCAAATCGTCGACAATGATGCCCTGGGCCAAAAAGGGCGTATGCGTTTTTTCCTGAATATATTCAGGAAAAAACGCATACGCCCTTTTTGGCCAACCAAGCAACCTGGAAAGGCAGATCAGCGCTACAAAGTAGTCTCGCTTCCCATCGGTCAAAAGGGCCATGCTGCAAAAAGTGTCAAAACCAGAAATGCAGGACAGGCCATGGAGAAATGGCAGCCTTGCTACGCTGATGGGCGGGATGTAAATTGCCAACAGCCACTCTGGAGAAGTGTACGGTGTGTCCTGAAACATCTAAAGCACACAGCTTAGGGAGCATAGGGCACGTCCACTCATGGGCGTATAAATTGGGAAAACTAAAAATCAGCAAGACACAGGCACCCCAAAGTTTAGGGCTGCTCTGTTGACAAGAACCTCCACTTCATGACACCTTAAATATCCCAGGAAAGAGAAAAATGGATAAAGAAGTTGTGGTCCTTATGTACAATGGAATATCACTCAGACATGAAATCAATGTCATAAGGCTAGTAGAAGCAAGATGAGTGGATTTAGGTACGACGATTCTAAGTGAAATAAGTCACACAGAAAAAGACACTTATCATAAGCTATCACTTATAGAGGGAATGTAAAAACCGCTACACTTGAACTGAATTACAAAACAGAACAGAGTCACACGTTTAGAAAACACACTATGGCTGCTTAACGGGAAAGGTGAGGTGGGGTGATGCATAAAACAAGGGTTTCAAATTGGCTCAGATACCGTTCCATACACCCTATATGTAATAGAAAAGAACGACTCCTTGCTCAGTGAACTGGACTCAACACCCCCTATTCACCACACAAGAATATATGTGACTAGTAAGAATCTTAAAACCTATGTATTGATATCTGTCTGGAAGTGAGTCAAGTGGGTGTAAAGCCGCATAAACACAGCCGTGAAAAGCAGCTAAACCCCATTATAAAAATAAATTACTTTTAAAAACCCGTAAAACAAAGACAGTGAAAGAGAGAGATATTCTTACAAAATTCGTTCAGGGGCTGTGATGCCACCTGGATTGACCATATCTAGACCCACAAGTGGATGAGACAAAAGGGTAGACACACTTGGGGCTGAGAGGTTGGGTGAGGTTGGGTGAGCAAACACAGACATTTAAAGTAATACTGTGTGGTACGCATCCCATGGGTCCCAAATCTCCAGGTTCAAGGGCATATTCCTACATCGAAAACATGCATGAGAAACCCAGAAGATGGTACACCGTGTGATTTTGAAAGGTTTCTAATACGCACATCATTTCTCATCTCCTTGTGCTCGGGTTCGCCTTTCCAGCTACTTTACTAGCAATCTCCTTACTTGGAAAATCCGCACCTTTAACCTCCTGTTCCATACAGGTTGCAATTTGTCCTGAGGGTGAAAGGGAACAGGGGCAACCAATGAGAGACTAGATCTAGGTGTTGGGACAGGCACAGGTCTCTCTATTTTCCCATCAGGAAGAAGAATTAACCACAGGCTCAGCCTACCCCCGGAACCAGAATAGGGCCTGAGGCAATCCCGTGCTTTTGCGGCCAGCTCCCAAAAAAGACAGTTGAAAAATGGAGCTCGGGGGCACTGCCTTTCACAAACCCGCTGAGTTATAAATGATAACTCTCGTCCACAAATATATTGAGGGAAGACAACGAAGAGGATTTGAAAGCAAGGCAGAATTGCAGGAAACCGGTTTCAGGAAGTAGATTCGAATCGCCTTTAAAGCACATGAAAAGTGGCAAAACGCCGACAATGATGCCCTTGGCCAAACAGGGCGTATGCGTTTTTTCCTGAATATATTCAGGAAAAAACGCATACGCCCTTTTTGGCCAACCAAGCAACCTGGAAAGGCAAATCAGCGCTACAAAGAAGTCTCGCTTCCCATCGGTCAAAAGGGCCATGCTGCAGAAAGTGTCAAAACCAGAAATGCAGGACAGGCCATAGAGAAATGGCAGCCTTGCTACGCTGATGGGCGGGATGTAAATTGCCAACAGGCGCTCTGGAGAAGTGTACTGTGTGTCCTGAAACATTGAAAAAACACAGCTTAGGGAGCATAGGGCACGTCCACTCATGGGCGTATAAATTGGGAAAACTAAAAATCAGCAAGACACAGGCACCCCAAAGTTTAGCGCTGCTCTGTTGACAGGAACCTCCACTTCATGACACCTTAAATATCCCAGGAAAGAGAAAAATGGATAAAGAAGCTCTGGTCCTTATGTACAATGGAATATCACTCAGACATGAAATGAATGCAATAAGGCTAGTAGAAGCAAGATGAGTGGAGTTAGGTACGACGATTCTAAGTGAAATAAGTCACACAGAAAAACACACTTATCATAAGCTATCACTTATAGAGGGAATGTAAAAACCGCTACACTTGAACTGAGTTACAAAACAGAACAGAGTCACACGTTTAGAAAACACACTATGGCTGCTTAACGGGAAAGGTGAGGTGGGGTGATGCATAAAACAAGGGTTTCAAATTCGCTCACATACCGTTCCATACACCCAATATGTAATAGAAAAGACCGACTCCTTGCTCAGTGAACTGGACTCAACACCCCCTATTCACCGCACAAGAATATATGTGACTAGTAAGAATCTTAAAACCTATGTATTGATATCTGTCTGGAAGTGAGTCAAGTGGGTGTAAAGCCGCATAAACACAGCCGTGAGAAGCAGCTAAACCCCATTATAAAAATAAATTACTTTTAAAAACCCGTAAAACAAAGACAGTGAAAGAGAGAAATTCTTACAAAATTCGTTCAGAGGCTGTGATGCAACCTGGATTGACCATATCTAGACCCACAGCTGGATGAGACATAAGGGTGGACACACTTGGGGCTGAGAGGTTGGATGAGGTTGGGTGAGCAAACACAGACCCTTTGAAGTAATACTGCGTGGTACCCATTCCATGGGTCGCAAATCTCCAGGTTCAAGGGCATCTTCCTACATCGAAAACATGCATGAGAAACCCAGAAGATGGTACACCGTGTGATTTTGAAAGGTTTCTAAAACGCACCTCATATCTCATCTCCTTGTGCTCGGGCTCGCCATTCCAGGTACGTTACTAGCAATCTCCCTACTTGGAGAATCAGCACCTTTAACCTCCTGTTCCCTACAGGTTGCAATTTGTCCTGAGGATGAACGGGAAGAGGGGCAACCAATGAGAGACTAGATCTAGGTGTTGGGACAGGCACAGGTCACTCTATTTTCCCATCAGGAAGAAGAATTAACCACAGGCTCAGCCTGCCGCCCAGAAGCAGAATAGGGCCTGAGGCAATCCCGCGCTCTTAAGGCCAGCTCCCAAAAAAGCGAGTTGAAAAATGGAGCCCAGGGACACTGCCATTCACAAACCCGCAGAGTTATAAATGATAACTCTCGTCCACAAATATATTGAGGGAAGGCAACGAAGAGGATTTGAAAGCAAGGCAGAATTGCAGGAAACAGGTTTCAGGAGGTAGATTCGAATCGCCTTTAAAGCACATGAAAAGTCGCAAAACGTCGACAATGATGCCCTTGGCCAAAAAGGGCGTATGCGTTTTTTCCTGAATATATTCAGGAAAAAACGCATACGACCTTTTTGGCCAACCAAGCAACCTGGAAAGGCAAATCAGCGCTACAAAGTAGTCTCGCTTCCCATCGGTCAAAAGGGCCATGCTGCAAAAAGTGTCAAAACCAGAAATGCAGGACAGGCCATGGAGAAATGGCAGCCTTGCTACAATGAGGGGCGGGATGTAAATTGCCAACAGCCACTCTGGAGAAGTGTACGGTGTGTCCTGAAACATCTAAAACACACAGCTTAGGGAGCATAGGGCACGTCCACTCATGGGCGTATAAATTGGGAAAACTAAAAATCAGCAAGACACAGGCACCCCAAAGTTTAGGGCTGCTCTGTTGACAAGAACCTCCACTTCATGACACCTTAAATATCCCAGGAAAGAGAAAAATGGATAAAGAAGTTGTGGTCCTTATGTACAATGGAATATCACGCAGACATGAAATCAATATCATAAGGCTAGAAGAAGCAAGATGAGTGGACTTAGGTACGATGATTCTAAGTGAAATAAGTCACACAGAAAAAGACACTTATCATAAGCTATCACTTATAGAGGGAATGTAAAAACCGCTACACTTGAACTGAGTTACAAAACAGAACAGAGTCACACGTTTAGAAAACACACTATGGCTGCTTAACGGGAAAGGTGAGGTGGGGTGATGCATAAAACAAGGGTTTCAAATTCGCTCAGATACCGTTCCATACACCCAATATGTAATAGACAACACCGACTCATTGCTCAGTGAACTGGACTCAACACCCCCTATTCACCGCACAAGAATATATGTGACTAGTAAGAATCTTAAAACCTATGTATTGATATCTGTCTGGAAGTGAGTCAAGTGGGTGTAAAGCCGCATAAACACAGCCGTGAAAAGCAGCTAAACCCCATTATAAAAATAAATTACTTTTAAAAACCCGTAAAACAAAGACAGTGAAAGAGAGAGAAATTCTTACAAAATTCGTTCAGAGGCTGTGATGCAACCTGGATTGACCATATCTAGACCCACAGCTGGATGAGTCATAAGGGTGGACACACTTGGGGCTGAGAGGTTGGGTGAGGTTGGGTGAGCAAACACAGACCCTTTAAAGTAATACTGCGTGGTACCCATCCCATGGGTCCCAAATCTCCAGGTTCAAGGGCATATTCCTACATCGAAAACATGCATGAGAAACCCAGAAGATGGTACACCGTGTGATTTTGAAAGGTTTCTAAAACGCACCTCATTTCTCATCTCCTTGTGTTCGGGTTCGCCATTCCAGCTACTTTACTAGCAATCTCCCTACTTGGAGAATCAGCACCTTTAACCTCCTGTTCCGTACAGGTTGCAATTTGTCCTGAGGATGAACGGGAAGAGGGGCAACCAATGAGAGACTAGATCTAGGTCTTGGGACAGGCACAGGTCACTCTATTTTCCCATCAGGAAGAAGAATTAACCACAGGCTCAGCCTACCGCCGGGAACCAGAATAGGGCCTGAGGCAATCCCGTGTGTTTGCGGCCAGCTCCCAAAAAAGACAGTTGAAAAATGGAGCTCAGGGGCACTGCAATTCACAAACCTGCTGAGTTATAAATGATAACTCTCGTCCAAAAATATATTGAGGGAAGGCAACGAAGAGGATTTGAAAGCAAGGCAGAATTGCAGGAAACAGATTTCAGGAGGTAGATCCGAATCGCCTTTAAAGCACATGAAAGGTGGCAAAACGTCGACAATGATGACCTTGGCCAAAAAGAGCGTATGCGTTTTTTCCTGAATATATTCAGGAAAAAACGCATACGCCCTTTTTGGCCAACCAAGCAACCTGGAAAGGCAAATCAGCGCTACAAAGAAGTCTCGCTTCCCATCGGTCAAAAGGGCCATGCTGCAAAAATTTTCAAAACCACAAATGCAGGACAGGCCATGGAGAAATGGCAGCCTTGCTACGCTGATGGGCGGGATGTAAATTGCCAACAGCCACTCTGAAGAAGTGTACGGTGTGTCCTGAAACATCTAAAACACACAGCTTAGGGAGCATAGGGCACGTCCACTCATGGTCGTATAAATTGGGAAAACTAAAAATCAGCAAGACACAGGCACCCCAAAGTTTAGGGCTGCTCTGTTGACAAGAACCTCCACTTCATGACACCTTAAATATCCCAGGAAAGAGAAAAATGGATAAAGAAGTTGTGGTCCTTATGTACAATGGAATATCACGCAGACATGAAATCAAGGTCATAAGGCTAGTAGAAGCAAGATGAGTGGACTTAGGTACGATGATTCTAAGTGAAATAAGTCACACAGAAAAACACACTTATCATAAGCTATCACTTATAGAGGGAATGTAAAAACCGCTACACTTGCACTGAGTTACAAAACAGAACAGAGTCTCACGCTTAGAAAACACACTATGGCTGCTTAACGGGAAAGGTGAGGTGGGGTGATGCATAAAACAAGGGTTTCAAATTCGCTCACATACCGTTCCATACACCCAATATGTAATAGAAAAGACCGACTCCTTGCTCAGTGAACTGGACTCAACACCCCCTATTCACCGCACAAGAATATATGTGACTAGTAAGAATCTTAAAACCTATGTATTGATATCTGTCTGGAAGTGAGTCAAGTGGGTGTAAAGCCGCATAAACACAGCCGTGAGAAGCAGCTAAACCCCATTATAAAAATAAATTACTTTTAAAAACCCGTAAAACAAAGACAGTGAAAGAGAGAAATTCTTACAAAATTCGTTCAGAGGCTGTGATGCAACCTGGATTGACCATATCTAGACCCACAGCTGGATGAGACATAAGGGTGGACACACTTGGGGCTGAGAGGTTGGGTGAGGTTGGGTGAGCAAACACAGACCCTTTGAAGTAATACTGCGTGGTACCCATTCCATGGGTCGCAAATCTCCAGGTTCAAGGGCATCTTCCTACATCGAAAACATGCATGAGAAACCCAGAAGATGGTACACCGTGTGATTTTGAAAGGTTTCTAAAACGCACCTCATATCTCATCTCCTTGTGCTCGGGCTCGCCATTCCAGGTACGTTACTAGCAATCTCCCTACTTGGAGAATCAGCACCTTTAACCTCCTGTTCCCTACAGGTTGCAATTTGTCCTGAGGATGAACGGGAAGAGGGGCAACCAATGAGAGACTAGATCTAGGTGTTGGGACAGGCACAGGTCACTCTATTTTCCCATCAGGAAGAAGAATTAACCACAGGCTCAGCCTGCCGCCCAGAAGCAGAATAGGGCCTGAGGCAATCACGCGCTCCTGCGGCCAGCTCCCAAAAAAGCGAGTTGAAAAATGGAGCCCAGGGACACTGCCATTCACAAACCCGCAGAGTTATAAATGATAACTCTCCTGCACAAATATATTGAGGGAAGGCAACGAAGAGGATTTGAAAGCAAGGCAGAATTGCAGGAAACAGGTTTCAGGAGGTAGATTCGAATCGCATTTAAAGCACATGAAAAGTCGCAAAACGTCGACAATGATGCCCTTGGCCAAAAAGGGCGTATGCGTTTTTTCCTGAATATATTCAGGAAAAAACGCATACGCCCTTTTTGGCCAACCAAGCAACCTGGAAAGGCAAATCAGCGCTACAAAGAAGTCTCGCTTCCCATCGGTCAAAAGGGCCATGCTGCAGAAAGTGTCAAAACCAGAAATGCAGGACAGGCCATGGAGAAATGGCAGCCTTGCTACGCTGATGGGCGGGATGTAAATTGCCAACAGCCACTCTGGAGAAGTGTACGGTGTGTCCTGAAACATCGAAAAAACACAGCTTAGGGAGCATAGGGCACGTCCACTCATGGGCGTATAAATTGGGAAAACTAAAAATCAGCAAGACACAGGCACCCCAAAGTTTAGGGCTGCTCTGTTGACAAGAACCTCCACTTCATGACACCTTAAATATCCCAGGAAAGAGAAAAATGGATAAAGAAGTTGTGGTCCTTATGTACAATGGAATATCACTCAGACATGAAATAAATGTCATAAGGCTAGTAGAAGCAAGATGAGTGGATTTAGGTACGACGATTCTAAGTGAAATAAGTCACACAGAAAAAGACACTTATCATAAGCTATCACTTATAGAGGGAATGTAAAAACCGCTACACGTGAACTGAATTACAAAACAGAACAGAGTCTCACGTTTAGAAAACACACTATGGCTGCTTAACGGGAAAGGTGAGGTGGGGTGATGCATAAAACAAGGGTTTCAAATTGGCTCAGATACCGTTCCATACACCGAATATGTAATAGAAAAGACCGACTCCTTGCTCAGTGAACTGGACTCAACACCCCCTATTCACCGCACAAGAATATATGTGACTAGTAAGAATCTTAAAACCTATGTATTGATATCTGTCTGGAAGTGAGTCAAGTGGGTGTAAAGCCGCATAAACACAGCCGTGAAAAGCAGCTAAACCCCATTATAAAAATAAATTACTTTTAAAAACCCGAAAAAAACAAAGACAGTGAAAGAGAGAGAAATTCTTACAAAATTCGTTCAGGGGCTGTGATGCAACCTGGATTGACCATATCTAGACCCACAGCTGGATGAGACATAAGGGTAGACACACTTGGGGCTGATAGGTTGGGTGAGGTAGGGTGAGCAAACACAGACCCTTTAAAGTAATACTGCCTGGTACCCATCCCATGGGTCCCAAATCTCCAGGTTCAAGGGCATATTCCTACATCGAAAACATGCATGAGAAACCCAGAAACACCATGTGATTTTGAAAGGTTTCTAAAACGCACCTCATTTCTCATCTCCTTGTGCTCGGGTTCGCCATTCCAGCTACTTTACTAGCAATCTCCCTACTTGGAGAATCAGCACCTTTAACCTCCTGTTCCCTACAGGTTGCAATTTGTCCTGAGGATGAACGGAAGAGGGTCAAGCAATGAGAGACTAGATCTAGGTGTTGGGACAGGCACAGGTCACTCTATTTTCCCATCAGGAAGAAGAATTAACCACGGGCTCAGCCTGCTGCCCAGAAGCAGAATAGGGCCTGAGGCAATCCCGCGCTCCTGCCGCCAGCTCCCAAAAAAGCGAGTTGAAAAATGGAGCCCAGGGACACTGCCATTCACAAACCCGCAGAGTTATAAATGATAACTCTCGTCCACAAATATATTGAGGGAAGGCAACGAAGAGGATTTGAAAGCAAGGCAGAATTGCAGGAAACAGGTTTCAGGAGGTAGATTCGAATCGCCTTTAAAGCACATGAAAAGTCGCAAATCGTCGACAATGATGCCCTGGGCCAAAAAGGGCGTATGCGTTTTTTCCTGAATATATTCAGGAAAAAACGCATACGCCCTTTTTGGCCAACCAAGCAACCTGGAAAGGCAGATCAGCGCTACAAAGTAGTCTCGCTTCCCATCGGTCAAAAGGGCCATGCTGCAAAAAGTGTCAAAACCAGAAATGCAGGACAGGCCATGGAGAAATGGCAGCCTTGCTACGCTGATGGGCGGGATGTAAATTGCCAACAGCCACTCTGGAGAAGTGTACGGTGTGTCCTGAAACATCTAAAGCACACAGCTTAGGGAGCATAGGGCACGTCCACTCATGGGCGTATAAATTGGGAAAACTAAAAATCAGCAAGACACAGGCACCCCAAAGTTTAGGGCTGCTCTGTTGACAAGAACCTCCACTTCATGACACCTTAAATATCCCAGGAAAGAGAAAAATGGATAAAGAAGTTGTGGTCCTTATGTACAATGGAATATCACTCAGACATGAAATCAATGTCATAAGGCTAGTAGAAGCAAGATGAGTGGATTTAGGTACGACGATTCTAAGTGAAATAAGTCACACAGAAAAAGACACTTATCATAAGCTATCACTTATAGAGGGAATGTAAAAACCGCTACACTTGAACTGAATTACAAAACAGAACAGAGTCACACGTTTAGAAAACACACTATGGCTGCTTAACGGGAAAGGTGAGGTGGGGTGATGCATAAAACAAGGGTTTCAAATTGGCTCAGATACCGTTCCATACACCCTATATGTAATAGAAAAGAACGACTCCTTGCTCAGTGAACTGGACTCAACACCCCCTATTCACCACACAAGAATATATGTGACTAGTAAGAATCTTAAAACCTATGTATTGATATCTGTCTGGAAGTGAGTCAAGTGGGTGTAAAGCCGCATAAACACAGCCGTGAAAAGCAGCTAAACCCCATTATAAAAATAAATTACTTTTAAAAACCCGTAAAACAAAGACAGTGAAAGAGAGAGATATTCTTACAAAATTCGTTCAGGGGCTGTGATGCCACCTGGATTGACCATATCTAGACCCACAAGTGGATGAGACAAAAGGGTAGACACACTTGGGGCTGAGAGGTTGGGTGAGGTTGGGTGAGCAAACACAGACATTTAAAGTAATACTGTGTGGTACGCATCCCATGGGTCCCAAATCTCCAGGTTCAAGGGCATATTCCTACATCGAAAACATGCATGAGAAACCCAGAAGATGGTACACCGTGTGATTTTGAAAGGTTTCTAATACGCACATCATTTCTCATCTCCTTGTGCTCGGGTTCGCCTTTCCAGCTACTTTACTAGCAATCTCCTTACTTGGAAAATCCGCACCTTTAACCTCCTGTTCCATACAGGTTGCAATTTGTCCTGAGGGTGAAAGGGAACAGGGGCAACCAATGAGAGACTAGATCTAGGTGTTGGGACAGGCACAGGTCTCTCTATTTTCCCATCAGGAAGAAGAATTAACCACAGGCTCAGCCTACCCCCGGAACCAGAATAGGGCCTGAGGCAATCCCGTGCTTTTGCGGCCAGCTCCCAAAAAAGACAGTTGAAAAATGGAGCTCGGGGGCACTGCCTTTCACAAACCCGCTGAGTTATAAATGATAACTCTCGTCCACAAATATATTGAGGGAAGACAACGAAGAGGATTTGAAAGCAAGGCAGAATTGCAGGAAACCGGTTTCAGGAAGTAGATTCGAATCGCCTTTAAAGCACATGAAAAGTGGCAAAACGCCGACAATGATGCCCTTGGCCAAACAGGGCGTATGCGTTTTTTCCTGAATATATTCAGGAAAAAACGCATACGCCCTTTTTGGCCAACCAAGCAACCTGGAAAGGCAAATCAGCGCTACAAAGAAGTCTCGCTTCCCATCGGTCAAAAGGGCCATGCTGCAGAAAGTGTCAAAACCAGAAATGCAGGACAGGCCATAGAGAAATGGCAGCCTTGCTACGCTGATGGGCGGGATGTAAATTGCCAACAGGCGCTCTGGAGAAGTGTACTGTGTGTCCTGAAACATTGAAAAAACACAGCTTAGGGAGCATAGGGCACGTCCACTCATGGGCGTATAAATTGGGAAAACTAAAAATCAGCAAGACACAGGCACCCCAAAGTTTAGCGCTGCTCTGTTGACAGGAACCTCCACTTCATGACACCTTAAATATCCCAGGAAAGAGAAAAATGGATAAAGAAGCTCTGGTCCTTATGTACAATGGAATATCACTCAGACATGAAATGAATGCAATAAGGCTAGTAGAAGCAAGATGAGTGGAGTTAGGTACGACGATTCTAAGTGAAATAAGTCACACAGAAAAACACACTTATCATAAGCTATCACTTATAGAGGGAATGTAAAAACCGCTACACTTGAACTGAGTTACAAAACAGAACAGAGTCACACGTTTAGAAAACACACTATGGCTGCTTAACGGGAAAGGTGAGGTGGGGTGATGCATAAAACAAGGGTTTCAAATTCGCTCACATACCGTTCCATACACCCAATATGTAATAGAAAAGACCGACTCCTTGCTCAGTGAACTGGACTCAACACCCCCTATTCACCGCACAAGAATATATGTGACTAGTAAGAATCTTAAAACCTATGTATTGATATCTGTCTGGAAGTGAGTCAAGTGGGTGTAAAGCCGCATAAACACAGCCGTGAGAAGCAGCTAAACCCCATTATAAAAATAAATTACTTTTAAAAACCCGTAAAACAAAGACAGTGAAAGAGAGAAATTCTTACAAAATTCGTTCAGAGGCTGTGATGCAACCTGGATTGACCATATCTAGACCCACAGCTGGATGAGACATAAGGGTGGACACACTTGGGGCTGAGAGGTTGGATGAGGTTGGGTGAGCAAACACAGACCCTTTGAAGTAATACTGCGTGGTACCCATTCCATGGGTCGCAAATCTCCAGGTTCAAGGGCATCTTCCTACATCGAAAACATGCATGAGAAACCCAGAAGATGGTACACCGTGTGATTTTGAAAGGTTTCTAAAACGCACCTCATATCTCATCTCCTTGTGCTCGGGCTCGCCATTCCAGGTACGTTACTAGCAATCTCCCTACTTGGAGAATCAGCACCTTTAACCTCCTGTTCCCTACAGGTTGCAATTTGTCCTGAGGATGAACGGGAAGAGGGGCAACCAATGAGAGACTAGATCTAGGTGTTGGGACAGGCACAGGTCACTCTATTTTCCCATCAGGAAGAAGAATTAACCACAGGCTCAGCCTGCCGCCCAGAAGCAGAATAGGGCCTGAGGCAATCCCGCGCTCTTAAGGCCAGCTCCCAAAAAAGCGAGTTGAAAAATGGAGCCCAGGGACACTGCCATTCACAAACCCGCAGAGTTATAAATGATAACTCTCGTCCACAAATATATTGAGGGAAGGCAACGAAGAGGATTTGAAAGCAAGGCAGAATTGCAGGAAACAGGTTTCAGGAGGTAGATTCGAATCGCCTTTAAAGCACATGAAAAGTCGCAAAACGTCGACAATGATGCCCTTGGCCAAAAAGGGCGTATGCGTTTTTTCCTGAATATATTCAGGAAAAAACGCATACGACCTTTTTGGCCAACCAAGCAACCTGGAAAGGCAAATCAGCGCTACAAAGTAGTCTCGCTTCCCATCGGTCAAAAGGGCCATGCTGCAAAAAGTGTCAAAACCAGAAATGCAGGACAGGCCATGGAGAAATGGCAGCCTTGCTACAATGAGGGGCGGGATGTAAATTGCCAACAGCCACTCTGGAGAAGTGTACGGTGTGTCCTGAAACATCTAAAACACACAGCTTAGGGAGCATAGGGCACGTCCACTCATGGGCGTATAAATTGGGAAAACTAAAAATCAGCAAGACACAGGCACCCCAAAGTTTAGGGCTGCTCTGTTGACAAGAACCTCCACTTCATGACACCTTAAATATCCCAGGAAAGAGAAAAATGGATAAAGAAGTTGTGGTCCTTATGTACAATGGAATATCACGCAGACATGAAATCAATATCATAAGGCTAGAAGAAGCAAGATGAGTGGACTTAGGTACGATGATTCTAAGTGAAATAAGTCACACAGAAAAAGACACTTATCATAAGCTATCACTTATAGAGGGAATGTAAAAACCGCTACACTTGAACTGAGTTACAAAACAGAACAGAGTCACACGTTTAGAAAACACACTATGGCTGCTTAACGGGAAAGGTGAGGTGGGGTGATGCATAAAACAAGGGTTTCAAATTCGCTCAGATACCGTTCCATACACCCAATATGTAATAGACAACACCGACTCATTGCTCAGTGAACTGGACTCAACACCCCCTATTCACCGCACAAGAATATATGTGACTAGTAAGAATCTTAAAACCTATGTATTGATATCTGTCTGGAAGTGAGTCAAGTGGGTGTAAAGCCGCATAAACACAGCCGTGAAAAGCAGCTAAACCCCATTATAAAAATAAATTACTTTTAAAAACCCGTAAAACAAAGACAGTGAAAGAGAGAGAAATTCTTACAAAATTCGTTCAGAGGCTGTGATGCAACCTGGATTGACCATATCTAGACCCACAGCTGGATGAGTCATAAGGGTGGACACACTTGGGGCTGAGAGGTTGGGTGAGGTTGGGTGAGCAAACACAGACCCTTTAAAGTAATACTGCGTGGTACCCATCCCATGGGTCCCAAATCTCCAGGTTCAAGGGCATATTCCTACATCGAAAACATGCATGAGAAACCCAGAAGATGGTACACCGTGTGATTTTGAAAGGTTTCTAAAACGCACCTCATTTCTCATCTCCTTGTGTTCGGGTTCGCCATTCCAGCTACTTTACTAGCAATCTCCCTACTTGGAGAATCAGCACCTTTAACCTCCTGTTCCGTACAGGTTGCAATTTGTCCTGAGGATGAACGGGAAGAGGGGCAACCAATGAGAGACTAGATCTAGGTCTTGGGACAGGCACAGGTCACTCTATTTTCCCATCAGGAAGAAGAATTAACCACAGGCTCAGCCTACCGCCGGGAACCAGAATAGGGCCTGAGGCAATCCCGTGTGTTTGCGGCCAGCTCCCAAAAAAGACAGTTGAAAAATGGAGCTCAGGGGCACTGCAATTCACAAACCTGCTGAGTTATAAATGATAACTCTCGTCCAAAAATATATTGAGGGAAGGCAACGAAGAGGATTTGAAAGCAAGGCAGAATTGCAGGAAACAGATTTCAGGAGGTAGATCCGAATCGCCTTTAAAGCACATGAAAGGTGGCAAAACGTCGACAATGATGACCTTGGCCAAAAAGAGCGTATGCGTTTTTTCCTGAATATATTCAGGAAAAAACGCATACGCCCTTTTTGGCCAACCAAGCAACCTGGAAAGGCAAATCAGCGCTACAAAGAAGTCTCGCTTCCCATCGGTCAAAAGGGCCATGCTGCAAAAATTTTCAAAACCACAAATGCAGGACAGGCCATGGAGAAATGGCAGCCTTGCTACGCTGATGGGCGGGATGTAAATTGCCAACAGCCACTCTGAAGAAGTGTACGGTGTGTCCTGAAACATCTAAAACACACAGCTTAGGGAGCATAGGGCACGTCCACTCATGGTCGTATAAATTGGGAAAACTAAAAATCAGCAAGACACAGGCACCCCAAAGTTTAGGGCTGCTCTGTTGACAAGAACCTCCACTTCATGACACCTTAAATATCCCAGGAAAGAGAAAAATGGATAAAGAAGTTGTGGTCCTTATGTACAATGGAATATCACGCAGACATGAAATCAAGGTCATAAGGCTAGTAGAAGCAAGATGAGTGGACTTAGGTACGATGATTCTAAGTGAAATAAGTCACACAGAAAAACACACTTATCATAAGCTATCACTTATAGAGGGAATGTAAAAACCGCTACACTTGCACTGAGTTACAAAACAGAACAGAGTCTCACGCTTAGAAAACACACTATGGCTGCTTAACGGGAAAGGTGAGGTGGGGTGATGCATAAAACAAGGGTTTCAAATTCGCTCACATACCGTTCCATACACCCAATATGTAATAGAAAAGACCGACTCCTTGCTCAGTGAACTGGACTCAACACCCCCTATTCACCGCACAAGAATATATGTGACTAGTAAGAATCTTAAAACCTATGTATTGATATCTGTCTGGAAGTGAGTCAAGTGGGTGTAAAGCCGCATAAACACAGCCGTGAGAAGCAGCTAAACCCCATTATAAAAATAAATTACTTTTAAAAACCCGTAAAACAAAGACAGTGAAAGAGAGAAATTCTTACAAAATTCGTTCAGAGGCTGTGATGCAACCTGGATTGACCATATCTAGACCCACAGCTGGATGAGACATAAGGGTGGACACACTTGGGGCTGAGAGGTTGGGTGAGGTTGGGTGAGCAAACACAGACCCTTTGAAGTAATACTGCGTGGTACCCATTCCATGGGTCGCAAATCTCCAGGTTCAAGGGCATCTTC
Source organism: Eschrichtius robustus (assembly GCF_028021215.1). Lineage (NCBI taxonomy): Eukaryota > Metazoa > Chordata > Mammalia > Artiodactyla > Eschrichtiidae > Eschrichtius > Eschrichtius robustus. The sequence goes on along the minus strand of NW_027175463.1, from coordinate 1,996,620 downwards.
CTACATCGAAAACATGCATGAGAAACCCAGAAGATGGTACACCGTGTGATTTTGAAAGGTTTCTAAAACGCACCTCATATCTCATCTCCTTGTGCTCGGGCTCGCCATTCCAGGTACGTTACTAGCAATCTCCCTACTTGGAGAATCAGCACCTTTAACCTCCTGTTCCCTACAGGTTGCAATTTGTCCTGAGGATGAACGGGAAGAGGGGCAACCAATGAGAGACTAGATCTAGGTGTTGGGACAGGCACAGGTCACTCTATTTTCCCATCAGGAAGAAGAATTAACCACAGGCTCAGCCTGCCGCCCAGAAGCAGAATAGGGCCTGAGGCAATCCCGCGCTCTTAAGGCCAGCTCCCAAAAAAGCGAGTTGAAAAATGGAGCCCAGGGACACTGCCATTCACAAACCCGCAGAGTTATAAATGATAACTCTCGTCCACAAATATATTGAGGGAAGGCAACGAAGAGGATTTGAAAGCAAGGCAGAATTGCAGGAAACAGGTTTCAGGAGGTAGATTCGAATCGCCTTTAAAGCACATGAAAAGTCGCAAAACGTCGACAATGATGCCCTTGGCCAAAAAGGGCGTATGCGTTTTTTCCTGAATATATTCAGGAAAAAACGCATACGACCTTTTTGGCCAACCAAGCAACCTGGAAAGGCAAATCAGCGCTACAAAGTAGTCTCGCTTCCCATCGGTCAAAAGGGCCATGCTGCAAAAAGTGTCAAAACCAGAAATGCAGGACAGGCCATGGAGAAATGGCAGCCTTGCTACAATGAGGGGCGGGATGTAAATTGCCAACAGCCACTCTGGAGAAGTGTACGGTGTGTCCTGAAACAACTAAAACACACAGCTTAGGGAGCATAGGGCACGTCCACTCATGGGCGTATAAATTGGGAAAACTAAAAATCAGCAAGACACAGGCACCCCAAAGTTTAGGGCTGCTCTGTTGACAAGAACCTCCACTTCATGACACCTTAAATATCCCAGGAAAGAGAAAAATGGATAAAGAAGTTGTGGTCCTTATGTACAATGGAATATCACGCAGACATGAAATCAATATCATAAGGCTAGAAGAAGCAAGATGAGTGGACTTAGGTACGATGATTCTAAGTGAAATAAGTCACACAGAAAAAGACACTTATCATAAGCTATCACTTATAGAGGGAATGTAAAAACCGCTACACTTGAACTGAGTTACAAAACAGAACAGAGTCACACGTTTAGAAAACACACTATGGCTGCTTAACGGGAAAGGTGAGGTGGGGTGATGCATAAAACAAGGGTTTCAAATTCGCTCAGATACCGTTCCATACACCCAATATGTAATAGACAACACCGACTCATTGCTCAGTGAACTGGACTCAACACCCCCTATTCACCGCACAAGAATATATGTGACTAGTAAGAATCTTAAAACCTATGTATTGATATCTGTCTGGAAGTGAGTCAAGTGGGTGTAAAGCCGCATAAACACAGCCGTGAAAAGCAGCTAAACCCCATTATAAAAATAAATTACTTTTAAAAACCCGTAAAACAAAGACAGTGAAAGAGAGAGAAATTCTTACAAAATTCGTTCAGAGGCTGTGATGCAACCTGGATTGACCATATCTAGACCCACAGCTGGATGAGTCATAAGGGTGGACACACTTGGGGCTGAGAGGTTGGGTGAGGTTGGGTGAGCAAACACAGACCCTTTAAAGTAATACTGCGTGGTACCCATCCCATGGGTCCCAAATCTCCAGGTTCAAGGGCATATTCCTACATCGAAAACATGCATGAGAAACCCAGAAGATGGTACACCGTGTGATTTTGAAAGGTTTCTAAAACGCACCTCATTTCTCATCTCCTTGTGTTCGGGTTCGCCATTCCAGCTACTTTACTAGCAATCTCCATACTTGGAGAATCAGCACCTTTAACCTCCTGTTCCGTACAGGTTGCAATTTGTCCTGAGGATGAACGGGAAGAGGGGCAACCAATGAGAGACTAGATCTAGGTCTTGGGACAGGCACAGGTCACTCTATTTTCCCATCAGGAAGAAGAATTAACCACAGGCTCAGCCTACCGCCGGGAACCAGAATAGGGCCTGAGGCAATCCCGTGCGTTTGCGGCCAGCTCCCAAAAAAGACAGTTGAAAAATGGAGCTCAGGGGCACTGCAATTCACAAACCTGCTGAGTTATAAATGATAACTCTCGTCCAAAAATATATTGAGGGAAGGCAACGAAGAGGATTTGAAAGCAAGGCAGAATTGCAGGAAACAGATTTCAGGAGGTAGATCCGAATCGCCTTTAAAGCACATGAAAGGTGGCAAAACGTCGACAATGATGACCTTGGCCAAAAAGAGCGTATGCGTTTTTTCCTGAATATATTCAGGAAAAAACGCATACGCCCTTTTTGGCCAACCAAGCAACCTGGAAAGGCAAATCAGCGCTACAAAGAAGTCTCGCTTCCCATCGGTCAAAAGGGCCATGCTGCAAAAATTTTCAAAACCACAAATGCAGGACAGGCCATGGAGAAATGGCAGCCTTGCTACGCTGATGGGCGGGATGTAAATTGCCAACAGCCACTCTGAAGAAGTGTACGGTGTGTCCTGAAACATCTAAAACACACAGCTTAGGGAGCATAGGGCACGTCCACTCATGGTCGTATAAATTGGGAAAACTAAAAATCAGCAAGACACAGGCACCCCAAAGTTTAGGGCTGCTCTGTTGACAAGAACCTCCACTTCATGACACCTTAAATATCCCAGGAAAGAGAAAAATGGATAAAGAAGTTGTGGTCCTTATGTACAATGGAATATCACGCAGACATGAAATCAAGGTCATAAGGCTAGTAGAAGCAAGATGAATGGACTTAGGTACGATGATTCTAAGTGAAATAAGTCACACAGAAAAACACACTTATCATAAGCTATCACTTATAGAGGGAATGTAAAAACCGCTACACTTGAACTGAGTTACAAAACAGAACAGAGTCACACGTTTAGAAAACACACTATGGCTGCTTAACGGGAAAGGTGAGGTGGGGTGATGCATAAAACAAGGGTTTCAAATTCGCTCACATACCGTTCCATACACCCAATATGTAATAGAAAAGACCGACTCCTTGCTCAGTGAACTGGACTCAACACCCCCTATTCACCGCACAAGAATATATGTGACTAGTAAGAATCTTAAAACCTATGTATTGATATCTGTCTGGAAGTGAGTCAAGTGGGTGTAAAGCCGCATAAACACAGCCGTGAGAAGCAGCTAAACCCCATTATAAAAATAAATTACTTTTAAAAACCCGTAAAACAAAGACAGTGAAAGAGAGAAATTCTTACAAAATTCGTTCAGAGGCTGTGATGCAACCTGGATTGACCATATCTAGACCCACAGCTGGATGAGACATAAGGGTGGACACACTTGGGGCTGAGAGGTTGGGTGAGGTTGGGTGAGCAAACACAGACCCTTTGAAGTAATACTGCGTGGTACCCATTCCATGGGTCGCAAATCTCCAGGTTCAAGGGCATCTTCCTACATCGAAAACATGCATGAGAAACCCAGAAGATGGTACACCGTGTGATTTTGAAAGGTTTCTAAAACGCACCTCATATCTCATCTCCTTGTGCTCGGGCTCGCCATTCCAGGTACGTTACTAGCAATCTCCCTACTTGGAGAATCAGCACCTTTAACCTCCTGTTCCCTACAGGTTGCAATTTGTCCTGAGGATGAACGGGAAGAGGGGCAACCAATGAGAGACTAGATCTAGGTGTTGGGACAGGCACAGGTCACTCTATTTTCCCATCAGGAAGAAGAATTAACCACAGGCTCAGCCTGCCGCCCAGAAGCAGAATAGGGCCTGAGGCAATCCCGCGCTCTTAAGGCCAGCTCCCAAAAAAGCGAGTTGAAAAATGGAGCCCAGGGACACTGCCATTCACAAACCCGCAGAGTTATAAATGATAACTCTCGTCCACAAATATATTGAGGGAAGGCAACAAAGAGGATTTGAAAGCAAGGCAGAATTGCAGGAAACAGGTTTCAGGAGGTAGATTCGAATCGCCTTTAAAGCACATGAAAAGTCGCAAAACGTCGACAATGATGCCCTTGGCCAAAAAGGGCGTATGCGTTTTTTCCTGAATATATTCAGGAAAAAACGCATACGCCCTTTTTGGCCAACCAAGCAACCTGGAAAGGCAAATCAGCGCTACAAGGAAGTCTCGCTTCCCATCGGTCAAAAGGGCCATGCTGCAAAAAGTGTCAAAACCAGAAATGCAGGACAGGCCATGGAGAAATGGCAGCCTTGCTATGCTGATGGTCGGGATGTAAATTGCCAACAGCCACTCTGGAGAAGTGTACGGTGTGTCCTGAAACATCGAAAAAACACAGCTTAGGGAGCATAGGGCACGTCCACTCATGGGCGTATAAATTGGGAAAACTAAAATTCAGCAAGACACAGGCACCCCAAAGTTTAGGGCTTCTCTGTTGACAAGAACCTCCACTTCATGACACCTTAAATATCCCAGGAAAGAGAAAAAAGGATAAAGAAGTTGTGGTCCTTATTTACAATGGAATATCACTCAGACATGAAATCAATGTCATAAGGCTAGTAGAAGCAAGATGAGTGGACTTAGGTACGACGATTCTAAGTGAAATAAGTCACACAGAAAAAGACACTTATCATAAGCTATCACTTATAGAGGGAATGTAAAAACCGCTACACTTGAACTGAATTACAAAACAGAACAGAGTCACACGTTTAGAAAACACACTATGGCTGCTTAACGGGAAAGGTGAGGTGGGGTGATGCATAAAACAAGGGTTTCAAATTCGCTCAGATACCTTTCCATACACCCAATATGTAATAGACAAGACCTACTCTTTGCTCAGTGAACTGGATTCAACACGCCCTATTCACCGCACAAGAATATATGTTAGTAGTAAGCATCTTAAAACCTATGTATTGATATCTGTCTGGAAGTGAGTCAAGTGGGTGTAAAGCCGCATAAACCAGCCGTGAAAAGCAGCTAAACCCCATTATAAAAATAAATTACTTTTAAAAACCCTTAAAATAAAGACAGTGAAATAGAGAAATTCTTACAAAATTCGTTCAGAGGCTGTGATGCAACCTGGATTGACCATATCTAGACCCACAGCTGGATGAGACATAAGGGCGGAAACTCTTGGGGCTGAGAGGTTGGGTGAGGTTGGGTGAGCAAACGCAGACCCTTTAAAGTAATACTGCGTGGTACCCATCCCATGGGTCCCAAACTCCAGGTTCAAGGGCATCTTCCTACATCGAAAACATGCATGAGTAACCCAGACGATGGTACACCGTGTGATCGGGAATGGTTTTAAAACGCACCTCATTTCTCATCTCCTTTTGTTCGGGTTCGCCATTCCAGCTACTTTACTAACAATCTCCCTACTTGGAAAATCAGCACCTTTAACCTCCTGTTCCGTACAGGTTGCAATTTGTCCTGAGGATGAAAGGGAATAGGGGCAACCAATGAGAGACTAGATCTAGGTGTTGGGACAGGCACAGGTCACTCTATTTTCCCATCAGGAAGAAGAATTAACCACAGGCTCAGCCTGCCGCCGGGAACCAGAATAGGGCCTGAGGGAATCCAGTGCTTTTGCGGCCAGCTCCCAAAAAGACAGTTGAAAAATGGAGCTCAGGGGCACTGCCATTCACAAACCTGCTGAGTTATAAATGATAACTCTCGTCCACAAATATATTGAGGGAAGGCAACGAAGAGGATTTGAAAGCAAGGCAGAATTGGAGGAAACAGCTTTCAGGAGGTAGATTCGAATCGCCTTTAAAGCACATGAAAAGTGGCAAAACGTCAACAATGATGCCCTTGGACAAAAAGTGCGTATGCGTTTTTTCCTGAATATATTCAGGAAAAAACGCATACGCCGTTTTTGGCCAACCAAGCAACCTGGAAAGGCAAATCAGCGCTACAAAGAAATCTCGCTTCCCATCGGTCAAATGGGCCATGCTGAAAAAAGTGTCAAAACCAGAAATGCAGGACAGGCCATGGAGAAATGGCAGCCTTGCTTCGCTGATGGGCGGGATGTAAATTGCCAACAGCCACTCTGGAGAAGTGTACGGTGTGTCCTGAAACATCGAAAAAACACAGCTTAGGTAGCATAGGGAACGTCCACTCATGGGTGTATAAATTGGGAAAACTAAAAATCAGCAAGACACAGGCACCCCAATGTTTAGGGCTGCTCTGTTGACAAGAACCTCCACTTCATGACACCATAAATATCCCAGGAAAGAGAAAAATGGATAAAGAAGTTGTGGTCTTTATGTACAATGGAATATCACTCAGACATGAAATCAATATCATAAGGCTAGTAGAAGCAAGATGAGTGGATTCAGGTACGACGATTCTAAGTGAAATAAGTCACACAGAAAAAGACACTTATCATAAGCTATCACTTATAGAGGGAATGTAAAAACCGCTAAACTTGAACTGAATTACAAAACAGAACAGAGTCGCACGTTTAGAAAACACACTACAGCTGCTTAACGGGAAAGGTGAGGTGGGGTGATGCATAAAACAAGGGTTTCAAATTCGCTCAGATACCGTTCCATACACCCAATATGTAATAGAAAAGACCGACTCCTTGCTCAGTGAACTGGACTCAACACCCCCTATTCACCGCACAAGAATATATGTGACTAGTAAGAATCTTAAAACCTATGTATTGATATCTGTCTGGAAGTGAGTCAAGTGGGTGTAAAGCCGCATAAACACAGCCGTGAAAAGCAGCTAAACCCCATTATAAAAATAAATACCTTTTAAAAACCCTTAAAATAAAGACAGTGAAAGAGAGAAATTCTTATAAAATTCGTTCAGAGGCTGTGATGCAACCTGGATTGGCCATATCTAAACACACAGCTGGATGAGATATAAGGGTGGACAGTCTTGGGGTTGAGAGGTTGGGTGAGGTTGAGTGAGCAAACGCAGACCCTTTAAAGTAATACTGCGTTGTACCCATCCCATGGGTCCCAAATCTCCAGGTTCTAGGGCATCTTCCTACATCGAAAACATGCATGAGAAACCCACATGATGGTACACCGTGTGATTTTGAAAGGTTTCTAAAACGCACCTCATTTCTCATCTCCTTGTGTTCGGGTTCGCCATTCCAGCTACTTTACTAACAATCTCCCTACTTGGATAATCAGCACCTTTAACCTCCTGTTCCGTACAGGTTGCAATTTGTCCTGAGGATGAAAGGGAAGAGGGGCAACCAATGAGAGACTAGATCTAGGTGTTGGGACAGGCACAGGTCACTCTATTTTCCCAACAGGAAGAAGAATTAACCACAGGCTCAGCCTGCCGCCGGGAACCAGAAAAGGGCCTGAGGCAATCCCATGCTTTTGCGGCCAGCTCCCAAAAAAGACAGTTGAAAAATGGAGCTCAGGGGCCCTGCCATTCACAAACCTGCTGAGTTATAAATGATAACTCTCGTCCACAAATATATTGAGGGAAGTCAACGAAGAGTATTTGAAAGCAAGGCAGAATTGCAGGAAACAGGTTTCAGGAGGTAGATTCGAATCGCCTTTAAAGCACATGAAAAGTGGCAAAACATCGACAATGATGCCCTTGGCCAAAAAGGGCGTATGCGTTTTTTCCTGAATATATTCAGGAAAAAACGCATACGCCCTTTTTTGCCAACCACGCAACCTGGAAAGGCAAATCAGCGCTACAAGGAAGTCTCGCTTCCCATCGGTCAAAAGGGCCATGCTGCAAAAATTGTCAAAACCAGAAATGCAGGACAGGCCATGGAGAAATGGCAGGCTTGCTACGCTGATGGGCGGGATGTAAATTGCCAACAGCCACTCTGGAGAAGTGTACGGTGTGTCCTGAAACATCGAAAAAACACAGCTTAGGGAGCATAGGGCACGTCCACTCATGGGCGTATAAATTGGGAAAACTAAAAATCAGCAAGACACAGGCACCCCAAAGTTTAGGGCTGCTCTGTTGACAAAAACCTCCACTTCATGACACCTTAAATATCCCAGGAAAGAGAAAAATGGATAAAGAAGTTGTGGTCCTTATGTACAATGGAATATCACTCAGACATGAAATCAATGTCATAAGGCTAGTAGAAGCAAGATGAGTGGATTTAGGTACGACGATTCTAAGTGAAATAAGTCACATAGAAAAAAACACTTATCATAAGCTATCACTTATAGAGGGAATGTAAAAACCGCTACACTTGAACTGAATTACAAAACAGAACAGAGTCACACATTTACAAAACACACTATGGCTGCTTAACGGGAAAGGTGAGGTGGGGTGATGCATAAAACAAGGGTTTCAAATTCGCTCAGATACCGTTCCATAACCCAATATGTAATAGATAAGACCTACTCCTTGCTCAGTGAACTGGACTCAACACCCCCTATTCACTGCACAAGAATATATGTGACTAGTAAGAATCTTAAAACCTATGTATTGATATCTGTCTGGAAGTGAGTCCAGTGGGTGTAAAGCCGCATAAACACAGCCGTGAAAAGCAGCTAAACGACATTATAAAAATAAATTACTTTTAAAAACCCGTAAAACAAAGACAGTGAAAGAGAGAGAAATTCTTACAAAATTCGTTCAGGGGCTGTGATGCAACCTGGATTGACCATATCTAGACCCACAGCTGGATGAGACCTAAGGGTGGACACTCTTGGGGCTGAGAGGTTGGGTGAGGTTGGGTGAGCAAACGCAGACCCTTTAAAGTAATACTGTGTGGTACCCATCCCATGGGTCCCAAATCTCCAGGTTCAAGGGCATCTTCCTACATCGAAAACATGCATGAGAAACCCAGATGATGGTACACCGTGTGATTTTGAAAGGTTTCTAATACGCACCTCATTTCTCATCTCCTTGTGCTCGGGTTCGCCTTTCCAGCTACTTTACTAGCAATCTCCTTACTTGGAGAATCAGCACCTTTAACCTCCTGTTCCATACAGGCTGCAATTTGTCCTGAGGGTGAAAGGGAAGAGGGGCAACCAATGAGAGACTAGATCTAGGTGTTGGGACAGGCACAGGTCACTCTATTTTCCCATCAGGAAGAAGAATTAACCACAGGCTCAGCCTGCCCCCCGGAACCAGAATAGGGTCTGAGGCAATCCCGTGCTTTTGCGGCCAGCTCCCAAAAAAGACAGTTGAAAAATGGAGCTCGGGGGCACTGCCTTTCACAAACCCGCTGAGTTATAAATGATAACTCTCGTCCACAAATATATTGAGGGAAGGCAACGAAGAGGATTTGAAAGCAAGGCAGAATTGCAGGAAACAGGTTTCAGGAGGTAGATTCGAATCGCCTTTAAAGCACATGAAAAGTGGCAAAACGCCGACAATGATGCCCTTGGCCAAAAAGGGCGTATGCGTTTTTTCCTGAATATATTCAGGAAAAAACGCATACGCCCTTTTTTGCCAACCAAGCTACCTGGAAAGGCAAATCAGCGCTACAAAGAAGTCTCGCTTCCCATCGGTCAAAAGGGCCATGGTGCAAAAAGTGTCAAAACCAGAAATGCAGGACAGGCCATGGAGAAATGGCAGCCTTGCTACGCTGATGGGCGGGATGTAAATTGAAAACAGCCACTCTGGAGAAGTGTACTGTGTGTCCTGAAACATCGAAAAAACACAGCTTAGGGAGCATAGGGCACGTCCACTCATGGGCGTATAAATTGGGAAAACTAAAAATCAGCAAGACACAGGCACCCCAAAGTTTAGGGCTGCTCTGTTGACAAGAACCTCCACTTCATGACACCTTAAATATCCCAGGAAAGAGAAAAATGGATAAAGAAGTTGTGGTCCTTATGTACAATGGAATATCACTCAGACATGAAATCAATGTCATAAGGCTAGTAGAAGCAAGATGAGTGGATTTAGGTACGACGATTCTAAGTGAAATAAGTCACACAGAAAAAGACACTTATCATAAGCTATCACTTATAGAGGGAATGTAAAAACCGCTACACTTGAACTGAATTACAAAACAGAACAGAGTCACACGTTTAGAAAACACACTATGGCTGCTTAACGGGAAAAGTGAGGTGGGGTGAGGCATAAAACAAGGGTTTCAAATTCACTCAGATACCGTTCCATACACCCAATATGTAATAGATAAGTCCTACTCCTTGCTCAGTGAACTGGACTCAACACCCCCTATTCACCGCACAAGAATATATGTGACTAGTAAGAATCTTAAAACCTATGTATTGATATCTGTCTGGAAGTGAGTCAAGTGGGTGTAAAGCCGCATAAACACAGCCATGAAAAGCAGCTAATCCCCATTATAAAAATAAATTACTTTTAAAAACCCGTAAAACAAAGACAGTGAAAGAGAGAAATTCTTACAAAATTCGTTCAGAGGCTGTGATGCAACCTGGATTGACCATATCTAGACACACAGTTGGATGAGACATAAGGGTGGACACTCTTGGGGTTGAGAGGTTGGGTGAGGTTGGGTGAGCAAACGCAGACCCTTTAAAGTAATACTGCGTGGTACCCATCCCATGGGTCCCAAATCTCCAGGTTCAAGGGCATCTTCCTACATCGAAAACATGCATGAGAAACCCAGATGATGGTACACCGTGTGATTTTGAAAGGTTTCTAATACGCACCTCATTTCTCATCTCCTTGTGCTCGGGTTCGCCTTTCCAGCTACTTTACTAGCAATCTCCCTACTTGGAGAATCAGCACCTTTAAGCTCCTGTTCCCTAGAGGTTGCACTTTGTCCTGAGGATGAACGGGAAGAGGGGCAACCAATGAGACACTAGATCTAGGTTTTGGGACAGGCACAGGTCACTCTATTTTCCCATCAGGAAGAAGAATTAACCACAGTCTCAGCCTGCCACCCAGAAGCAGAATAGGGCCTGAGGCAATCCCGTGCTTTTGCGGCCAGCTCCCAAAAAAGCCAGTTGAAAAATGGAGCTCAGGGACACTGCAATTCACAAACCCGCAGAGCTATAAATGATAACTCTCGTCCACAAATATATTGACGGAAGGCAACGAAGAGGATTTGAAAGCAAGGCAGAATTGCAGGAAACAGGTTTCAGGAGGTAGATTCGAATCGCCTTTAAAGCACATGAAAAGTGGCAAAACGTCCACAATGATGCCCTTGGCCAAAAAGGGCGTATGCGTTTTTTCCTGAATATATTCAGGAAAAAACGCATACGCTCTTTTTGGCCAACCAAGCAACCTGGAAAGGCAAATCAGCGCTACAAAGAAGTCTCGCTTCCCATCGGTCAAAAGGGCCATGCTGCAAAAAGTGTCAAAACCAGAAATGCAGGACAGGCCATGGAGAAATGGCAGCCTTGCTACGCTGATGGGCGGGATGTAAATTGCCAACAGCCACTCTGGAGAAGTGTACGGTGTGTCCTGAAAGATCGAAAAAACACAGTTTAGGGAGCATAGGTCACGTCCACTCATGGGCGTATAAATTGGGAAAACTAAAAATCAGCAAGACACAGGCACCCCAAAGTTTAGGGCTGCTCTGTTGACAAGAACCTCCACTTCATGACACCTTAAATATCCCAGGAAAGAGAAAAATGGATAAAGAAGTCGTGGTCCTTATGTACAAAGGAATATCACTCAGACATGAAATCAATGTCATAAGGCTAGTAGAAGCAAGATGAGTAGATTTAGGTACAACGATTCTAAGTGAAATAAGTCACACAGAAAAAGACACTTATCATAAGCTATCACTTATAGAGGGAATGTAAAAACCGCTACACTTGAACTGAATTACAAAAGAGAATAGTCATACGTTTAGAAAACACACTATGGCTGCTTAACGGGAAAGGTGAGGTGGGGTGATGCATAAAACAAGGGTTTCAAATTCGCTCAGGTACCGTTCCATACACCCAATATGTAATAGACAAGACATACTCCTTGCTCAGTGAACTGGACTCAACACCCCCTATTCACCGCACAAGAATATATCTGACTAGTAAGAATCTTAAAACCTATGTATTGATATCTCTCTGGAAGTGAGTCAAGTGGGTGTAAAGCCGCATAAACACAGCCATGAAAAGCAGCTAAACCCCATTATAAAAATAAATTACTTTTAAAAACCCGTTAAACAAAGACAGTGAAAGAGAGAGAAATTCTTCCAAAATTCGTTCAGGGGTTGTGATGCATCCTGGATTGACCATATCTAGACCCACAGCTGGATGAGACATAACGGTGGACACTCTTGGGGATGAGAGGTTGGGTGAGGTTGGGTGAGCAAACGCAGAACATTTAAAGTAATACTGCGTGGTACCCATCCCATGGGTCCCAAATCTCCAGGTTCAAGGGCATCTTCCTACATCGAAAACATGCATGACAAACCCAGCAGATGGTACACCTTGTGATTTTGAAAGGTTTCTAAAAGGCACCTCATTTCTCAACTCCTTGTGCTCGGGTTCGCCATTCCAGCTACTTTACTACCAATCTCCCTACTTGGAGAATCAGCACCTTTAACCTCCTGTTCCGTACAGGTTGCAATTTGTCCTGAGGGTGAAAGGGAAGAGGGGCAACCAATGAGAGACTAGATCTAGGTGTTGGGACAGGCACAGGTCACTCTATTTTCCCATCAAGAAGAAGAATTAACCAGAGGCTCAGCCTGCCCCCCGTAACCAGAATAGGGCCTGAGGCAATCCCGTGCTTTTGTGGCCAGCTCCCAAAAAAGACAGTTGAAAAATGGAGCTAAGGGGCACTGCCTTTCACAAACCCGCTGAGTTATAAATGATAACTCTCGTCCACAAATATATTGAGGGAAGGCAACGAAGAGGATTTGAAAGCAAGGCAGAATTGCAGGAAACCGGTTTCAGGAGGTAGATTCGAATCGCCTTTAAAGCACATGAAAAGTGGCAAAACGTCGACAATGATGCCCTTGGCCAAAAAGTGCGTATGCGTTTTTTCCTGAATATATTCAGGAAAAAACGCATACGCCCTTTTTGGCCAACCAAGCAACCTGAGAGGCAAATCAGTGCTACAAAGAAGTCTCGCTTCCCATCGGTCAAAAGGGCCATGCTGCAGAAAGTGTCAAAACCAGAAATGCAGGACAGGCCATGGAGAAATGGCAGCCTTGCTACACTGATGGGCGGGATGTAAATTGCCAACAGCCACACTGGAGAAGTGTACGGTGTGTCCTGAAACATCGAAAAAACACAGCTTAGGGAGCATAGGGCACGTCCACTCATGGGCATATAAATTGGGAAAACTAAAAATCAGCAAGACACAGGCACCCCAAAGTTTACGGCTGCTCTGTTGACAAGAACCTCCACTTCATGACACCTTAAATATCCCAGGAAAGAGAAAAATGGATAAAGAAGTCATGGTCCTTATGTACAATGGAATATCACTCAGACATGAAATCAATGTCATAAGGCTAGTAGAAGCAAGATGAGTAGATTTAGGTACAACGATTCTAAGTGAAATAAGTCACACAGAAAAAGACACTTATCATAAGATATCACTTATAGAGGGAATGTAAAAACCGCTACACTTGAACTGAATTACAAAAGAGAATATAGTCATACGTTTAGAAAACACACTATGGCTGCTTAACGGGAAAGGTGAGGTGGGGTGATGCATAAAACAAGGGTTTCAAATTCGCTCAGATACAGTTCCATACACCCAATATGTAATAGACAAGGCCTACTCCTTGCTCAGTGAACTGGACTCAACACCCCCTATTCACCGCACAAGAATATATCTGACTAGTAAGAATCTTAAAACCTATGTATTGATATCTCTCTGGAAGTGAGTCAAGTGGGTGTAAAGCCGCATAAACACAGCCATGAAAAGCAGCTAAACCCCATTATAAAAATAAATTACTTTTAAAAACCCGTTAAACAAAGACAGTGAAAGAGAGAGAAATTCTTCCAAAATTCGTTCAGGGGCTGTGATGCAACATGGATTGACCATATCTAGACCCACAGCTGGATGAGACATAAGGGTGGACACTCTTGGGGCTGAGAGGTTGGGTGAGGTTGGGTGAGCAAACGCAGAACCTTTAAAGTAATACTGCCTGGTACCCATCCCATGGGTCCCAAATCTCCAGGTTCAAGGGCATCTTCCTACATCGAAAACATGCATGAGAAACCCAGAAGATGGTACACCGTGTGATTTTGAAAGGTTTCTAAAAAGCACCTCATTTCTCATCTCCTTGTGCTCGGGTTCACCATTCCAGGTACTTAACTAGCAATCTCCCTACTTGGAGAATCAGCACCTTTAACCTCCTGTTCCCTACAGGTTGCAATTTGTCCTGAGGATGAACGGGAATAGGGGCAACCAATGAGAGACTAGATCTAGGTGTTGGGACAGGCACAGGTCACTCTATTTTCCCATCAGGAAGAAGAATTAACCACAGGCTCAGCCTGCCGCCCAGAAGCAGAATAGGGCCTGAGGCAATCCCGCGCACTTGCAGCCAGCTCCCAAAAAAGCGAGTTGAAAAATGGAGCCCAGGGACACTGCCATTCACAAACCCGCAGAGTTATAAATGATAACTCTCGTCCACAAATATATTGAGGGAAGGCAATGAAGAGGATTTGAAAGCAAGGCAGAATTGCAGGAAACAGGTTTCAGGAGGTAGATTCGAATCGCCTTTAAAGCACATGAAAAGTCGCAAAATGTCGACAATGATGCCCTTGGCCAAAAAGGGCGTATGCGTTTTTTCCTGAATATATTCAGGAAAAAACGCATACGCCCTTTTTGGCCAACCAAGCAACCTGGAAAGGCAAATCAGCGCTACAAAGTAGTCTCGCTTCCCATCGGTCAAAAGGGCCATGCTGCAGAAAGTGTCAAAACCAGAAATGCAGGACAGGCCATGGAGAAATGGCAGGCTTGCTACGCTGATGGGCGGGATGTAAATTGCCAACAGCCACTCTGGAGAAGTGTATGGTGTGTCCTGAAACATCGAAAAAACACAGCTTAGGGAGCATAGGGCACGTCCACTCATGGGCGTATAAATTGGGAAAACTAAAAATCAGCAAGACACAGGCACCCCAAAGTTTAGGGCTGCTCTGTTGACAAAAACCTCCACTTCATGACACCTTAAATATCCCAGGAAAGAGAAAAATGGATAAAGAAGTTGTGGTCCTTATGTACAATGGAATATCACTCAGACATGAAATCAATGTCATAAGGCTAGTAGAAGCAAGATGAGTGGATTTAGGTACGACGATTCTAAGTGAAATAAGTCACATAGAAAAAAACACTTATCATAAGCTATCACTTATAGAGGGAATGTAAAAACCGCTACACTTGAACTGAATTACAAAACAGAACAGAGTCTCACGTTTAGAAAACACACTACAGCTGCTTAACGGGAAAGGTGAGGTGGGGTGATGCATAAAACAAGGGTTTCAAATTCGCTCAGATACCATTCCATAACCCAATATGTAATAGATAAGACCTACTCCTTGCTCAGTGAACTGGACTCAACACCCCCTATTCACCGCACAAGAATATATGTGACTAGTAAGAATCTTAAAACCTATGTATTGATATCTGTCTGGAAGTGAGTCCAGTGGGTGTAAAGCCGCATAAACACAGCCATGAAAAGCAGCTAAACCCCATTATAAAAATAAATTACTTTTAAAAACCCGTAAAACAAAGACAGTGAAAGAGAGAGAAATTCTTACAAAATTCGTTCAGGGGCTGTGATGCAACCTGGATTGACCATATCTAGACCCACAGCTGGATGAGACCTAAGGGTGGACACTCTTGGGGCTGAGAGGTTGGGTGAGGTTGGGTGAGCAAACGCAGACCCTTTAAAGTAATACTGTGTGGTACCCATCCCATGGGTCCCAAATCTCCAGGTTCAAGGGCATCTTCCTACATCGAAAACATGCATGAGAAACCCAGATGATGGTACACCATGTGATTTTGAAAGGTTTCTAATACGCACCTCATTTCTCATCTCCTTGTGCTCGGGTTCGCCTTTCCAGCTACTTTACTAGCAATCTCCTTACTTGGAGAATCAGCACCTTTAACTTCCTGTTCCATACAGGTTGCAATTTGTCCTGAGGGTGAAAGGGAAGAGGGGCAACCAATGAGAGACTAGATCTAGGTGTTGGGACAGGCACAGGTCACTCTATTTTCCCATCAGGAAGAAGAATTAACCACAGGCTCAGCCTGCCCCCCGGAACCAGAATAGGGTCTGAGGCAATCCCGTGCTTTTGCGGCCAGCTCCCAAAAAAGACAGTTGAAAAATGGAGCTCGGGGGCACTGCCTTTCACAAACCCGCTGAGTTATAAATGATAACTCTCGTCCACAAATATATTGAGGGAAGGCAACGAAGAGGATTTGAAAGCAAGGCAGAATTGCAGGAAACAGGTTTCAGGAGGTAGATACGAATCGCCTTTAAAGCACATGAAAAGTGGCAAAACGCCGACAATGATGCCCTTGGCCAAAAAGGGCGTATGCGTTTTTTCCTGAATATATTCAGGAAAAAACGCATACGCCCTTTTTTGCCAACCAAGCAACCTGGAAAGGCAAATCAGCGCTACAAAGAAGTCTCGCTTCCCATCGGTCAAAAGGGCCATGGTGCAAAAAGTGTCAAAACCAGAAATGCAGGACAGGCCATGGAGAAATGGCAGCCTTGCTACGCTGATGGGCGGGATGTAAATTGAAAACAGCCACTCTGGAGAAGTGTACTTTGTGTCCTCAAGCATCGAAAAAACACAGCTTAGGGAGCATAGGGCACGTCCACTCATGGGCGTATAAATTGGGAAAACTAAAAATCAGCAAGACACATGCACCCCAAAGTTTAGGGCTGCTCTGTTGACAAGAACCTCCACTTCATGACACCTTAAATATCCCAGGAAAGAGAAAAATGGATAAAGAAGTTGTGGTCCTTATGTACAATGGAATATCACTCAGACATGAAATCAATGTCATAAGGCTAGTAGAAGCAAGATGAGTGGATTTAGGTACGACGATTCTAAGTGAAATAAGTCACACAGAAAAAGACACTTATCATAAGCTATCACTTATAGAGGGAATGTAAAAACCGCTACACTTGAACTGAATTACAAAACAGAACAGAGTCACACGTTTAGAAAACACACTATGGCTGCTTAACGGGAAAAGTGAGGTGGGGTGAGGCATAAAACAAGGGTTTCAAATTCACTCAGATACCGTTCCATACACCCAATATGTAATAGATAAGTCCTACTCCTTGCTCAGTGAACTGGACTCAACACCCCCTATTCACCGCACAAGAATATATGTGACTAGTAAGAATCTTAAAACCTATGTATTGATATCTGTCTGGAAGTGAGTCAAGTGGGTGTAAAGCCGCATAAACACAGCCATGAAAAGCAGCTAATCCCCATTATAAAAATAAATTACTTTTAAAAACCCGTAAAACAAAGACAGTGAAAGAGAGAAATTCTTACAAAATTCGTTCAGAGGCTGTGATGCAACCTGGATTGACCATATCTAGACACACAGTTGGATGAGACATAAGGGTGGACACTCTTGGGGTTGAGAGGTTGGGTGAGGTTGGGTGAGCAAACGCAGACCCTTTAAAGTAATACTGCGTGGTACCCATCCCATGGGTCCCAAATCTCCAGATTCAAGGGCATCTTCCTACATCGAAAACATGCATGAGAAACCCAGATGATGGTACACCGTATGATTTTGAAAGGTTTCTAATACGCACCTCATTTCTCATCTCCTTGTGCTCGGGTTCGCCTTTCCAGCTACTTTACTAGCAATCTCCCTACTTGGAGAATCAGCACCTTTAAGCTCCTGTTCCCTAGAGGTTGCACTTTGTCCTGAGGATGAACGGGAAGAGGGGCAACCAATGAGACACCAGATCTAGGTTTTGGGACAGGCACAGGTCACTCTATTTTCCCATCAGGAAGAAGAATTAACCACAGGCTCAGCCTGCCACCCAGAAGCAGAATAGGGCCTGAGGCAATCCCGTGCTTTTGCGGCCAGCTCCCAAAAAAGCCAGTTGAAAAATGGAGCTCAGGGACACTGCAATTCACAAACCCGCAGAGCTATAAATGATAACTCTCGTCCACAAATATATTGACGGAAGGCAACGAAGAGGATTTGAAAGCAAGGCAGAATTGCAGGAAACAGGTTTCAGGAGGTAGATTCGAATCGCCTTTAAAGCACATGAAAAGAGGCAAAACGTCGACAATGATGCCCTTGGCCAAAAAGGGCGTATGCGTTTTTTCCTGAATATATTCAGGAAAAAACGCATACGCTCTTTTTGGCCAACCAAGCAACCTGGAAAGGCAAATCAGCGCTACAAAGAAGTCTCGCTTCCCATCGGTCAAAAGGGCCATGCTGCAAAAAGTGTCAAAACCAGAAATGCAGGACAGGCCATGGAGAAATGGCAGCCTTGCTACGCTGATGGGCGGGATGTAAATTGCCAACAGCCACTCTGGAGAAGTGTACGGTGTGTCCTGAAAGATCGAAAAAACACAGTTTAGGGAGCATAGGTCACGTCCACTCATGGGCGTATAAATTGGGAAAACTAAAAATCAGCAAGACACAGGCACCCCAAAGTTTAGGGCTGCTCTGTTGACAAGAACCTCCACTTCATGACACCTTAAATATCCCAGGAAAGAGAAAAATGGATAAAGAAGTCGTGGTCCTTATGTACAAAGGAATATCACTCAGACATGAAATCAATGTCATAAGGCTAGTAGAAGCAAGATGAGTAGATTTAGGTACAACGATTCTAAGTGAAATAAGTCACACAGAAAAAGACACTTATCATAAGCTATCACTTATAGAGGGAATGTAAAAACCGCTACACTTGAACTGAATTACAAAAGAGAATAGTCATACGTTTAGAAAACACACTATGGCTGCTTAACGGGAAAGGTGAGGTGGGGTGATGCATAAAACAAGGGTTTCAAATTCGCTCAGGTACCGTTCCATACACCCAATATGTAATAGACAAGACATACTCCTTGCTCAGTGAACTGGACTCAACACCCCCTATTCACCGCACAAGAATATATCTGACTAGTAAGAATCTTAAAACCTATGTATTGATATCTCTCTGGAAGTGAGTCAAGTGGGTGTAAAGCCGCATAAACACAGCCATGAAAAGCAGCTAAACCCCATTATAAAAATAAATTACTTTTAAAAACCCGTTAAACAAAGACAGTGAAAGAGAGAGAAATTCTTCCAAAATTCGTTCAGGGGTTGTGATGCATCCTGGATTGACCATATCTAGACACACAGCTGGATGAGACATAACGGTGGACACTCTTGGGGATGAGAGGTTGGGTGAGGTTGGGTGAGCAAACGCAGAACCTTTAAAGTAATACTGCGTGGTACCCATCCCATGGGTCCCAAATATCCAGGTTCAAGGGCATCTTCCTACATCGAAAACATGCATGACAAACCCAGCAGATGGTACACCTTGTGATTTTGAAAGGTTTCTAAAAGGCACCTCATTTCTCAACTCCTTGTGCTCGGGTTCGCCATTCCAGCTACTTTACTACCAATCTCCCTACTTGGAGAATCAGCACCTTTAACCTCCTGTTCCGTACAGGTTGCAATTTGTCCTGAGGGTGAAAGGGAAGAGGGGCAACCAATGAGAGACTAGATCTAGGTGTTGGGACAGGCACAGGTCACTCTATTTTCCCATCAGGAAGAAGAATTAACCAGAGGCTCAGCCTGCCCCCCGTAACCAGAATAGGGCCTGAGGCAATCCCGTGCTTTTGTGGCCAGCTCCCAAAAAAGACAGTTGAAAAATGGAGCTAAGGGGCACTGCCTTTCACAAACCCGCTGAGTTATAAATGATAACTCTCGTCCACAAATATATTGAGGGAAGGCAACGAAGAGGATTTGAAAGCAAGGCAGAATTGCAGGAAACCGGTTTCAGGAGGTAGATTCGAATCGCCTTTAAAGCACATGAAAAGTGGCAAAACGTCGACAATGATGCCCTTGGCCAAAAAGGGCGTATGCGTTTTTTCCTGAATATATTCAGGAAAAAACGCATACGCCCTTTTTGGCCAACCAAGCAACCTGAGAGGCAAATCAGTGCTACAAAGAAGTCTCGCTTCCCATCGGTCAAAAGGGCCATGCTGCAGAAAGTGTCAAAACCAGAAATGCAGGACAGGCCATGGAGAAATGGCAGCCTTGCTACACTGATGGGCGGGATGTAAATTGCCAACAGCCACTCTGGAGAAGTGTACGGTGTGTCCTGAAACATCGAAAAAACACAGCTTAGGGAGCATAGGGCACGTCCACTCATGGGCGTATAAATTGGGAAAACTAAAAATCAGCAAGACACAGGCACCCCAAAGTTTAGGGCTGCTCTGTTGACAAGAACCTCCACTTCATGACACCTTAAATATCCCAGGAAAGAGAAAAATGGATAAAGAAGTCATGGTCCTTATGTACAATGGAATATCACTCAGACATGAAATCAATGTCATAAGGCTAGTAGAAGCAAGATGAGTAGATTTAGGTACAACGATTCTAAGTGAAATAAGTCACACAGAAAAAGACACTTATCATAAGATATCACTTATAGAGGGAATGTAAAAACCGCTACACTTGAACTGAATTACAAAAGAGAATATAGTCATACGTTTAGAAAACACACTATGGCTGCTTAACGGGAAAGGTGAGGTGGGGTGATGCATAAAACAAGGGTTTCAAATTCGCTCAGATACAGTTCCATACACCCAATATGTAATAGACAAGGCCTACTCCTTGCTCAGTGAACTGGACTCAACACACCCTATTCACCGCACAAGAATATATCTGACTAGTAAGAATCTTAAAACCTATGTATTGATATCTCTCTGGAAGTGAGTCAAGTGGGTGTAAAGCCGCATAAACACAGCCATGAAAAGCAGCTAAACCCCATTATAAAAATAAATTACTTTTAAAAACCCGTTAAACAAAGACAGTGAAAGAGAGAGAAATTCTTCCAAAATTCGTTCACGGGCTGTGATGCAACCTGGATTGACCATATCTAGACCCACAGCTGGATGAGACATAAGGGTGGACACTCTTGGGGCTGAGAGTTTGGGTGAGGTTGGGTGAGCAAACGCAGAACCTTTAAAGTAATACTGCCTGGTACCCATCCCATGGGTCCCAAATCTCCAGGTTCAAGGGCATCTTCCTACATCGAAAACATGCATGAGAAACCCAGAAGATGGTACACCGTGTGATTTTGAAAGGTTTCTAAAAAGCACCTCATTTCTCATCTCCTTGTGCTCGGGTTCACCATTCCAGGTACTTAACTAGCAATCTCCCTACTTGGAGAATCAGCACCTTTAACCTCCTGTTCCCTACAGGTTGCAATTTGTCCTGAGGATGAACGGGAAGAGGGGCAACCAATGAGAGACTAGATCTAGGTGTTGGGACAGGCACAGGTCACTCTATTTTCCCATCAGGAAGAAGAATTAACCACAGGCTCAGCCTGCCGCCCAGAAGCAGAATAGGGCCTGAGGCAATCCCGCGCACTTGCGGCCAGCTCCCAAAAAAGCGAGTTGAAAAATGGAGCCCAGGGACACTGCCATTCACAAACCCGCAGAGTTATAAATGATAACTCTCGTCCACAAATATATTGAGGGAAGGCAATGAAGAGGATTTGAAAGCAAGGCAGAATTGCAGGAAACAGGTTTCAGGAGGTAGATTCGAATCGCCTTTAAAGCACATGAAAAGTGGCAAAACGCCGACAATGATGCCCTTGGCCAAAAAGGGCGTATGCGTTTTTTCCTGAATATATTCAGGAAAAAACGCATACGCCCTTTTTTGCCAACCAAGCAACCTGGAAAGGCAAATCAGCGCTACAAAGTAGTCTCGCTTCCCATCGGTCAAAAGGGCCATGCTGCAGAAAGTGTCAAAACCAGAAATGCAGGACAGGCCATGGAGAAATGGCAGGCTTGCTACGCTGATGGGCGGGATGTAAATTGCCAACAGCCACTCTGGATAAGTGTACGGTGTGTCCTGAAACATCGAAAAAACACAGCTTAGGGAGCATAGGGCAAGTCCACTCATGGGCGTATAAATTGGGAAAACTAAAAATCAGCAAGACACAGGCACCCCAAAGTTTAGGGCTGCTCTGTTGACAAAAACCTCCACTTCATGACACCTTAAATATCCCAGGAAAGAGAAAAATGGATAAAGAAGTTGTGGTCCTTATGTACAATGGAATATCACTCAGACATGAAATCAATGTCATAAGGCTAGTAGAAGCAAGATGAGTGGATTTAGGTACGACGATTCTAAGTGAAATAAGTCACATAGAAAAAAACACTTATCATAAGCTATCACTTAAAGAGGGAATGTAAAAACCGCTACACTTGAACTGAATTACAAAACAGAACAGAGTCTCACGTTTAGAAAACACACTACGGCTGCTTAACGGGAAAGGTGAGGTGGGTTGATGCATAAAACAAGGGTTTCAAATTCGCTCAGATACCGTTCCATAACCCAATATGTAATAGATAAGACCTACTCCTTGCTCAGTGAACTGGACTCAACACCCCCTATTCACCGCACAAGAATATATGTGACTAGTAAGAATCTTAAAACCTATGTATTGATATCTGTCTGGAAGTGAGTCAAGTGGGTGTAAAGCCGCATAAACACAGCCATGAAAAGCAGCTAATCCCCATTATAAAAATAAATTACTTTTAAAAACCCGTAAAACAAAGACAGTGAAAGAGAGAAATTCTTACAAAATTCGTTCAGAGGCTGTGATGCAACCTGGATTGACCATATCTAGACACACAGTTGGATGAGACATAAGGGTGGACACTCTTGGGGTTGAGAGGTTGGGTGAGGTTGGGTGAGCAAACGCAGACCCTTTAAAGTAATACTGCGTGGTACCCATCCCATGGGTCCCAAATCTCCAGATTCAAGGGCATCTTCCTACATCGAAAACATGCATGAGAAACCCAGATGATGGTACACCGTATGATTTTGAAAGGTTTCTAATACGCACCTCATTTCTCATCTCCTTGTGCTCGGGTTCGCCTTTCCAGCTACTTTACTAGCAATCTCCCTACTTGGAGAATCAGCACCTTTAAGCTCCTGTTCCCTAGAGGTTGCACTTTGTCCTGAGGATGAACGGGAAGAGGGGCAACCAATGAGACACCAGATCTAGGTTTTGGGACAGGCACAGGTCACTCTATTTTCCCATCAGGAAGAAGAATTAACCACAGGCTCAGCCTGCCACCCAGAAGCAGAATAGGGCCTGAGGCAATCCCGTGCTTTTGCGGCCAGCTCCCAAAAAAGCCAGTTGAAAAATGGAGCTCAGGGACACTGCAATTCACAAACCCGCAGAGCTATAAATGATAACTCTCGTCCACAAATATATTGACGGAAGGCAACGAAGAGGATTTGAAAGCAAGGCAGAATTGCAGGAAACAGGTTTCAGGAGGTAGATTCGAATCGCCTTTAAAGCACATGAAAAGAGGCAAAACGTCGACAATGATGCCCTTGGCCAAAAAGGGCGTATGCGTTTTTTCCTGAATATATTCAGGAAAAAACGCATACGCTCTTTTTGGCCAACCAAGCAACCTGGAAAGGCAAATCAGCGCTACAAAGAAGTCTCGCTTCCCATCGGTCAAAAGGGCCATGCTGCAAAAAGTGTCAAAACCAGAAATGCAGGACAGGCCATGGAGAAATGGCAGCCTTGCTACGCTGATGGGCGGGATGTAAATTGCCAACAGCCACTCTGGAGAAGTGTACGGTGTGTCCTGAAAGATCGAAAAAACACAGTTTAGGGAGCATAGGTCACGTCCACTCATGGGCGTATAAATTGGGAAAACTAAAAATCAGCAAGACACAGGCACCCCAAAGTTTAGGGCTGCTCTGTTGACAAGAACCTCCACTTCATGACACCTTAAATATCCCAGGAAAGAGAAAAATGGATAAAGAAGTCGTGGTCCTTATGTACAAAGGAATATCACTCAGACATGAAATCAATGTCATAAGGCTAGTAGAAGCAAGATGAGTAGATTTAGGTACAACGATTCTAAGTGAAATAAGTCACACAGAAAAAGACACTTATCATAAGCTATCACTTATAGAGGGAATGTAAAAACCGCTACACTTGAACTGAATTACAAAAGAGAATAGTCATACGTTTAGAAAACACACTATGGCTGCTTAACGGGAAAGGTGAGGTGGGGTGATGCATAAAACAAGGGTTTCAAATTCGCTCAGGTACCGTTCCATACACCCAATATGTAATAGACAAGACATACTCCTTGCTCAGTGAACTGGACTCAACACCCCCTATTCACCGCACAAGAATATATCTGACTAGTAAGAATCTTAAAACCTATGTATTGATATCTCTCTGGAAGTGAGTCAAGTGGGTGTAAAGCCGCATAAACACAGCCATGAAAAGCAGCTAAACCCCATTATAAAAATAAATTACTTTTAAAAACCCGTTAAACAAAGACAGTGAAAGAGAGAGAAATTCTTCCAAAATTCGTTCAGGGGTTGTGATGCATCCTGGATTGACCATATCTAGACACACAGCTGGATGAGACATAACGGTGGACACTCTTGGGGATGAGAGGTTGGGTGAGGTTGGGTGAGCAAACGCAGAACCTTTAAAGTAATACTGCGTGGTACCCATCCCATGGGTCCCAAATATCCAGGTTCAAGGGCATCTTCCTACATCGAAAACATGCATGACAAACCCAGCAGATGGTACACCTTGTGATTTTGAAAGGTTTCTAAAAGGCACCTCATTTCTCAACTCCTTGTGCTCGGGTTCGCCATTCCAGCTACTTTACTACCAATCTCCCTACTTGGAGAATCAGCACCTTTAACCTCCTGTTCCGTACAGGTTGCAATTTGTCCTGAGGGTGAAAGGGAAGAGGGGCAACCAATGAGAGACTAGATCTAGGTGTTGGGACAGGCACAGGTCACTCTATTTTCCCATCAGGAAGAAGAATTAACCAGAGGCTCAGCCTGCCCCCCGTAACCAGAATAGGGCCTGAGGCAATCCCGTGCTTTTGTGGCCAGCTCCCAAAAAAGACAGTTGAAAAATGGAGCTAAGGGGCACTGCCTTTCACAAACCCGCTGAGTTATAAATGATAACTCTCGTCCACAAATATATTGAGGGAAGGCAACGAAGAGGATTTGAAAGCAAGGCAGAATTGCAGGAAACCGGTTTCAGGAGGTAGATTCGAATCGCCTTTAAAGCACATGAAAAGTGGCAAAACGTCGACAATGATGCCCTTGGCCAAAAAGGGCGTATGCGTTTTTTCCTGAATATATTCAGGAAAAAACGCATACGCCCTTTTTGGCCAACCAAGCAACCTGAGAGGCAAATCAGTGCTACAAAGAAGTCTCGCTTCCCATCGGTCAAAAGGGCCATGCTGCAGAAAGTGTCAAAACCAGAAATGCAGGACAGGCCATGGAGAAATGGCAGCCTTGCTACACTGATGGGCGGGATGTAAATTGCCAACAGCCACTCTGGAGAAGTGTACGGTGTGTCCTGAAACATCGAAAAAACACAGCTTAGGGAGCATAGGGCACGTCCACTCATGGGCGTATAAATTGGGAAAACTAAAAATCAGCAAGACACAGGCACCCCAAAGTTTAGGGCTGCTCTGTTGACAAGAACCTCCACTTCATGACACCTTAAATATCCCAGGAAAGAGAAAAATGGATAAAGAAGTCATGGTCCTTATGTACAATGGAATATCACTCAGACATGAAATCAATGTCATAAGGCTAGTAGAAGCAAGATGAGTAGATTTAGGTACAACGATTCTAAGTGAAATAAGTCACACAGAAAAAGACACTTATCATAAGATATCACTTATAGAGGGAATGTAAAAACCGCTACACTTGAACTGAATTACAAAAGAGAATATAGTCATACGTTTAGAAAACACACTATGGCTGCTTAACGGGAAAGGTGAGGTGGGGTGATGCATAAAACAAGGGTTTCAAATTCGCTCAGATACAGTTCCATACACCCAATATGTAATAGACAAGGCCTACTCCTTGCTCAGTGAACTGGACTCAACACACCCTATTCACCGCACAAGAATATATCTGACTAGTAAGAATCTTAAAACCTATGTATTGATATCTCTCTGGAAGTGAGTCAAGTGGGTGTAAAGCCGCATAAACACAGCCATGAAAAGCAGCTAAACCCCATTATAAAAATAAATTACTTTTAAAAACCCGTTAAACAAAGACAGTGAAAGAGAGAGAAATTCTTCCAAAATTCGTTCACGGGCTGTGATGCAACCTGGATTGACCATATCTAGACCCACAGCTGGATGAGACATAAGGGTGGACACTCTTGGGGCTGAGAGTTTGGGTGAGGTTGGGTGAGCAAACGCAGAACCTTTAAAGTAATACTGCCTGGTACCCATCCCATGGGTCCCAAATCTCCAGGTTCAAGGGCATCTTCCTACATCGAAAACATGCATGAGAAACCCAGAAGATGGTACACCGTGTGATTTTGAAAGGTTTCTAAAAAGCACCTCATTTCTCATCTCCTTGTGCTCGGGTTCACCATTCCAGGTACTTAACTAGCAATCTCCCTACTTGGAGAATCAGCACCTTTAACCTCCTGTTCCCTACAGGTTGCAATTTGTCCTGAGGATGAACGGGAAGAGGGGCAACCAATGAGAGACTAGATCTAGGTGTTGGGACAGGCACAGGTCACTCTATTTTCCCATCAGGAAGAAGAATTAACCACAGGCTCAGCCTGCCGCCCAGAAGCAGAATAGGGCCTGAGGCAATCCCGCGCACTTGCGGCCAGCTCCCAAAAAAGCGAGTTGAAAAATGGAGCCCAGGGACACTGCCATTCACAAACCCGCAGAGTTATAAATGATAACTCTCGTCCACAAATATATTGAGGGAAGGCAATGAAGAGGATTTGAAAGCAAGGCAGAATTGCAGGAAACAGGTTTCAGGAGGTAGATTCGAATCGCCTTTAAAGCACATGAAAAGTGGCAAAACGCCGACAATGATGCCCTTGGCCAAAAAGGGCGTATGCGTTTTTTCCTGAATATATTCAGGAAAAAACGCATACGCCCTTTTTTGCCAACCAAGCAACCTGGAAAGGCAAATCAGCGCTACAAAGTAGTCTCGCTTCCCATCGGTCAAAAGGGCCATGCTGCAGAAAGTGTCAAAACCAGAAATGCAGGACAGGCCATGGAGAAATGGCAGGCTTGCTACGCTGATGGGCGGGATGTAAATTGCCAACAGCCACTCTGGATAAGTGTACGGTGTGTCCTGAAACATCGAAAAAACACAGCTTAGGGAGCATAGGGCAAGTCCACTCATGGGCGTATAAATTGGGAAAACTAAAAATCAGCAAGACACAGGCACCCCAAAGTTTAGGGCTGCTCTGTTGACAAAAACCTCCACTTCATGACACCTTAAATATCCCAGGAAAGAGAAAAATGGATAAAGAAGTTGTGGTCCTTATGTACAATGGAATATCACTCAGACATGAAATCAATGTCATAAGGCTAGTAGAAGCAAGATGAGTGGATTTAGGTACGACGATTCTAAGTGAAATAAGTCACATAGAAAAAAACACTTATCATAAGCTATCACTTAAAGAGGGAATGTAAAAACCGCTACACTTGAACTGAATTACAAAACAGAACAGAGTCTCACGTTTAGAAAACACACTACGGCTGCTTAACGGGAAAGGTGAGGTGGGTTGATGCATAAAACAAGGGTTTCAAATTCGCTCAGATACCGTTCCATAACCCAATATGTAATAGATAAGACCTACTCCTTGCTCAGTGAACTGGACTCAACACCCCCTATTCACCGCACAAGAATATATGTGACTAGTAAGAATCTTAAAACCTATGTATTGATATCTGTCTGGAAGTGAGTCCAGTGGGTGTAAAGCCGCATAAACACAGCCGTGAAAAGCAGCTAAACCCCATTATAAAAATAAATTACTTTTAAAAACCCGTAAAACAAAGACAGTGAAAGAGAGAGAAATTCTTACAAAATTCGTTCAGGGGCTGTGATGCAACCTGGATTGACCATATCTAGACCCACAGCTGGATGAGACCTAAGGGTGGACACTCTTGGGGCTGAGAGGTTGGGTGAGGTTGGGTGAGCAAACGCAGACCTTTTAAAGTAATACTGTGTGGTACCCATCCCATGGGTCCCAAATCTCCAGGTTCAAGGGCATCTTCCTACATCGAAAACATGCATGAGAAACCCAGAAGAAGGTACACCGTGTGATTTTGAAAGGTTTCTAATACGCACCTCATTTCTCATCTCCTTGTGCTCGGGTTCGCCTTTCCAGCTACTTTACTAGCAATCTCCTAACTTGGAAAATCAGCACCTTTAACCTCCTGTTCCATACAGGTTGCAATTTGTCCTGAGGGTGAAAGGGAAGAGGGGCAACCAATGAGAGACTAGATCTAGGTGTTGGGACAGGCACAGGTCACTCTATTTTCCCATCAGGAAGAAGAATTAACCACAGGCTCAGCCTGCCCCCCGGAACCAGAATAGGGTCTGAGGCAATCCCGTGCTTTTGCGGCCAGCTCCCAAAAAAGACAGTTGAAAAATGGAGCTCGGGGGCACTGCCTTTCACAAACCCGCTGAGTTATAAATGATAACTATCGTCCACAAATATATTGAGGGAAGGCAACGAAGAGGATTTGAAAGCAAGGCAGAATTGCAGGAAACAGGTTTCAGGAGGTAGATTCGAATCGCCTTTAAAGCACATGAAAAGTGGCAAAACGCCGACAATGATGCCCTTGGCCAAAAAGGGCGTATGCGTTTTTTCCTGAATATATTCAGGAAAAAACGCATACGCCCTTTTTTGCCAACCAAGCAACCTGGAAAGGCAAATCAGCGCTACAAAGAAGTCTCGCTTCCCATCGGTCAAAAGGGCCATGGTGCAAAAAGTGTCAAAACCAGAAATGCAGGACAGGCCATGGAGAAATGGCAGCCTTGCTACGCTGATGGGCGGGATGTAAATTGAAAACAGCCACTCTGGAGAAGTGTACTGTGTGTCCTGAAACATCGAAAAAACACAGCTTAGGGAGCATAGGGCACGTCCACTCATGGGTGTATAAATTGGGAAAACTAAAAATCAGCAAGACACAGGCACCCCAAAGTTTAGGGCTGCTCTGTTGACAAGAACCTCCACTTCATGACACCTTAAATATCCCAGGAAAGAGAAAAATGGATAAAGAAGTTGTGGTCCTTATGTACAATGGAATATCACTCAGACATGAAATCAATGTCATAAGGCTAGTAGAAGCAAGATGAGTGGATTTAGGTACGACGATTCTAAGTGAAATAAGTCACACAGAAAAAGACACTTATCATAAGCTATCACTTATAGAGGGAATGTAAAAACCGCTACACTTGAACTGAATTACAAAACAGAACAGAGTCACACGTTTAGAAAACACACTATGGCTGCTTAACGGGAAAAGTGAGGTGGGGTGAGGCATAAAACAAGGGTTTCAAATTCACTCAGATACCGTTCCATACACCCAATATGTAATAGATAAGTCCTACTCCTTGCTCAGTGAACTGGACTCAACACCCCCTATTCACCGCACAAGAATATATGTGACTAGTAAGAATCTTAAAACCTATGTATTGATATCTGTCTGGAAGTGAGTCAAGTGGGTGTAAAGCCGCATAAACACAGCCATGAAAAGCAGCTAATCCCCATTATAAAAATAAATTACTTTTAAAAACCCGTAAAACAAAGACAGTGAAAGAGAGAAATTCTTACAAAATTCGTTCAGAGGCTGTGATGCAACCTGGATTGACCATATCTAGACACACAGTTGGATGAGACATAAGGGTGGACACTCTTGGGGTTGAGAGGTTGGGTGAGGTTGGGTGAGCAAACGCAGACCCTTTAAAGTAATACTGCGTGGTACCCATCCCATGGGTCCCAAATCTCCAGATTCAAGGGCATCTTCCTACATCGAAAACATGCATGAGAAACCCAGATGATGGTACACCGTGTGATTTTGAAAGGTTTCTAATACGCACCTCATTTCTCATCTCCTTGTGCTCGGGTTCGCCTTTCCAGCTACTTTACTAGAAATCTCCCTACTTGGAGAATCAGCACCTTTAAGCTCCTGTTCCCTAGAGGTTGCAATTTGTCCTGAGGATGAACGGGAAGAGGGGCAACCAATGAGACACTAGATCTAGGTTTTGGGACAGGCACAGGTCACTCTATTTTCCCATCAGGAAGAAGAATTAACCACAGGCTCAGCCTGCCACCCAGAAGCAGAATAGTGCCTGAGGCAATCCCGTGCTTTTGCGGCCAGCTCCCAAAAAAGCCAGTTGAAAAATGGAGCTCAGGGACACTGCAATTCACAAACCCGCAGAGCTATAAATGATAACTCTCATCCACAAATATATTGACGGAAGGCAACGAAGAGGATTTGAAAGCAAGGCAGAATTGCAGGAAACAGGTTTCAGGAGGTAGATTCGAATCGCCTTTAAAGCACATGAAAAGTGGCAAAACGTCCACAATGATGCCCTTGGCCAAAAAGGGCGTATGCGTTTTTTCCTGAATATATTCAGGAAAAAACGCATACGCTCTTTTTGGCCAACCAAGCAACCTGGAAAGGCAAATCAGCGCTACAAAGAAGTCTCGCTTCCCATCGGTCAAAAGGGCCATGCTGCAAAAAGTGTCAAAACCAGAAATGCAGGACAGACCATGGAGAAATGGCAGCCTTGCTACGCTGATGGGCGGGATGTAAATTGCCAACAGCCACTCTGGAGAAGTGTACGGTGTGTCCTGAAAGATCGAAAAAACACAGTTTAGGGAGCATAGGTCACGTCCACTCATGGGCGTATAAATTGGGAAAACTAAAAATCAGCAAGACACAGGCACCCCAAAGTTTAGGGCTGCTCTGTTGACAAGAACCTCCACTTCATGACACCTTAAATATCCCAGGAAAGAGAAAAATGGATAAAGAAGTCGTGGTCCTTATGTACAAAGGAATATCACTCAGACATGAAATCAATGTCATAAGGCTAGTAGAAGCAAGATGAGTAGATTTAGGTACAACGATTCTAAGTGAAATAAGTCACACAGAAAAGACACTTATCATAAGATATCACTTATAGAGGGAATGTAAAAACCGCTACACATGAACTGAATTACAAAAGAGAATAGAGTCATACGTTTAGAAAACACACTATGGCTGCTTAACGGGAAAGGTGAGGTGGGGTGATGCATAAAACAAGGGTTTCAAATTCGCTCAGGTACCGTTCCATACACCCAATATGTAATAGACAAGACATACTCCTTGCTCAGTGACCTGGACTCAACACCCCCTATTCACCGCACAAGAATATATCTGACTAGTAAGAATCTAAAAACCTATGTATTGATATCTCTCTGGAAGTGAGTCAAGTGGGTGTAAAGCCGCATAAACACAGCCATGAAAAGCAGCTAAACCCCATTATAAAAATAAATTACTTTTAAAAACCCGTTAAACAAAGACAGTGAAAGAGAGAGAAATTCTTCCAAAATTCGTTCAGGGGCTGTGATGCATCCTGGATTGACCATATCTAGACCCACAGCTGGATGAGACATAACGGTGGACACTCTTGGGGCTGAGAGGTTGGGTGAGGTTGGGTGAGCAAACGCAGAACCTTTAAAGTAATACTGCCTGGTACCCATCCCATGGGTCCCAAATATCCAGGTTCAAGGGCATCTTCCTACATCGAAAACATGCATGAGAAACCCAGCAGATGGTACACCTTGTGATTTTGAAAGGTTTCTAAAAGGCACCTCATTTCTCAACTCCTTGTGCTCGGGTTCGCCATTCCAGCTACTTTACTACAAATCTCCCTACTTGGAGAATCAGCACCTTTAACCTCCTGTTCCGTACAGGTTGCAATTTGTCCTGAGTGTGAAAGGGAAGAGGGGCAACCAATGAGAGACTAGATCTAGGTGTTGGGACAGGCACAGGTCACTCTATTTTCCCATCAGGAAGAAGAATTAACCAGAGGCTCAGCCTGCCCCCCGTAACCAGAATAGGGCCTGAGGGAATCCCGTGCTTTTGTGGCCAGCTCCCAAAAAAGACAGTTGAAAAATGGAGCTAAGGGGCACTGCCTTTCACAAACCCGCTGAGTTATAAATGATAACTCTCGTCCACAAATATATTGAGGGAAGGCAACGAAGAGGATTTGAAAGCAAGGCAGAATTGCAGGAAACCGGTTTCAGGAGGTAGATTCGAATCGCCTTTAAAGCACATGAAAAGTGGCAAAACGTCGACAATGATGCCCTTGGCCAAAAAGGGCGTATGCGTTTTTTCCTGAATATATTCAGGAAAAAACGCATACGCACTTTTTGGCCAACCAAGCAACCTGAGAGGCAAATCAGTGCTACAAAGAAGTCTCGCTTCCCATCGGTCAAAAGGGCCATGCTGCAGAAAGTGTCAAAACCAGAAATGCAGGACAGGCCATGGAGAAATGGCAGCCTTGCTACACTGATGGGCGGGATGTAAATTGCCAACAGCCACTCTGGAGAAGTGTACGGTGTGTCCTGAAACATCGAAAAAACACAGCTTAGGGAGCATAGGGCACGTCCACTCATGGGCGTATAAATTGGGAAAACTAAAAATCAGCAAGACACAGGCACCCCAAAGTTTAGGGCTGCTCTGTTGACAAGAATCTCCACTTCATGACACCTTAAATATCCCAGGAAAGAGAAAAATGGATAAAGAAGTCATGGTCCTTATGTACAATGGAATATCACTCAGACATGAAATCAATGTCATAAGGCTAGTAGAAGCAAGATGAGTAGATTTAGGTACAACGATTCTAAGTGAAATAAGTCACACAGAAAAAGACACTTATCATAAGCTATCACTTATAGAGGGAATGTAAAAACCGCTACACTTGAACTGAATTACAAAAGAGAATATAGTCATACGTTTAGAAAACACACTATGGCTGCTTAACGGGAAAGGTGAGGTGGGGTGATGCATAAAACAAGGGTTTCAAATTCGCTCAGATACAGTTCCATACACCCAATATGTAATAGACAAGGCGTACTCCTTGCCCAGTGAACTGGACTCAACACCCCCTATTCACCGCACAAGAATATATCTGACTATTAAGAATCTTAAAACCTATGTATTGATATCTCTCTGGAAGTGAGTCAAGTGGGTGTAAAGCCGCATAAACACAGCCGTGAAAAGCAGCTAAACCCCATTATAAAAATAAATTACTTTTAAAAACCCGTTAAACAAAGACAGTGAAAGAGAGAGAAATTCTTCCAAAATTCGTTCAGGGGCTGTGATGCAACCTGGATTGACCATATCTAGACCCACAGCTGGATGAGACATAAGGGTGGACACTCTTGGGGCTGAGAGGTTGGGTGAGGTTGGGTGAGCAAACGCAGAACCTTTAAAGTAATACTGCCTGGTACCCATCCCATGGGTCCCAAATCTCCAGGTTCAAGGGCATCTTCCTACATCGAAAACATGCATGAGAAACCCAGAAGATGGTACACAGTGTGATTTTGAAAGGTTTCTAAAAAGCACCTCATTTCTCATCTCCTTGTGCTCGGGTTCACCATTCCAGGTACTTAACTAGCAATCTCCCTACTTGGAGAATCAGCACCTTTAACCTCCTGTTCCGTACAGGTTGCAATTTGTCCTGAGTGTGAAAGGGAAGAGGGGCAACCAATGAGAGACTAGATCTAGGTGTTGGGACAGGCACAGGTCACTCTATTTTCCCATCAGGAAGAAGAATTAACCAGAGGCTCAGCCTGCCCCCCGTAACCAGAATAGGGCCTGAGGGAATCCCGTGCTTTTGTGGCCAGCTCCCAAAAAAGACAGTTGAAAAATGGAGCTAAGGGGCACTGCCTTTCACAAACCCGCTGAGTTATAAATGATAACTCTCGTCCACAAATATATTGAGGGAAGGCAACGAAGAGGATTTGAAAGCAAGGCAGAATTGCAGGAAACCGGTTTCAGGAGGTAGATTCGAATCGCCTTTAAAGCACATGAAAAGTGGCAAAACGTCGACAATGATGCCCTTGGCCAAAAAGGGCGTATGCGTTTTTTCCTGAATATATTCAGGAAAAAACGCATACGCCCTTTTTGGCCAACCAAGCAACCTGAGAGGCAAATCAGTGCTACAAAGAAGTCTCGCTTCCCATCGGTCAAAAGGGCCATGCTGCAGAAAGTGTCAAAACCAGAAATGCAGGACAGGCCATGGAGAAATGGCAGCCTTGCTACACTGATGGGCGGGATGTAAATTGCCAACAGCCACTCTGGAGAAGTGTACGGTGTGTCCTGAAACATCGAAAAAACACAGCTTAGGGAGCAAAGGGCACGTCCACTCATGGGCGTATAAATTGGGAAAACTAAAAATCAGCAAGACACAGGCACCCCAAAGTTTAGGGCTGCTCTGTTGACAAGAACCTCCACTTCATGACACCTTAAATATCCCAGGAAAGAGAAAAATGGATAAAGAAGTCATGGTCCTTATGTACAATGGAATATCACTCAGACATGAAATCAATGTCATAAGGCTAGTAGAAGCAAGATGAGTAGATTTAGGTACAACGATTCTAAGTGAAATAAGTCACACAGAAAAAGACACTTATCATAAGCTATCACTTATAGAGGGAATGTAAAAACCGCTACACTTGAACTGAATTACAAAAGAGAATATAGTCATACGTTTAGAAAACACACTATGGCTGCTTAACGGGAAAGGTGAGGTGGGGTGATGCATAAAACAAGGGTTTCAAATTCGCTCAGATACAGTTCCATACACCCAATATGTAATAGACAAGGCCTACTCCTTGCTCAGTGAACTGGACTCAACACCCCCTATTCACCGCACAAGAATATATCTGACTATTAAGAATCTTAAAACCTATGTATTGATATCTCTCTGGAAGTGAGTCAAGTGGGTGTAAAGCCGCATAAACACAGCCGTGAAAAGCAGCTAAACCCCATTATAAAAATAAATTACTTTTAAAAACCCGTTAAACAAAGACAGTGAAAGAGAGAGAAATTCTTCCAAAATTCGTTCAGGGGCTGTGATGCAACCTGGATTGACCATATCTAGACCCACAGCTGGATGAGACATAAGGGTGGACACTCTTGGGGCTGAGAGGTTGGGTGAGGTTGGGTGAGCAAACGCAGAACCTTTAAAGTAATACTGCCTGGTACCCATCCCATGGGTCCCAAATCTCCAGGTTCAAGGGCATCTTCCTACATCGAAAACATGCATGAGAAACCCAGAAGATGGTACACAGTGTGATTTTGAAAGGTTTCTAAAAAGCACCTCATTTCTCATCTCCTTGTGCTCGGGTTCACCATTCCAGGTACTTAACTAGCAATCTCCCTACTTGGAGAATCAGCACCTTTAACCTCCTGTTCCCTACAGGTTGCAATTTGTCCTGAGGATGAACGGGAAGAGGGGCAACCAATGAGAGACTAGATCTAGGTGTTGGGACAGGCACAGGTCACTCTATTTTCCCATCAGGAAGAAGAATTAACCACAGGCTCAGCCTGCCGCCCAGAAGCAGAATAGGGCCTGAGGCAATCCCGCGCTCTTGCGGCCAGCTCCCAAAAAAGCGAGTTGAAAAATGGAGCCCAGGGACACTGCCATTCACAAACCCGCAGAGTTATAAATGATAACTCTCGTCCACAAATATATTGAGGGAAGGCAATGAAGAGGATTTGAAAGCAAGGCAGAATTGCAGGAAACAGGTTTCAGGAGGTAGATTCGAATCGCCATTAAAGCACATGAAAAGTCGCAAAATGTCGACAATGATGCCCTTGGCCAAAAAGGGCGTATGCGTTTTTTCCTGAATATATTCAGGAAAAAACGCATACGCCCTTTTTGGCCAACCAAGCAACCTGGAAAGGCAAATCAGCGCTAAAAAGTAGTCTCGCTTCCCATCGGTCAAAAGGGCCATGCTGCAGAAAGTGTCAAAACCAGAAGTGCAGGACAGACCATGGAGAAATGGCAGCCTTGCTACGCTGATGAGCGGGATGTAAATTGCCAACAGCCACTCTGGAGAAGTGTACGGTGTGTCCTGAAACATCTAAAACACACAGCTTAGGGAGCATAGGGCACGTCCACTCATGGGCGTATAAATTGGGAAAACTAAAAATCAGCAAGACACAGGCACCCCAAAGTTTAGGGCTGCTCTGTTGACAAGAACCTCCACTTCATGACACCTTAAATATCCCAGGAAAGAGAAAAATGGTTAAAGAAGTTGTGGTCCTTATGTACAATGGAATATCACTCAGACATGAAATCAATGTCATAAGGCTACTAGAAGCAAGATGAGTGGATATAGGTACGACGATTCTAAGTGAAATAAGTCACACAGAAAAAGACACTTATCATAAGTTATCACTTATAGAGGGAATGTAAAAACCGCTACACTTGAACTGAATTACAAAACAGAACAGAGTCACACGTTTAGAAAACACACTATGGCTGCTTAACGGGAAAGGTGAGGTGGGGTGATGCATAAAACAAGGGTTTCAAATTCGCTCAGATACCGTTCCATACACCCAATATGTAATAGACAAGACATACTCCTTGCTCAGTGAACTGGACTCAACACCCCCTATTCACCGCACAAGAATATATGTGACTAGTAAGAATCTAAAAACCTATGTATTGATATCTCTCTGGAAGTGAGTCAAGTGGGTGTAAAGCCGCATAAACACAGCCATGAAAAGCAGCTAAGCCCCATTATAAAAATAAATTACTTTAAAAAACCCATAAAACAAAGACAGTGAAAGAGAGAAATTCTTACAAAATTCGTTCAGAGGCTGTGATGCAACCTGGATTGACCATATCTAGACCCACAGTTGGATGAGACATAAGGGTGGACACTCTTGGGGTTGAGAGGTTGGGTGAGGTTGGGTGAGCAAACGCATACCCTTTAAAGTAATACTGCGTGGTACCCATCCCATGGGTCCCAAATCTCCAGGTTCAAGGGCATCTTCCTACATCGAAAACATGCATGAGAAACGCAGAAGATGGTACACCGTGTGATTTTGAAAGGTTTCTAAAACGCACCTCATTTCTCATCTCCTTGTGTTCGGGTTCGCCATTCCAGCTACTTTACTAGCAATCTCCTTACTTGGAGAATCAGCACCTTTAACCTCCTGTTCCGTACAGGTTCCAATTTTTCCTGAGGGTGAAAGGGAAGAGGGGCAACCAATGAGAGACTAGATCTAGGTGTTGGGACACGCACAGGTCACTCTATTTTACCATCAGGAAGAAGAATTAACCACAGGCTCAGCCTGTCCCCCGGAACCAGAATAGGGCCTGAGGCAATCCCGTGCTTTTGTGGCCAGCTCCCAAAAAAGACAGTTGAAAAATGGAGCTCAGGGGCACTGCCTTTCACAAACCCGCTGAGTTATAAATGATAACTCTCGTCCACAAATATATTGAGGGAAGGCAACGAAGAGGATTTGAAAGCAAGGCAGAATTGCAGGAAACAGGTTTCAGGAGGTAGATTCGAATCGCCTTTAAAGCACATGAAAAGTGGCAAAACGTCGACAATGATGCCGTTGGCCAAAAAGGGCGTATGCGTTTTTTCCTGAATATATTCAGGAAAAAACACATACGCCCTTTTTGGCCAACCAAGCAACCTGGAAAGGCAAATCAGCGCTACAAAGAAGTCTCGCTTCCCATCGGTCAAAAGGGCCATGCTGCAAAAAGTGTCAAAACCAGAAATGCAGGACAGGCCATGGAGAAATGGCAGCCTTGCTACGCTGATGGGCGGGATGTAAATTGCCAACAGCCACTCTGGAGAAGTGTACGGTGTGTCCAGAAACATCGGAAAAACACAGTTCAGGGAGCATAGGTCACGTCCACTCATGGGCGTATAAATTGGGAAAACTAAAAATCAGCAAGACACAGGCACCCCAAAGTTTAGGGCTGCTCTGTTGACAAGAACCTCCACTTCATGACACCTTAAATATCCCAGGAAAGAGAAAAATGGATAAAGAAGTCGTGGTCCTTATGTACAATGGAATATCACTCAGACATGAAATCAATGTCATAAGGCTAGTAGAAGCAAGATGAGTAGAATTAGGTACAACGATTCTAAGTGAAATAAGTCACACAGAAAAAGACACTTATCATAAGCTATCACTTATAGAGGGAATGTAAAAACCGCTACACTTGAACTGAATTACAAAAGAGAATAGAGTCATACGTTTAGAAAACACACTATGGCTGCTTAACGGGAAAGGTGAGGTGGGGTGATGCATAAAACAAGGGTTTCAAATTCGCTCAGGTACCGTTCCATACACCCAATATGTAATAGACAAGGCCTACTCCTTGCTCAGTGAACTGGACTCAACACCCCCTATTCACCGCACAAGAATATATCTGACTAGTAAGAATCTTAAAACCTATGTATTGATATCTCTCTGGAAGTGAGTCAAGTGGGTGTAAAGCCGCATAAACACAGCCATGAAAAGCAGCTAAACACCATTATAAAAATAAATTACTTTTAAAAACCCGTTAAACAAAGACAGTGAAAGAGAGAGAAATTCTTCCAAAATTCGTTCAGGGGCTGTGATGCAACCTGGATTGACCATATCTAGACCCACAGCTGGATGAGACATAACGGTGGACACTCTTGGGGCTGAGAGGTTAGGTGAGGTTGGGTGAGCAAACGCAGAACCTTTAAAGTAATACTGCGTGGTACCCATCCCATGGGTCCCAAATATCCAGATTCAAGGGCATCTTCCTACATCGAAAACATGCATGAGAAACCCAGCAGATGGTACACCTTGTGATTTTGAAAGATTTCTAAAAGGCACCTCATTTCTCATCTCCTTGTGTTCGGGTTCGCCATTCCAGCTACTTTACTAGCAATCTCCCTACTTGGAGAATCAGCACCTTTAACCTCCTGTTCCCTACAGGTTGCAATTTGTCCTGAGGATGAACGGGAAGAGGGGCAACCAATGAGAGACTAGATGTAGGTGTTGGGACAGGCACAGGTCACTCTATTTTCCCATTAGGAAGAAGAATTAACCACAGGCTCAGCCTGCCGCCCAGAAGCAGATTAGGGCCTGAGGCAATCCCGCGCTCTTGTGGCCAGCTCCCAAAAAAGCGAGTTGAAAAATGGAGCTCAGGGACACTGCCATTCACAAACCCGCAGAGTTATAAATGATAACTCTCGTCGACAAATATATTGAGGGAAGGCAATGAAGAGGATTTGAAAGCAAGGCAGAATTGCAGGAAACAGGTTTCAGGAGGTAGATTCGAATCGCCTTTAAAGCACATGAAAAGTCGCAAAATGTCGACAATGATGCCCTTGGCCAAAAAGGGCGTATGCGTTTTTTCCTGAATATATTCAGGAAAAAACGCATACTCCCTTTTTGGCCAACCAAGCAACCTGGAAAGGCAAATCAGCGCTATAAAGAAGTCTCGCTTCCCATCGGTCAAAAGGGCCATGCTGCAAAAAGTGTCAAAACCAGAAATGCAGGACAGGCCATGGAGAAATGGCAGCCTTGCTACGCTGATGGGCGGGATGTAAATTGCCAACAGCCACTCTGAAGAAGTGTACGGTGTGTCCTGAAACATCTAAAACACACAGCTTAGGGAGCATAGGGCACGTCCACTCATGGGCGTATAAATTGGGAAAACTAAAAATCAGCAAGACACAGGCACCCCAAAGTTTAGGGCTGCTCTGTTGACAAGAACCTCCACTTCATGACACCTTAAATATCCCAGGAAAGAGAAAAATGGATAAAGAAGTTGTGGTCCTTATGTACAATGGAATATCACTCAGACATGAAATCAATGTCATAAGGCTAGAAGAAGCAAGATGAGTGGACTTAGGTACGACGATTCTAAGTGAAATAAGTCACACAGGAAAAGACACTTATCATAAGCTATCACTTATAGAGGGAATGTAAAAACCGCTACACTTGAACTGAATTACAAAACAGAACAGAGTCACACCTTTAGAAAACACACTATGGCTGCTTAACGGGAAAGGTGAGGTGGGGTGATGCATAAAACAAGGGTTTCAAATTCGCTCAGATACCGTTCCATACACCCAATATGTAATAGAAAAGACCGACTCATTGCTCAGTGAACTGGACTCAACACCCCCTATTCACCGCACAAGAATATATGTGACTAGTAAGAATCTTAAAACCTATGTATTGATATCTGTCTGGAAGTGAGTCAAGTGGGTGTAACGCCGCATAAACACAGCCATGAAAAGCAGCTAAACCCCATTATAAAAATAAATTACTTTTAAAAACCCGTAAAACAAAGACAGTGAAAGAGAGAGAAATTCTTACAAAATTCGTTCAGAGGCTGTGATGCAACCTGGATTGACCATATCTAGACCCACAGCTGGATGAGACATAAGGGTGGACACACTTGGGGCTGCGAGGTTGGGTGAGGTTGGGTGAGCAAACACAGACCCTTTAAAGTAATACTGCGTGGTACCCATCCCATGGGTCCCAAATCTCCAGGTTCAAGGGCATCTTCCTACATCGAAAACATGCATGAGAAACCCAGAAGATGGTACACCGTGTGATTTTGAAAGGTTTCTAAAACGCACCTCATTTCTCATCTCCTTGTGTTCGGGTTCGCCATTCCAGCTACTTTACTAGCAATCTCCCTACTTGGAGAATCAGCACCTTTAACCTCCTGTTCCGTACAGGTTGCAATTTGTCCTGAGGATGAAAGGGAAGAGGGGCAACCAATGAGAGACTAGATCTAGGTGTTGGGACAGGCACAGGTCACTCTATTTTCCCATCAGGAAGAAGAATTAACCACAGGCTCAGCCTACCGCCGGTAACCAGAATAGGGCCTTAGGCAATCCCGTGCGTTTGCGGCCAGCTCCCTAAATAGACAGTTGAAAAATGGAGCTCAGGGGCACTGCAATTCACAAACCTGCTGAGTTATAAATGATAACTCTCGTCCAAAAATATATTGAGGGAAGGCAACGAAGAGGATTTCAAAGCAAGGCAGAATTGCACGAAACAGATTTCAG
Source organism: Eschrichtius robustus (assembly GCF_028021215.1). Classification (NCBI taxonomy): domain Eukaryota; kingdom Metazoa; phylum Chordata; class Mammalia; order Artiodactyla; family Eschrichtiidae; genus Eschrichtius; species Eschrichtius robustus. The sequence continues at coordinate 1,955,668 of NW_027175463.1, read as the reverse complement.
GAGGTAGATTCGAATCGCCTTTAAAGCACATGAAAGGTGACAAAACGTCGACAATGATGACCTTGTCCAAAAAGAGCGAATGCGTTTTTTCCTGAATATATTCAGGAAAAAACGCATACGCCCTTTTTGGCCAACCAAGCAACCTGGAAAGGCAAATCAGCGCTACAAAGTAGTCTCGCTTCCCATCGGTCAAAACGGTCATGCTGCAAAAAGTGTCAAAACCAGAAATGCAGGACAGGCCATGGAGAAATGGCAGCCTTGCTACGCTGATGGGAGGGATGTAAATTGCCAACAGCCACTCTGAAGAAGTGTACGGTGTGTCCTGAAATATCAAAAACACACAGCTTAGGGAGCATAGGGCACGTCCACTCATGGGCGTATAAATTGGGAAAACTAAAAATCAGCAAGACACAGGCACCCCAAAGTTTAGGGCTGCTCTGTTGACAAGAACCTCCACTTCATGACACCTTAAATATCCCAGGAAAGAGAAAAATGGATAAAGAAGTTGTGGTCCTTATGTACAATGGAATATCACTCAGACATGAAATCAATGTCATAAGGCAAGTAGAAGCAAGATGAGTGGATTTAAGTACGATGATTCTAAGTGAAATAAGTCACACAGAAAAAGACACTTATCATAAGCTATCACTTATAGAGGGAATGTAAAAACCGCTACACTTGAACTGAGTTACAAAACAGAACAGAGTCACACGTTTAGAAAACACACTATGGCTGCTTAACGGGAAAGGTGAGGTGGGGTGATGCATAAAACAAGGGTTTCAAATTCGCTCAGATACCGTTCCATACACCCAATATGTAATAGACAAGACCGACTCCTTGTTCAGTGAACTTGACTCAACACCCCCTATTCACCACACAAGAATATATCTGACTAGTAAGAATCTTAAAACCTATGAATTGATATCTCTCTGGAAGTGAGTCAAGTGGGTGTAAAGCCGCATAAACACAGCCGTGAAAAGCAGCTAAACCCCATTATAAAAATAAATTACTTTTAAAAACCCGTAAAACAAAGACTGTGAAAGAGAGAGAAATTCTTCCAAAATTCGGTCTGGGGCTGTGATGCAACCTGGATTGACCATATCTAGACACACAGCTGGAAGAGACATAAGGGTGGACACTCTTGGGGCTGAGAGGATGGGTGAGCAAACGCAGAACCTTTAAAGTAATACTGCGTGGTACGCATCCCATGGGTGCCAAATCTCCAGGTTCAAGGGCATCTTCGTACATCGAAAACATACATGAGAAACCCAGAAGATGGTACACAGTGTGATTTTGAAAGGTTTCTAAAACGCACCTCATTTCTCATCTCCTTGTGCTCGGGTTCGCCATTCCAGGTACTTTACTAGCAATCTCCCTACTTGGAGAATTAGCACCTTTAACCTCCTGTTCCCTACAGGTTGCAATTTGTCCTGAGGATGAACGGGAAGAGGGGCAACCAATGAGAGTCTAGATCTAGGTGTTGGGACAGGCACAGGTCACTCTATTTTCCCATCAGGAAGAAGAATTAACCACAGGCTCAGCCTGCCGCCCAGAAGCAGAATAGGGCCTGAGGCAAACCCGCGCTCTTACGGCCAGCTCCCAAAAAAGCGAGTTGAAAAATGGAGCCCAGGGACACTGCCATTCACAAACCCGCAGAGTTATAAACGATAACTCTCGTCCACAAATATATTGAGGGAAGGCAACGAAGAGGATTTGAAAGCAAGGCAGAATTGCAGGAAACAGATTTCAGGAGGTAGATTCGAATCGCCTTTAAAGCACATGAAAAGTCGCAAAACGTCGACAATGATGCCCTTGGCCAAAAAGGGCGTATGCGTATTTTCCTGAATATATTCAGGAAAAAACGCATACGCCCTTTTTGGCCAACCAAGCAACCTGGAAAGGCAAATCAGCGCTACAAAGTAGTCTCGCTTCCCATCGGTCAAAAGGGCCATGCTGCAAAAAGTGTCAAAACCAGAAATGCAGGACAGACCATGGAGAAATGGCAGCCTTGCTACCCTGATGGGCGGGATGTAAATTGCCAACAGCCACTCTGGAGAAGTGTACGGTGTGTCCTGAAACATCTAAAACACACAGCTTAGGGAGCATAGGGCACGTCCACTCATGGGCGTATAAATTGGGAAAACTAAAAATCAGCAAGACACAGGCACCCCAAAGTTTAGGGCTGCTCTGTTGACAAGAACCTCCACTTCATGACACCTTAAATATCCCAGGAAATAGAAAAATGGATAAAGAAGTTGTGGTCCTAATGTACAATGGAATATCACGCAGACATGAAATCAATATCATAAGGCTAGAAGAAGCAAGATGAGTGGACTTAGGTACGATGATTCTAAGTGAAATAAGTCACACAGAAAAAGACACTTATCATAAGCTATCACTTATAGAGGGAATGTAAAAACCGCTACACTTGAACTGAGTTACAAAACAGAACAGAGTCACACGTTTAGAAAACACACTATGGCTGCTTAACGGGAAAGGTGAGGTGGGGTGATGCATAAAACAAGGGTTTCAAATTCGCTCAGATACCTTTCCATACACCCAATATGTAATAGACAAGACCTACTCCTTGCTCAGTGAACTGGACTCAACACCCCCTATTCACCACACAAGAATATATCTGACTAGTAAGAATCTTAAAACCTATGTATTGATATCTCTCTGGAAGTGAGTCAAGTGGGTGTAAAGCCGCATAAACACAGCCGTGAAAAGCAGCTAAACCCCATTATAAAAATAAATTACTTTTAAAAACCCGTAAAACAAAGACTGTGAAAGAGAGAGAAATTCTTCCAAAATTCGGTCTGCGGCTGTGATGCAACCTGGATTGACCATATCTAGACACACAGCTGGATGAGACATAAGGGTGGACACTCTTGGGGCTGAGAGGTTGGGTGAGGTTGGGTGAGCAAACGCAGAACCTTTAAAGTAATACGGCCTGGTACCCATCCCATGGGTCCCAAATCTGCAGGTTCAAGGGAATCTTCCTACATCGAAAACATACATGAGAAACCCAGAAGATGGTACACCGTGTGATTTTGAAAGGTTTCTAAAACGCACCTCATTTCTCATCTCCTTGTGCTCGGGTTCGCCATTCCAGCTACTTTACTAGCAATCTCCCTAATTGGAGAATCAGCACCTTTAACCTCCTGTTCCCTACAGGTTGCAATTTGTCCTGAGGATGAACGGGAAGAGGGGCAACCAATGAGAGACTAGATCTAGGTGTTGGGACAGGCACAGGTCACTCTATTTTCCCATCAGGAAGAAGAATTAACCAAAGGCTCAGCCTGCCGCCCAGAAGCAGAATAGGGCCTGAGGCAATGCCGCGCTCCTGCGGCCAGCTCCCAAAAAAGCGAGTTGAAAAATGGAGCCCAGGGACACTGCCATTCACAAACCCGCAGAGTTATAAATGATAACTCTCGTCCACAAATATATTGAGGGAAGGCAACGAAGAGGATTTGAAAGCAAGGCAGAATTGCAGGAAACAGGTTTCAGGAGGTAGATTCGAATCGCCTTTAAAGCACATGAAAAGTCGCAAAACGTCGACAATGATGCCCTTGGCCAAAAAGGGCGTATGCGTTTTTTCCTGAATATATTCAGGAAAAAACGCATACGCCCTTTTTGGCCAACCAAGCAACCTGGAAAGGCAAATCAGCGCTACAAAGTAGTCTCGCTTCCCATCGGTCAAAAGGGCCATGCTGCATAAAGTGTCAAAACCAGAAATGCAGGACAGGCCATGGAGAAATGGCAGCCTTGCTACGCTGATGGGTGGGATGTAAATTGCCAACAGCCACTCTGGAGAAGTGTACGGTGTGTCCTGAAACATCTAAAACACACAGCTTAGGGAGCATAGGGCACGTCCACTCATGGGCGTATAAATTGGGAAAACTAAAAATCAGCAAGACACAGGCACCCCAAAGTTTAGGGCTGCTCTGTTGACAAGAACCTCCACTTCATGACACCTTAAATATCCCAGGAAAGAGAAAAATGGATAAAGAAGTTGAGGTCCTTATGTAGAAAGGTATATCACTCAGACATGAAATCAATGTCATAAGGCTAGAAGAAGCAAGATGAGTGGACTTAGGTACGATGATTCTAAGTGAAATAATTCACACAGAAAAAGACACTTATCATAAGCTATCACTTATAGAGGGAATGTAAAAACCGCTACACTTGAACTGATTTACAAAACAGAACAGAGTCACACGTTTACAAAACAAACTATGGCTGCTTAACGGGAAAGGTGAGGTGGGGTGATGCATAAAACAAGGGTTTCAAATTGGCTCAGATACCGTTCCATACACCCAATATGTAATAGACAAGACCTACACGTTGCTCAGTGAACTGGACTCAACACCCCCTATTCACCGCACAAGAATATATCTGACTAGTAAGAATCTTAAAACCTATGTATTGATATCTCTCTGGAAGTGAGTCAAGTGGGTGTAAAGCCGCATAAACACAGCCGTGAAAAGCAGCTATACCCCATTATAAAAATAAATTACTTTTAAAAACCCGTAAAACAAAGACAGTGAAAGAGAGAGAAATTCTTACAAAATTCGTTCACGGGCTGTGATGCAACCTGGATTGACCATATCTAGACCCACAGCTGGATGAGACATAAGGGTGGACACACTTGGGGCTGAGAGGTTGGGTGAGGTTGGGTGAGCAAACAGAGACCCTTTAAAGTAATACTGCCTGGTACCCATCCCATGGGTCCCAAATCTCCAGGTTCAAGGGCATATTCCTACATCGAAAACATGCATGAGAAACCCAGAAGGTGGTACACCGTGTGATTTTGAAAGGTTTCTAAAACGCACCTCATTTCTCATCTCCTTGTGCTCGGGTTCGCCATTCCAGGTACTTTACTAGCAATCTCCCTACTTGGAGAATCAGCACCTTTAACCTCCTCTTCCCTATAGGTTGCAATTTGTCCTGAGCATGAACGGAAGAGGGGCAACCAATGAGAGACTAGATCTAGGTGTTGGGACAGGCACATGTCACTCTATTTTCCCATCAGGAAGAAGAATTAACCACAGGCTCAGCCTGCCGCCCAGAAGCAGAATAGGGCCTGAGGCAATGCCGCCCTCTGCGGCCAGCTCCCAAAAAAGCGAGTTGAAAAATGGAGCCCAGGGACACTGCCATTCACAAACCCGCAGAGTTATAAATGATAACTCTCGTCCACAAATATATTGAGGGAAGGCAACGAAGAGGATTTGAAAGCAAGGCAGAATTGCAGGAAACAGGTTTCAGGAGGTAGATTCGAATCGCCTTTAAAGCACATGAAAAGTCGCAAAACGTCGACAATGATGCCCTTGGCCAAAAAGGGCGTATGCGTTTTTTCCTGAATATATTCAGGAAAAAACGCATACGCCCTTTTTGGCCAACCAAGCAACCTGGAAAGGCAAATCAGCGCTACAAAGAAGTCTCGCTTCCCATCGGTCAAAAGGGCCATGCTGCAGAAAGTGTCAAAACCAGAAATGCAGGACAGGCCATGGAGAAATGGCAGCCTTGCTACGCCGATGGGCGGGATGTAAATTGCCAACAGCCACTCTGGAGAAGTGTACGGTGTGTCCTGAAACATCTAAAACACACAGCTTAGGGAGCATAGGGCACGTCCACTCATGGGCGTATAAATTGGGAAAACTAAAAATCAGCAAGACACAGGCACCCCAAAGTTTAGGGCTGCTCTGTTGACAAGAACCTCCACTTCATGACATCTTAAATATCCCAGGAAAGAGAAAAATGGATAAAGAAGTTGTGGTCCTTATGTACAATGGAATATCACTCAGACATGAAATCAATGTCATAAGGCTAGTAGAAGCAAGATGAGTGGATTTAGGTACGACGATTCTAAGTGAAATAAGTCACACAGAAAAAGACACTTATCATAAGCTATCACTTATAGAGGGAATGTAAAAACCGCTACACTTGAACTGAATTACAAAACAGAACAGAGTCTCACGTTTATAAAACACACTATGGCTGCTTAACGGGAAAGGTGAGGTGGGGTGATGCATAAAACAAGGGTTTCAAATTCGTTCAGATACCGTTCCATACACCCAATATGTAATAGACAAGACCTACTCCTTGCTCAGTGAACTGGACTCAACACCCCCTATTCACCGCACAAGAATATATGTGACTAGTAAGAATCTTAAAACCTATCTATTGATATCTGTCTGGAAGTGAGTCCAGTGGGTGTAAAGCCGCATAAACACAGCCGTGAAAAGCAGCTAAACCCCATTATAAAAATAAATTACTTTTAAAAACCCGTAAAACAAAGACAGTGAAAGAGAGAGAAATTCTTACAAAATTCTTTCAGGGGCTGTGATGCAACCTGGATTGACCATATCTAGACACACAGCTGGATGAGACATAAGGGTGGACACTCTTGGGGCTGAGAGGTTGGGTGAGGTTGGGTGAGCAAACGCAGAACCTTTAAATTAATACTGCCTGGTACCCATCCCATGGGTCCCAAATCTCCAGGTTCAAGGGCATCTTCCTACATCGAAAACATGTATGAGAAACCCAGAGGATGGTACACCGTGTGATTTTGAAAGGTTTCTAAAACGCACCTCATTTCTCATCTCCTTGTGCTCGGGTTCGCCATTCCAGGTACTTTACTAGCAATCTCCCTACTTGGAGAATCAGCACCTTTAAGCTCCTGTTCCCTACAGGTTGCAATTTGTCCTGAGGATGAACGGGAAGTGGGGCAACCAATGAGAGACTAGATCTAGGTGTTGGGACAGGCACAGGTCACTCTATTTTCCCATCAGGAAGAAGAATTAACCACAGGCTCAGCCTGCCGCCCAGAAGCAGAATAGGGCCTGAGGCAATCCCGCGCTCTTGTGGCCAGCTCCCAAAAAAGCGAGTTGAAAAATGGAGCCCAGGGACACTGCCATTCACAAACCCGCAGAGTTATAAATGATAACTCTCGTCCACAAATATATTGAGGGAAGGAAATGAAGAGGATTTGAAAGTAAGGCAGAATTGCAGGAAACAGGTTTCAGGAGGTAGATTCGAATCGCTTTTAAAGCACATGAAAAGTCCCAAAACGTCGACAATGATGCCCTTGGCCAAAAAGGGCGTATGCGTTTTTTCTGAATATATTCAGGAAAAAACGCATACGCCCTTTTTGGCCAACCAAGCAACCTGGAAAGGCAAATCAGCGATACAAAGTAGTCTCGCTTCCCATCGGTCAAAAGGGCCATGCTGCAAAAAGTGTCAAAACCAGAAATGCAGGACAGGCCATGGAGAAATGGCAGCCTTGCTACGCTGAGGGGCGGGATGTAAATTGCCAACAGCCACTCTGGAGAAGTGTACGGTGTGTCCTGAAACATCTAAAACACACAGCTTAGGGAGCATAGGGCACGTCCACTCATGGGCGTATAAATTGGGAAAACTAAAAATCAGCAAGACACAGGCACCCCAAAGTTTAGGGCTGCTCTGTTGACAAGAACCTCCACTTCATGACACCTTAAATATCCCAGGAAAGAGAAAAATGGATAAAGAAGTTGTGGTCCTTATGTACAAAGGAATATCACTCAGACATGAAATCAATGTCATAAGGCTAGAAGAAGCAAGATGAGTGGACTTAGGTACGATGATTCTAAGTGAAATAAGTCACACAGAAAAAGACACTTATCATAAGCTATCACTTATAGAGGGAATGTAAAAACCGCTACACTTGAACTGATTTACAAAACAGAACAGAGTCACACGTTTAGAAAACACACTATGGCTGCTTAACGGGAAAGGTGAGGTGGGGTGATGCATAAAACAAGGGTTTCAAATTGGCTCAGATACCGTTCCATACACCCAATATGTAATAGACAAGACCTACACGTTGCTCAGTGATCTGGACTCAACACCCCCTATTCACCGCACAAGAATATATGTGACTAGTAAGAATCTTAAAACCTATGTATTGATATCTGTCTGGAAGTGAGTCAAGTGGGTGTAAAGCCGCATAAACACAGCGGTGAAAAGCAGCTATACCCCATTATAAAAATAAATTATTTTTAAAAACCCGTAAAACAAAGACAGTGAAAGAGAGAGAAATTCTTACAAAATTCGTTCACGGGCTGTGATGCAACCTGGATTGACCATATCTAGACCCACAGCTGGATGAGACATAAGGGTGGACACACTTGGGGCTGAGAGTTTGGGTGAGGTTGGGTGAGCAAACACAGACCCTTTAAAGTAATACTGCCTGGTACCCATCCCATGGGTCCCAAATCTCCAGGTTCAAGGGCATATTCCTACATCGAAAACATGCATGAGAAACCCAGAAGGTGGTACACCGTGTGATTTTGAAAGGTTTCTAAAACGCACCTCATTTCTCATCTCCTTGTGCTCGGGTTCGCCATTCCAGGTACTTTACTAGCAATCTCCCTACTTGGAGAATCAGCACCTTTAACCTCCTCTTCCCTACAGGTTGCAATTTGTCCTGAGCATGAACGGAAGAGGGGCAACCAATGAGAGACTAGATCTAGGTGTTGGGACAGGCACAGGTCACTCTATTTTCCCATCAGGAAGAAGAATTAACCACAGGCTCAGCCTGCCGCCCATAAGCAGAATAGGGCCTGAGGCAATCCCGCGCTCTTGTGGCCAGCTCCCAAAAAAGCGAGTTGAAAAATGGAGCCCAGGGACACTGCCATTCACAAACCCGCAGAGTTATAAATGATAACTCTCGTCCACAAATATATTGAGGGAAGGCAACGAAGAGGATTTGAAAGCAAGGCAGAATTGCAGGAAACACGTTTCAGGAGGTAGATTCGAATCGCTTTTAAAGCACATGAAAAGTCGCAAAACGTCGACAATGATGCCCTTGGCCAAAAAGGGCGTATGCGTTTTTTCCTGAATATATTCAGGAAAAAACGCATACGCCCTTTTTGGCCAACCAAGCAACCTGGAAAGGCAAATCAGCGATACAAAGTAGTCTCGCTTCCCATCGGTCAAAAGGGCCATGCTGCAAAAAGTGTCAAAACCAGAAATGCAGGACAGGCCATGGAGAAATGGCAGCCTTGCTACGCTGAGGGGCGGGATGTAAATTGCCAACAGCCACTCTGGAGAAGTGTACGGTGTGTCCTGAAACATCGAAAAAACACAGCTTAGGGAGCATAGGGCACGTCCACTCATGGGCGTATAAATTGGGAAAACTAAAAATCAGCAAGACACAGGCACCCCAAAGTTTAGGGCTGCTCTGTTGACAAGAACCTCCACTTCATGACACCTTAAATATCCCAGGAAAGAGAAAAATGGATAAAGAAGTCATGGTCCTTATGTACAATGGAATATCACTCAGACATGAAATAAATGTCATAAGGCTAGTAGAAGCAAGATGAGTGGATTTAGGTACGACGATTCTAAGTGAAATAAGTCACACAGAAAAAGACACTTATCATAAGCTATCACTTATAGAGGGAATGTAAAAACCGCTACACTTGAACTGAATTACAAAACAGAACAGAGTCTCACGTTTAGAAAACACACTATGGCTGCTTAACGGGAAAGGTGAGGTGGGGTGATGCATAAAACAAGGTTTTCAAATTCGCTCAGATACCGTTCCATACACCCAATATGTAATAGACAAGACCTACTCCTTGCTCAGTGAACTGGACTCAACACCCCCTATTCACCACAGAAGAATATATGTGACTAGTAAGAATCTTAAAACCTATGTATTGATATCGGTCTGGAAGTGAGTCCAGTGGGTGTAAAGCCGCATAAACACAGCCGTGAAAAGCAGCTAAACCCCATTATAAAAATAAATTACTTTTAAAAACCCGTAAAACAAAGACAATGAAAGAGAGAGAAATTCTTACAAAATTCTTTCAGGGGCTGTGATGCAACCTGGATTGACCATATCTAGACCCACACCTGGATGAGACATAAGGGTGGACACTCTTGGGGCTGAGAGGTTGGGTGAGGTTGGGTGAGCAAACGCACAACCTTTAAATTAATACTGCCTGGTACCCATCCCATGGGTCCCAAATCTCCAGGTTCAAGGGCATCTTCCTACATCGAAAACATGCATGAGAAACCCAGAAGATGGTACACCGTGTGATTTTGAAAGGTTTCTAAAACGCACCTCATTTCTCATCTCCTTGTGCTCGGGTTCGCCATTCCAGGTACTTTACTAGCAATCTCCCTACTTGGAGAATCAGCACCTTTAACCTCCTGTTCCCTACAGGTTGCAATTTGTCCTGAAGATGAACGGGAAGTGGGGCAACCAATGAGAGACTAGATCTAGGTGTTGGGACAGGCACAGGTCACTCTATTTTCCCATCAGGAAGAAGAATTAACCACAGGCTCAGCCTGCTGCCCATAAGCAGAATAGGGCCTGAGGCAATCCCGCGCTCTTGTGGCCAGCTCCCAAAAAAGCGAGTTGAAAAATGGAGCCCAGGGACACTGCCATTCACAAACCCGCAGAGTTATAAATGATAACTCTCGTCCACAAATATATTGAGGGAAGGCAACGAAGAGGATTTGAAAGCAAGGCAGAATTGCAGGAAACAGGTTTCAGGAGGTAGATTCGAATCGCCTTTAAAGCACATGAAAAGTCACAAAACGTCGACAATGATGCCCTTGGCCAAAAAGGGCGTATGCGTTCTTTCCTGAATATATTCAGGAAAAAACGCATACGCCCTTTTTGGCCAACCAAGCAACCTGGAAAGGCAAATCAGCGCTACAAACAAGTCTCGCTTCCCATCGGTCAATAGGGCCATGCTGCAGAAAGTGTCAAAACCAGAAATGCAGGACAGGCCATGGAGAAATGGCAGCCTTGCTACGCTGAGGGGCGGGATGTAAATTGCCAACAGCCACTCTGGAGAAGTGTACGGTGTGTCCTGAAACATCTAAAACACACAGCTTAGGGAGCATAGGGCACGTCCACTCATGGGTGTATAAATTGGGAAAACTAAAAATCAGCAAGACACAGGCACCCCAAAGTTTAGGGCTGCTCTGTTGACAAGAACCTCCACTTCATGACACCTTATATATCCCAAGAAAGAGAAAAATGGATAAAGAAGTTGTGGTCCTTATGTACAATGGAATATCACTCAGACATGAAATCAATATCATAAGGCTAGAAGAAGCAAGATGAGTGGACTTAGGTACGATGATTCTAAGTGAAATAAGTAACACAGAAAAAGACACTTATCATAAGCTATCACTTATAGAGGGAATGTAAAAACCGCTACACTTGAACTGAATTACAAAACAGAACAGAGTCACACGTTTAGAAAACACACTATGGCTGCTTAACGGGAAAGGTGAGGTGGGGTGATGCATAAAACAAGGGTTTCAAATTCGCTCAGATACCGTTCCATACACCCAATATGTAATAGAAAAGACTGACTCATTGCTCAGTGAACTGGACTCAACACCCCCTATTCCCCGCACAAGAATATATGTGACTAGTAAGAATCTTAAAACCTATGTATTGATATCTGTCTGGAAGTGAGTCAAGTGGGTGTAAAGCCGCATAAACACAGCCGTGAAAAGCAGCTAAACCCCATTATAAAAATAAATTACTTTTAAAAACCCGTAAAACAAAGACAGTAAAAGAGAGAGAAATTCTTACAAAATTCTTTCAGAGGCTGTGATGCAACCTGGATTGACCATATCTAGACCCACAGCTGGATGAGTCATAAGGGTGGACACACTTGGGGCTGAGAGGTTGGGTGAGGTTGGGTCAGCAAACACAGACCCTTTAAAGTAATACTGCGTGGTACCCATCCCATGGGTCCCAAATCTCCAGATTCAAGGGCATCTTCCTACATCGAAAACATGCATGAGAAACCCAGAAGATGGTACACCGTGTGATTTTGAAAGGTTTCTAAAACGCACCTCATTTCTCATCTCCTTGTGCTCGGTTTTGCCATTCCAGGTACTTTACTAGCAATCTCCATACTTGGAGAAAAAGCAACTTTAACCTCCTGTTCCCTACAGGTTGCAATTTGTCCTGAGGATGAACGGGAAGAGGGGCAACCAATGAGAGACTAGATCTAGGTGTTGGGACAGGCACAGGTCACTCTATTTTCCCATCAGGAAGAAGAATTAACCACAGGCTCAGCCTGCCGCCCAGAAGCAGAATAGGGCCTGAGGCAATCCCGCGCCCTTGCGGCCAGCTCCCAAAAAAGCGAGTTGAAAAATGGAGCCCAGGTACACTGCCATTCACAAACACGCAGAGTTATAAATGATAACTCTCGTCCACAAATATATTGAGGGAAGGCAACGAAGAGGATTTGAAAGCAAGGCAGAATTGCAGGAAACAGGTTCCAGGAGGTAGATTCGAATCGCCTTTAAAGCACATGAAAAGTCGCAAATCGTTGACAATGATGCCCTTGGCCAAAAAGGGCGTATGCGTTTTTTCCTGAATATATTCAGGAAAAAACGCATACGCCCTTTTTGGCCAACCAAGCAACCTGGAAAGGCAAATCAGCGCTACAATGAAGTCTCGCTTCCCATCGGTCAAAAGGGCCATGCTGCAAAAAGTGTCAAATCCAGAAATGCAGGACAGGCCATAGAGAAATCGCAGCCTTTCTACGCTGATGGGCGGGATGTAAATTGCCAACAGCCACTCTGGAGAAGTGTACGGTGTGTCCTGAAACATCTAAGACACACAGCTTAGGGAGCATAGGGCATGTCCACTCATGGGCGTATAAATTGGGAAAACTAAAAATCAGCAAGACACAGGCACCCCAAAGTTTAGGGCTGCTCTGTTGACAAGAACCTCCACTTCATGACACCTTAAATATCCCAGGAAAGAGAAAAATGGATAAAGAAGTTGTGGTCCTTATGTACAATGGAATATCACTCAGACATGAAATCAATGTCATAAGGCTAGTAGAAGCAAGATGAGTGGATTTAGGTACGACGATTCTAAGTGAAATAAGTCACACAGAAAAAGACCCTTATCATAAGCTATCACTTATAGAGGGAATGTAAAAACCGCTACACTTGAACTGAATTACAAAACAGAACAGAGTCACACCTTTAGAAAACACACTATGGCTGCTTAACGGGAAAGGTGAGGTGGGGTGATGCATAAAACAAGGGTTTCAAATTCGCTCAGATACCGTTCCATACACCAAATATGTAATAGAAAAGACCGACTCCTTGCTCAGTGAACTGGACTCAACACCCCCTATTCACCGCACAAGAATATATGTGACTAGTAAGAATCTTAAAACCTATGTATTGATATCTGTCTGGAAGTGAGTCAAGTGGGTGTAAAGCCGCATAAACACAGCCGTGAAAACCAGCTAAACCCCATTATAAAAATAAATTACTTTTAAAAACCCGTAAAACAAAGACACTGAAAGAGAGAGAAATTCTTCCAAAATTCGGTCAGGGGCTATGATGCAACCTGGATTGACCATATCTAGACACACAGCTGGATGAGACATAAGGGTGGACACTCTTGGGGGTGAGAGTTTGGGTGAGGTTGGGTGAGCAAACGCACAACCTTTAAAGTAATACTGGGTGGTACGCATCCCATGGGTCCCAAATCTCCAGGTTCAAGGGCATCTTCCTACATCGAAAACATACATGAGAAACCCAGAAGATGGTACACCGTGTGATTTTGAAAGGTTTCTAAAACGCACCTCATTTCTCATCTCCTTGTGCTCGGGTTCGCCATTCCAGGTACTTTACTAGCAATCTCCCTACGTGGAGAATCAGCACCTTTAACCTCCTGTTCCCTACAGGTTGCAATTTGTCCTGTGGATGAACGGGAAGAGGGGCAACCAGTGAGAGTCTAGATCTAGGTGTTGGGACAGGCACAGGTCACTCTATTTTCCCATCAGGAAGAAGAATTAACCACAGGCTCAGCCTGCCGCAGGGAACCAGAATAGGGCCTGAGGCAATCCCGTGCTTTTGCGGCCAGCTCCCAAAAAAGACAGTTGAAAAATGGAGCTCAGGGGCACTGCCATGCACAAACCTGCTGAGTTATAAATGATTACTCCAGTCCACAAATATATTGAGGGAAGGCAACGAAGAGGATTTGAAAGCAAGGCAGAATTGCAGGAAACAGGTTTCAGGAGGTAGATTCGAATCGCCTTTAAAGCACATGAAAAGTGGCAAAACGTCGACAATGATGCCCTTGGCCAAAAAGGGCGTATGCGTTTTTTCCTGAATATATTCAGGAAAAAACTCATACGCCCTTTTTGGCCAACCAAGCAACCTGAAAAGGCAAATCAGCGCTACAAAGTAGACTCGCTTCCCATCGGTCAAAAGGGCCATGCTGCAAAAAGTGTGAAAACCAGAAATGCAGGACAGGCCATGGAGAAATGGCAGCCTTGCTACGCTGATGGGCGGGATGTAAATTGCCAACAGCCACTCTGGAGAAGTGTACGGTGTGTCCTGAAACATCAAAAAAACACAGCTTAGGGAGCATATGGCACGTCCACTCATGGTCGTATAAATTGGGAAAACTAAAAATCAGCAAGACACAGGCACCCCAATGATTAGGGCTGCTCTGTTGACAAGAACCTCCACTTCATGACACCTTAAATATCCCAGGAAAGAAAAAAATGGATAAAGAAGTTGTGGTCCTTATGTACAATGGAATATCACTCAGACATGAAATAAATGTCATAAGGCTAGTAGAAGCAAGATGAGTGGATTTAGGAACGACGATTCTAAGTGAAATAAGTCACTCAGAAAAAGACACTTATCATAAGCTATCACTTATAGAGGGAATGTAAAAACCGCTACACTTGAACTGAATTACAAAACAGAACAGAGTCACACGTTTAGAAAACACACTATGGCTGCTTAACGGGAAAGGTGAGGTGGAGTGATGCATAAAACAAGGTTTTCAAGTTCGCTCAGATACCGTTCCATACACCCAATATGTAATAGACAAGACCTACTCCTTGCTCAGTGAACTGGACTCAACACCCCCTATTCACCGCACAAGAATATATGTGACTAGTAAGAATCTTAAAACCTATGTATTGATATCTGTCTGGAAGTGACTCCAGTGGGTGTAAAGCCGCATAAACACAGCCGTGAAAGGCAGCTGAACCCCATTATAAAAATAAATTACTTTTAAAAACCCGTAAAACAAAGACACTGAAAGAGAGGGAAATTCTTACATAATTCGTTCAGGGGCTGTGATGCAACCTGGATTGACCATATCTAGACCCACAGCTGGATGAGACATAAGGGTGGACACTCTTGGGGCTGAGAGGTTGGGTGAGGTTGGGTGAGCAAACGCACAACCTTTAAAGTAGTACTGCGTGGTACCCATCCCATGGGTCCCAAATCTCCAGGTTCAAGGGCATCTTCCTACATCGAAAACATGCATGAGAAACCCAGAAGAAGGTACACCATGTGATTTTGAAAGGTTTCTAAAACGCACCTCATTTCTCATCTCCTTGTGCTCGGGTTCGCACTTCCAGCTACTTTACTAGCAATCTCCCTACTTGGAGAATCAGCACCTTTAAACTCCTGTTCCCTACAGGTTGCAATTTGTCCTGAGGATGAACGGGAAGAGGGGCAACCAATGAGAGACTAGATCTAGGTGTTGGGACAGGCACAGGTCACTCTATTTTCCCATCGAGAAGAAGAATTAACCACAGGCTCAGCCTGCTGCCCAGAAGCAGAATAGGGCCTGAGGCAAACCCGCGCTTTTGCGGCCAGCTCCCAAAAAAGCCAGTTGAAAAATGGAGCTCAGGGACACTGCAATTCACAAACCCGCAGATCTATAAATGATAATTCTCATCCACAAATATATTGAGGGAAGGCAACGAAGGGGAATTGAAAGCAAGGCAGAATTGCAGGAAACAGGTTTCAGGAGGTAGATTCGAATCGCCTTTAAAGCACATGAAAAGTCGCAAAACGTCGACAATGATGCCCTTGGCCAAAAAGGGCGTATGCGTATATTCCTGAATATATTCAGGAAAAAACGCATACGCCCTTTTTGGCCAACCAAGCATCCTGGAAAGGCAAATCAGCGCTACAAAGTAGTCTCGCTTCCCATCGGTCAAAAGGGCCATGCTGCAAAAAGTGTCAAAACCAGAAATGCAGGACAGGTCATGGAGAAATGGCAGCCTTGCTACGCTGATGGGCGGGATGTAAATTGCCAACAGCCACTCTGGAGAAGTGTACGGTGTGTCCTGAAACATCTAAAACACACAGCTTAGGGAGCATAGGGCACGTCCACTCATGGGCGTATAAATTGGGAAAACTAAAAATCAGCAAGACACAGGCACCCCAAAGTTTAGGGCTGCTCTGTTGACAAGAACCTCCACTTCATGACACCTTAAATATCCCAGGAAAGGGAAAAATGGATAAAGAAGTTGTGGTCCTTATGTACAAAGGAATATCACTCAGACATGAAATCAATGTCATAAGGCTCGAAGAAGCAAGATGAGTGGACTTAGTTACGACGATTCTAAGTGAAATAAGTCACACAGAAAAAGACACTTATCATAAGCTATCACTTATAGAGGGAATGTAAAAACCGCTACACTTGAACTGAATTACAAAACAGAACAGAGTCACACGTTTAGAAAACACACTATGGCTGCTTAACGGGAAAGGTGAGGTGGGGTGATGCATAAAACAAGGGTTTCAAATTGGCTCAGATACCGTTCCATACACCCAATATGTACTAGACAAGACCGACTCCTTGCTCAGTGAACTGGACTCAACACCCCCTTTTCACCGCACATGAACATATGTGACTAGTAAGAATCTTAAAACCTATGTATTGATATCTGTCTGGAAGTGAGTCAAGTGGGTGTAAAGCCGCATAAACACAGCCGTGAAAACCAGCTAAACCCCATTATAAAAATAAATTACTTTTAAAAACCCGTAAAACAAAGACAGTGAAAGAGAGAGAAATTCTTACAAAATTCGTCCAGGGGCTGTGATGCAACCTGGATTGACCATATCTAGACCCACAGCTGGATGAGACATAAGGGTAGACACACTTGGGGCTGATAGGTTGGGTGAGGTTGGGTGAGCAAACACAGACCCTTTAAAGTAATACTGCCTGGTACCCATCCCATGGGTCCCATATCTCCAGGTTCAAGGGCATCTTCCTACATCGAAAACATGCATGAGAAACCCAGAAGATGGTACACCGTGTGATTTTGAAAGGTTTCTAATACGCACCTCATTTCTCATCTCCTTGTGCTCGGGTTCGCCATTCCAGCTACTTTACTAGCAATCTCCCTACTTGGAGAATCAGCACCTTTAACCTCCTGTTCCCAACAGGTTGCAATTTGTCCTGAGGATGAACGGAAGAGGGTCAAGCAAGGAGAGACTAGATCTAGGTGTTGGGACAGGCACAGGTCACTCTATTTTCCCATCAGGAAGAAGAATTAACCACAGGCTCAGCCTGCCGCCCAGAAGCAGAATAGGGCCTGAGGAAATCCCGCGCTCCTGCGGCCAGCTCCCAAAAAAGCGAGTTGAAAAATGGAGCCCAGGGACACTGCCATTCACAAACCCGCAGAGTTATAAATGATAACTCTCGTCCACAAATATATTGAGGGAAGGCAACGAAGAGGATTTGAAAGCAAGGCAGAATTGCAGGAAACAGGATTCAGGAGGTAGATTCGAATCGCCTTTAAAGCACATGAAAAGTCGCAAAACGTCGACAATGATGCCCTTGGCCAAAAAGGGCGTATGCGTTTTTTCCTGAATATATTCAGGAAAAAACGCATACGCCCTTTTTGGCCAACCAAGCAACCTGGAAAGGCAAATCAGCACTACAAAGAAGTCTCGCTTCCCATCGGTCAAAAGGGCCATGCTGCAGAAAGTGTCAAAATCAGAAATGCAGGACAGGCCATGGAGAAATGGCAGCCTTGCTACGCTGATGGGCGGGATGTAAATTGCCAACAGCCACTCTGGAGAAGTATACGGTGTGTCCAGAAACATCGAAAAAACACAGCTCAGGGAGCATAGGGCACGTCCACTCATGGGCGTATAAATTGGGAAAACTAAAAATCAGCAAGACACAGGCACCCCAAAGTTTAGGGCTGCTCTGTTGACAAGAACCTCCACTTCATGACACCTTAAATATCCCAGGAAAGAGAAAAATGGATAAAGAAGTTGTGGTCCTTATGTACAATGGAATATCACTCAGCCATGAAATCAATGTCATAAGGCTAGTAGAAGCAAGATGAGTGGATTTAGGTACGACGATTCTAAGTGAAATAAGTCACACAGAAAAAGACACTTATCATAAGCTATCACTTATAGAGGGAATGTAAAAACCGCTACACTTGAACTGAATTACAAAACAGAACAGAGTCTCACGTTTAGAAAACACACTATGGCTGCTTAACGGGAAAGGTGAGGTGGGGTGATGCATAAAACAAGGTTTTCAAATTCGCTCAGATACCGTTCCATACACCCAATATGTAATAGACAAGACCTACTCCTTGCTCAGTGAACTGGACTCAACACCCCCTATTCACCGCAGAAGAATATATGTGACTAGTAAGAATCTTAAAACCTATGTATTGATATCTGTCTGGAAGTGAGTCCAGTGGGTGTAAAGCCGCATAAACACAGCCGTGAAAAGCAGCTAAACCCCATTATAAAAATAAATTACTTTTAAAAACCCGTAAAACAAAGACAGTGAAAGAGAGAAATTCTTACATAATTCGTTCAGGGTCTGTGATGCAACCTGGATTGACCATATCTAGACCCACAGCTGGATGAGACATAAGGGTGGACACTCTTGGGGCTGAGAGGTTGGGTGAGTTTGGGTGAGCAAACGCACAACCTTTAAAGTAGTACTGCGTGGTACCCATCCCATGGGTCCCAAATCTCCAGGTTCAAGGGCATTTTCCTACATCGAAAACATGCATGAGAAACCCAGAAGAAGGTACACCATGTGATTTTGAAAGGTTTCTAAAACGCACCTCATTTCTCATCTCCTTGTGCACGGGTTCACACTTCCAGCTACTTTACTAGCAATCTCCCTACTTGGAGAATCAGCACCTTTAACCTCCTGTTCCCTACAGGTTGCAATTTGTCCTGAGGATGAACGGGAAGAGGGGCAACCAATGAGAGACTAGATCTAGGTGTTGGGACAGGCACAGGTCACTCTATTTTCCCATCAGGAAGAAGTATTAACCATAGGCTCAGCCTGCCGCCCAGAAGCAGAATAGGGCCTGAGGCAATCCCGCGCTCTTATGGCCAGCTCCAAAAAAAGGGAGTTGAAAAATGGAGCCCAGGGACACTGCCATTCACAAACCCGCAGAGTTATAAATGATAACTCTCGTCCACAAATATATTGAGGGAAGGCAACGAAGAGGATTTGAAAGCAAGGCAGAATTGCAGGAAACAGGTTTCAGGAGGTAGATTCGAATCGCCTTTAAAGCACAAGAAAAGTCGCAAAACGTCGACAATGATGCCCTTGGCCAAAAAGGGCGTATGCGTTTTTTCCTGAATATATTCAGGAAAAAACGCATACGCCCTTTTTGGCCAACCAAGCAACCTGGAAAGTCAGATCAGCGCTAAAAATTAGTCTCGCTTCCCATCAATCAAAAGGGCCATGCTGCAAAAAGTGTCAAAACCAGAAATGCAGGACAGGCCATGGAGAAATGGCAGCCTTGCTACGCTGATGGGCGGGATGTAAATTGCCAACAGCCACTCTGGAGAAGTGTACGGTGTCTCCTGAAACATCTAAAACACACAGCTTAGGGAGCATAGGGCACGTCCACTCATGGGCGTATAAATTGGGAAAACTAAAAATCAGCAAGACACAGGCACCCCAAAGTTTAGGGCTGCTCTGTTGACAAGAACCTCCACTTCATGACACCTTAAATATCCCAGGAAAGAGAAAAATGGATAAAGAAGTTGTGGTCCTTATGTACAATGGAATATCACTCAGACATGAAATCAATGTCATAAGCCTAGAAGAAGCAAGATGAGTGGACTTAGGTACGACGATTCTAAGTGAAATAAGTCACACAGAAAAAGACACTTATCATAAGCTATCACTTATAGAGGGAATGTAAAAACCGCTACACTTGAACTGAATTACAAAACAGAACAGAGTCACACGTTTAGAAAACACACTATGGCTGCTTAACGGGAAAGGTGAGGTGGGGTGATGCATAAAACAAGGGTTTCAAATTGGCTCAGATACCATTCCATACACCCAATATGTAATAGAAAAGACCGACTCCTTGCTCAGTGAACTGGACTCAACACCCCCTATTCACCGCACAAGAATATATGTGACTAGTAAGAATCTTAAAACCTATGTATTGATATCTGTCTGGAAGTGAGTCAAGTGGGTGTAAAGCCGCATAAACACAGCCGTGAAAAGCAGCTAAACCCCATTATAAAAATAAATTACTTTTAAAAACCCGTAAAACAAAGACAGTGAAAGAGAGAGAAATTCTTACAAAATTCGTTCAGGGGCTGTGATGCAACCTGGATTGACCATATCTAGACCCACAACTGGATGAGACATAAGGGTAGACACACTTGGGGCTGAGAGGTTGGGTGAGGTTGGGTGAGCAAACACAGACCCTTTAAAGTAATACTGCGTGGTACGCATCCCATGGGTCCCAAATCTCCAGGTTCAAGGGCATATTCCTACATCGAAAACATGCATGAGAAACCCGGAAACACCGAGTGATTTTGAAAGGTTTCTAAAACGCACCTCATTTCTCATCTCCTTGTGCTCGGGTTCGCCATTCCAGCTACTTTACTAGCAATCTCCCTACTTGGAGAATCAGCACCTTTAACCTCCTGTTCCCTACAGGTTGCAATTTGTCCTGAGGATGAACGGAAGAGGGGCAACCAATGAGAGACTAGATCTAGGTGTTGGGACAGGCACAGGTCACTCTATTTTCCCATCAGGAAGAAGAATTAACCACAGGCTCAGCCTGCCGCCCAGAAGCAGAATAGGGCCTGAGGCAATCCCGTGCTTTTGCGGCCAGCTCCCAAAAAAGACAGTTGAAAAATGGAGCTCAGGGGCACTGCCATTCACAAACCTGCTGAGTTATAAATGATTACTCCAGTCCACAAATATATTGAGGGAAGGCAACGAAGAGGATTTGAAAGCAAGGCAGAATTGCAGGAAACAGGTTTCAGGAGGTAGATTCGAATCGCCTTTAAAGCACATGAAAAGTGGCAAAACGTCGACAAAAATGCCCTTGGCCAAAAAGGGCGTATGCGTTTTTTCCTGAATATATTCAGGAAAAAACGCATACGCCCTTTTTGGCCAACCAAGCAACCTGGAAAGGCAAATCAGCGCTACAAGGAAGTCTCGCTTCCCATCGGTCAAAAGGGCCATGCTGCAAAAAGTGTCAAAACCAGAAATGCAGGACAGGCCATGGAGAAATGGCAGCCTTGCTACGCTGATGGGCGGGATGTAAATTGCCAACAGCCACTCTGGAGAAGTGTACGGTGTGTCCTGAAACATCGAAAAAACACAGCATAGGGAGCATAGGGCACGTCCACTCATGGGCGTATAAATTGGGAAAACTAAAAATCAGCAAGACACAGGCACCCCAAAGTTTAGGGCTGCTCTGTTGACAAGAACCTCCACTTCATGACACCTTAAATATCCCAGGAAAGAGAAAAATGGATAAAGAAGTTGTGGTCCTTATGTACAATGGAATATCACTCAGACATGAAATCAATGTCATAAGGCTAGTAGAAGCAAGATGAGTGGATTTAGGTACGACGATTCTAAGTGAAATAAGTCACACAGAAAAAGACACTTATCATAAGCTATCACTTATAGAGGGAATGTAAAAACCGCTACACTTGAACTGAATTACAAAACAGAACAGAGTCACACATTTAGAAAACACACTATGGCTGCTTAACGGGAAAGGTGAGGTGGGGTGATGCATAAAACAAGGGTTTCAAATTGGCTCAGATACCGTTCCATACACCCAATATGTAATAGAAAAGACCGACACCTTGCTCAGTGAACTGGACTCAACACCCCCTATTCACCGCACAAGAATATATGTTAGTAGTAAGCATCTTAAAACCTATGTATTGATATCTGTCTGGAAGTGAGTCAAGTGGGTGTAAAGCTGCATAAACACAGTCGTGAAAAGCAGATAAACCCCATTATAAAAATAAATTACTTTTAAAAACCCTTAAAATAAAGACAGTGAAATAGAGAAATTCTTACAAAAATCGTTCAGAGAATGTGATGCAACCTGGATTGACCATATCTAGACACACAGCTGGATGATAACATAAGGGTGGACACTCTTGGGGTTGAGAGGTTGGGTGAGCAATCGCATACCCTTTAAAGTAATACTGCGTGGTACCCATCCCATGGGTCCCAAATCTCCAGGTTCAAGGGCATCTTCCTACATCGAAAACATGCATGAGAAACCCAGAAGATGGTACACCGTGTGATTTTGAAGGGTTTCTAATACGCACCTCATTTCTCATCTCCTTGTGCTCGGGTTCGCCTTTCCAGCTACTTTACTAGCAATCTCCTTACTTGGAGAATCAGCACCTTTAACCTCCTGTTCTGTACAGGTTGCAATTTGTCCTGAGTGTGAAAGGGAAGAGGGGCAACCAATGAGAGACTAGATCTAGGTGTTGGGACAGGCACAGGTCACTCTATTTTCCCATCAGGAAGAAGAATTAACCACAGGCTCAGCCTGCCGCCCAGAAGCAGAATAGGGCCTGAGGCAATCCCGCGCTCTTACGGCCAGCTCCCAAAAAAGCGAGTTGAAAAATGGAGCCCAGGGACACTGCCATTCACAAACCCGCAGAGTTATAAATGATAACTCTCGTCCACAAATATATTGAGGGAAGGCAACGAAGAGGATTTGAAAGCAAGGCAGAATTGCAGGAAACAGGTTTCAGGAGGTAGATTCGAATCGCCTTTAAAGCACATGAAAAGTCGCAAAACGTCGACAATGATGCCCTTGGCCAAAAAGGGCGTATGCGTTTTTTCCTGAATATATTCAGGAAAAAACGCATACGCCCTTTTTGGCCAACCAAGCAACCTGGAAATGCAAATCAGCGCTACAAAGAAGTCTCGCTTCCCATCGGTCAAAAGGGTCATGCTGCAAAAAGTGTCAAAACCAGAAATGCAGGACAGGCCATGGAGAAATGGCAGCCTTGCTACGCTGATGGGCGGGATGTAAATTGTCAACAGCCGCTCTGGAGAAGTGTACTGTGTGTCCTGAAACATTGAAAAAACACAGCTTAGGGAGCATAGGGCACGTCCACTCATGGGCGTATAAATTGGGAAAACTAAAAATCAGCAAGACACAGGCACCCCAAAGTTTAGCGCTGCTCTGTTGACAGGAACCTCCACTTCATGACACCTTAAATATCCCAGGAAAGAGAAAAATGGATAAAGAAGTTGTGGTCCTTATGTACAATGGAATATCACTCAGACATGAAATCAATGTCATAAGGCTACTGGAAGCAAGATGAGTGGATTTAGGTACGACGATTCTAAGTGAAATAAGTCACACAGAAAAAGACACTTATCATAAGCTATCACTTATAGAGGGAATGTAAAAACCGCTACACTTGAACTGAATTACAAAACAGAACAGAGTCACACCTTTAGAAAACACACTATGGCTGCTTAACGGGAAAAGTGAGGTGGGGTGAGGCATAAAACAAGGGTTTCAAATTCGCTCAGATACCGTTCCATACACCCAATATGTAATAGACAAGACCGACTCCTTGCTCAGTGAACTGGACTCAACACCTCCTATTCACCGCACAAGAATATATGTGACTAGTAAGAATCTTCAAACCTATGTATTGATATCTGTCTGGAAGTGAGTCAATTGGGTGTAAAGCCGCATAAACACAGCCATGAAAAGCAGCTAAACCCCATTATAAAAATAAATTACTTTTAAAAACCCGTAAAACAAAGACAGTGAAAGAGAGAAATTCTTACAAAATTCGTTCAGAGGCTGTGATGCAACCTGGATTGACCATATCTAGACCCACAGTTGGATGAGACATAAGGGTGGACACTCTTGGGGTTGAGAGGTTGGGTGAGCAAACGCAGACCCTTTAAAGTAATACTGCCTGGTACCCATCCCATGGGTCCCAAATCTCCAGGTTCAAGGGCATCTTCCTACATCGAAAACATGCATGAGAAACCCAGAAACACCGTGTGATTTTGAAAGCTTTCTAAAACGCACCTCATTTCTCATCTCCTTGTGCTCGGGTTCGCCATTCCAGCTACTTTACTAGCAATCTCCCTACTTGGAGAATCAGCACCTTTAACCTCCTGTTCCCTACAGGTTGCAATTTGTCCTGAGGATGAACGGAAGAGGGTCAAGCAAGGAGAGACTAGATCTAGGTGTTGGGACAGGCACAGGTCACTCTATTTTCCCATCAGGAAGAAGAATTAACCACAGGCTCAGCCTGCTGCCCAGAAGCAGAATAGGGCCTGAGGAAATCCCGCGCTCCTGCGGCCAGCTCCCAAAAAAGCGAGTTGAAAAATGGAGCCCAGGGACACTGCCATTCACAAACCCGCAGAGTTATAAATGATAACTCTCGTCCACAAATATATTGAGGGAAGGCAACGAAGAGGATTTGAAAGCAAGGCAGAATTGCAGGAAACAGGTTTCAGGAGGTAGATTCGAATCGCCTTTAAAGCACATGAAAAGTCGCAAAACGTCGACAATGATGCCCTTGGCCAAAAAGGGCGTATGCGTTTTTTCCTGAATATATTCAGGAAAAAACGCATACGCCCTTTTTGGCCAACCAAGCAACCTGGAAAGGCAAATCAGCGCTACAAAGAAGTCTCGCTTCCCATCGGTCAAAAGGGCCATGCTGCAAAAAGTGTCAAAACCAGAAATGCAGGACAGGCCATGGAGAAATGGCAGCCTTGCTACGCTGATGGGCGGGATGTAAATTGCCAACAGCCACTCTGGAGAAGTGTACGGTGTGTCCTGAAACATCGAAAAAACACAGCATAGGGAGCATAGGGCACGTCCACTCATGGGCGTATAAATTGGGAAAACTAAAAATCAGCAAGACACAGGCACCCCAAAGTTTAGGGCTGCTCTGTTGACAAGAACCTCCACTTCATGACACCTTAAATATCCCAGGAAAGAGAAAAATGGATAAAGAAGTTGTGGTCCTTATGTACAATGGAATATCACTCAGACATGAAATCAATGTCATAAGGCTAGTAGAAGCAAGATGAGTGGATTTAGGTACGACGATTCTAAGTGAAATAAGTCACACAGAAAAAGACACTTATCATAAGCTATCACTTATAGAGGGAATGTAAAAACCGCTACACTTGAACTGAATTACAAAACAGAACAGAGTCTCACGTTTAGAAAACACACTATGGCTGCTTAACGGGAAAGGTGAGGTGGGGTGATGCATAAAACAAGGGTTTCAAATTCGCTCAGATACCGTTCCATAACCCAATATGTAATAGATAAGACCTACTCCTTGCTCAGTGAACTGGACTCAACACCCCCTATTCACCGCACAAGAATATATGTGACTAGTAAGAATCTTAAAACCTATGTATTGATATCTGTCTGGAAGTGAGTCCAGTGGGTGTAAAGCCGCATAAACACAGCCGTGAAAAGCAGCTAAACGACATTATAAAAATAAATTACTTTTAAAAACCCGTAAAACAAAGACAGTGAAAGAGAGAGAAATTCTTACAAAATTCGTTCAGGGGCTGTGATGCAACCTGGATTGACCATATCTAGACCCACAGCTGGATGAGACCTAAAGGTGGACACTCTTGGGGGTGAGAGTTTGGGTGAGGTTGGGTGAGCAAACGCAGACCCTTTAAAGTAATACTGTGTGGTACCCATCCCATGGGTCCCAAATCTCCAGGTTCAAGGGCATCTTCCTACATCGAAAACATGCATGAGAAACCCAGATGATGGTACACCATGTGATTTTGAAAGGTTTCTAATACGCACCTCATTTCTCATCTCCTTGTGCTCGGGTTCGCCTTTCCAGCTACTTTACTAGCAATCTCCTTACTTCGAGAATCAGCACCTTTAACTTCCTGTTCCATACAGGTTGCAATTTGTCCTGAGGGTGAAAGGGAAGAGGGGCAACCAATGAGAGACTAGATCTAGGTGTTGGGACAGGCACAGGTCACTCTATTTTCCCATCAGGAAGAAGAAT
This sequence comes from Eschrichtius robustus, assembly GCF_028021215.1. Lineage (NCBI taxonomy): Eukaryota > Metazoa > Chordata > Mammalia > Artiodactyla > Eschrichtiidae > Eschrichtius > Eschrichtius robustus. The sequence goes on along the minus strand of NW_027175463.1, from coordinate 1,929,547 downwards.
TAACCACAGGCTCAGCCTGCCCCCCGGAACCAGAATAGGGTCTGAGGCAATCCCGTGCTTTTGCGGCCAGCTCCCAAAAAAGACAGTTGAAAAATGGAGCTCGGGGGCACTGCCTTTCACAAACCCGCTGAGTTATAAATGATAACTCTCGTCCACAAATATATTGAGGGAAGGCAACGAAGAGGATTTGAAAGCAAGGCAGAATTGCAGGAAACAGGTTTCAGGAGGTAGATTCGAATCGCCTTTAAAGCACATGAAAAGTGGCAAAACGCCGACAATGATGCCCTTGGCCAAAAAGGGCGTATGCGTTTTTTCCTGAATATATTCAGGAAAAAACGCATACGCCCTTTTTTGCCAACCAAGCAACCTGGAAAGGCAAATCAGCGCTACAAAGAAGTCTCGCTTCCCATCGGTCAAAAGGGCCATGGTGCAAAAAGTGTCAAAACCAGAAATGCAGGACAGGCCATGGAGAAATGGCAGCCTTGCTACGCTGATGGGCGGGATGTAAATTGAAAACAGCCACTCTGGAGAATTGTACTGTGTGTCCTGAAGCATCGAAAAAACACAGCTTAGGGAGCATAGGGCACGTCCACTTATGGGCGTATAAATTGGGAAAACTAAAAATCAGCAAGACACATGCACCCCAAAGTTTAGGGCTGCTCTGTTGACAAGAACCTCCACTTCATGACACCTTAAATATCCCAGGAAAGAGAAAAATGGATAAAGAAGTTGTGGTCCTTATGTACAATGGAATATCACTCAGACATGAAATCAATGTCATAAGGCTAGTAGAAGCAAGATGAGTGGATTTAGGTACGACGATTCTAAGTGAAATAAGTCACACAGAAAAAGACACTTATCATAAGCTATCACTTATAGAGGGAATGTAAAAACCGCTACACTTGAACTGAATTACAAAACAGAACAGAGTCACACGTTTAGAAAACACACTATGGCTGCTTAACGGGAAAAGTGAGGTGGGGTGAGGCATAAAACAAGGGTTTCAAATTCACTCAGATACCGTTCCATACACCCAATATGTAATAGATAAGTCCTACTCCTTGCTCAGTGAACTGGACTCAACACCCCCTATTCACCGCACAAGAATATATGTGACTAGTAAGAATCTTAAAACCTATGTATTGATATCTGTCTGGAAGTGAGTCAAGTGGGTGTAAAGCCGCATAAACACAGCCATGAAAAGCAGCTAATCCCCATTATAAAAATAAATTACTTTTAAAAACCCGTAAAACAAAGACAGTGAAAGAGAGAAATTCTTACAAAATTCGTTCAGAGGCTGTGATGCAACCTGGATTGACCATATCTAGACACACAGTTGGATGAGACATAAGGGTGGACACTCTTGGGGTTGAGAGGTTGGGTGAGGTTGGGTGAGCAAACGCAGACCCTTTAAAGTAATACTGCGTGGTACCCATCCCATGGGTCCCAAATCTCCAGGTTCAAGGGCATCTTCCTACATCGAAAACATGCATGAGAAACCCAGATGATGGTACACCGTGTGATTTTGAAAGGTTTCTAATACGCACCTCATTTCTCATCTCCTTGTGCTCGGGTTCGCCTTTCCAGCTACTTTACTAGCAATCTCCCTACTTGGAGAATCAGCACCTTTAAGCTCCTGTTCCCTAGAGGTTGCACTTTGTCCTGAGGATGAACGGGAAGAGGGGCAACCAATGAGACACCAGATCTAGGTTTTGGGACAGGCACAGGTCACTCTATTTTCCCATCAGGAAGAAGAATTAACCACAGGCTCAGCCTGCCACCCAGAAGCAGAATAGGGCCTGAGGCAATCCCGTGCTTTTGTGGCCAGCTCCCAAAAAAGCCAGTTGAAAAATGGAGCTCAGGGACACTGCAATACACAAACCCGCAGAGCTATAAATGATAACTCTCGTCCACAAATATATTGACGGAAGGCAACGAAGAGGATTTGAAAGCAAGGCAGAATTGCAGGAAACAGGTTTCAGGAGGTAGATTCGAATCGCCTTTAAAGCACATGAAAAGAGGCAAAACGTCCACAATGATGCCCTTGGCCAAAAAGGGCGTATGCGTTTTTTCCTGAATATATTCAGGAAAAAACGCATACGCTCTTTTTGGCCAACCAAGCAACCTGGAAAGGCAAATCAGCGCTACAAAGAAGTCTCGCTTCCCATCGGTCAAAAGGGCCATGCTGCAAAAAGTGTCAAAACCAGAAATGCAGGACAGGCCATGGAGAAATGGCAGCCTTGCTACGCTGATGGGCGGGATGTAAATTGCCAACAGCCACTCTGGAGAAGTGTACGGTGTGTCCTGAAAGATCGAAAAAACACAGTTTAGGGAGCATAGGTCACGTCCACTCATGGGCGTATAAATTGGGAAAACTAAAAATCAGCAAGACACAGGCACCCCAAAGTTTAGGGCTGCTCTGTTGACAAGAACCTCCACTTCATGACACCTTAAATATCCCAGGAAAGAGAAAAATGGATAAAGAAGTCGTGGTCCTTATGTACAAAGGAATATCACTCAGACATGAAATCAATGTCATAAGGCTAGTAGAAGCAAGATGAGTAGATTTAGGTACAACGATTCTAAGTGAAATAAGTCACACAGAAAAAGACACTTATCATAAGCTATCACTTATAGAGGGAATGTAAAAACCGCTACACTTGAACTGAATTACAAAAGAGAATAGTCATACGTTTAGAAAACACACTATGGCTGCTTAACGGGAAAGGTGAGGTGGGGTGATGCATAAAACAAGGGTTTCAAATTCGCTCAGGTACCGTTCCATACACCCAATATGTAATAGACAAGACATACTCCTTGCTCAGTGAACTGGACTCAACACCCCCTATTCACCGCACAAGAATATATCTGACTAGTAAGAATCTTAAAACCTATGTATTGATATCTCTCTGGAAGTGAGTCAAGTGGGTGTAAAGCCGCATAAACACAGCCATGAAAAGCAGCTAAACCCCATTATAAAAATAAATTACTTTTAAAAACCCGTTAAACAAAGACAGTGAAAGAGAGAGAAATTCTTCCAAAATTCGTTCAGGTGTTGTGATGCATCCTGGATTGACCATATCTAGACACACAGCTGGATGAGACATAACGGTGGACACTCTTGGGGATGAGAGGTTGGGTGAGGTTGGGTGAGCAAACGCAGAACCTTTAAAGTAATACTGCGTGGTACCCATCCCATGGGTCCCAAATATCCAGGTTCAAGGGCATCTTCCTACATCGAAAACATGCATGACAAACCCAGCAGATGGTACACCTTGTGATTTTGAAAGGTTTCTAAAAGGCACCTCATTTCTCAACTCCTTGTGCTCGGGTTCGCCATTCCAGCTACTTTACTACCAATCTCCCTACTTGGAGAATCAGCACCTTTAACCTCCTGTTCCGTACAGGTTGCAATTTGTCCTGAGGGTGAAAGGGAAGAGGGGTTAAAAAGAGAATCGTAAAGTGATTTCTTGATAATGGGTGTGATCCTTATCTTCTCCTAGTGTCTAAACTCTTCTCCATAGCTGGACCCCCAATTAATATTCCTTGACGTGCTAAGGGGTATCTAGAGAGTGGGATAGGTTTAATAACTACCCTAACCCTAACGCGTACCCTAACCCTAACCCCTACCCTAACCCTAACACGTACCCTAATCCTAACCCGTACCCTAAACGGAGCCCTAACCCTCAAACTAACCCTAACCCTAACCCTAACCCATACCCTACGCCGTACCCGAACCCGTACCCGAACCCGTACCCTAAGCCATACCCTAACCCTAACCCTAACCGTAACCCTAACCCTAAGCTACCCTTGACTGCTTCTGCCTCCAGTAGATTTCCTAAGCACTAGTGTATTAAGGAACAGGTTAAAAAGAGAATCCTAATGTGATTTCAGGATAATGGGTGTGTTCCTTATCTTCTCCTAGTGTCTAAACTCTTCTCCATGGCTGGACCCGCAAATAATATTCCTTGACGTGCTAAGGGGTATCTAGAGAGTGGGATAGGTTTAATAACTACCCTAACCCTAACGCGTACCCTAACCTTAACACGTACCCTAATCCTAACCCGTACCCTAAACCGAGCCCTAACCCTCAAACTAACCCTAACCCTAACCCTAACCCATACCCTACGCCGTACCCGAACCCGTACCCGAACCCGTACCCTAAGCCGTACCCTAAAGCTAACCCTAACCCTAACCCTAACCGTAACCCTAAGCTACCCTTGACTGCTTCTGCCTCCAATAGATTTCCTAAGCACTAGTGTTTTAAGGAACAGGTTAAAAAGAGAATCCTAATGTGATTTCTTGATAATGGGTGTGATCCTTATCTTCTCCTAGTGTCTAAACTCTTCTCCATGGCTGGACACCCAAATAATATTCCTTGACGTGCTAAGGGGTATCTAGAGAGTGGGATAGGTTTAATAACTACCCTAACCCTAACGCGTACCCTAACCCTAACCCCTACCCTAACCCTAACACGTACCCTAATCCTAACCCGTTCCCTAAACCGAGCCCTAACCCTCAAACTAACCCTAACCATAACCCTAACCCATATCGTACGCCATACCCAAACCCGTACCCGAACCCGTACCCGAACCCGTACCCTAAGCCGTACCCTAACCCAAACCCTAACCCTAAGCTACCCTTGACTGCTTCTGCCTCCAATAGATTTCCTAAGCACTAGTGTTTTAAGGAACAGGTTAAAAAGAGAATCCTAATGTGATTTCTTGATAATGGGTGTGTTCCTTATCTTCTCCTAGTGTCTAAACTCTTCTCCATGGCTGGACCCCCAAATAATATTCCTTGACGTGCTAAGGGTTATCTAGAGAGTGGGATAGGTTTAATAACTACCCTAACCCTAACGCGTACCCTAACCCTAACCCCTACCCTAACCCTAAGACGTACCCTAATCCTAACCCGTAACCTAAACCGAGCCCTAACCCTCAAACTAACCCTAACCCTAACCCTAACCCATACCCTACGCCATACCCGAACCCGTACCCGAACCCGTACACTAAGCCGTACCCTAACCCTAACCCTAACCCTAACCCTAACCCTAAACCTAACCCTAACCCTAAGCTACCCTTGACTGCTTCTGCCTCCAATAGATTTCCTAAGCACTAGTGTATTAAGGAACAGGTTAAAAAGAGAATCCTAATGTGATTTCAGGATAATGGGTGTGTTCCTTATCTTCTCCTACTGTCTAAACTCTTCTCCATGGCTGGACCCCCAAATAATATTCCTTGACGTGCTAAGGGGTATCTAGGGAGTGGGATAGGTTTAATAACTACCCTAAACCTAACGCGTACCCTAACCCTAACCCCTACCCTAACACTAACACGAACCCTAATCCTAACCTGTACCCTAAACCGAGCCCTAACCTTCAAACTAACCCTAACCCTAACCCTAACCCATACCCTACGCCGTACACGAACCCGTACCCGAACCCGTACCCTAAGCCGTACCCTAACCCTAACCCTAACCCTAACCCTAACCCTAAGCTACCCTTGACTGCTTCTGCCTCCAATAGATTTCCTAAGCACTAGTGTTTTAAGGAACAGGTTAAAAAGAGAATCGTAATGTGATTTCTTGATAATGGGTGTGATCCTTATCTTCTCCTAGTGTCTAAACTCTTCTCCATGGCTGGACACCCAAATAATATTCCTTGACGTGCTAAGGGGTATCTAGAGAGTGGGATAGGTTTAATAACTACCCTAACCCTAACGCGTACCCTAACCCTAACCCCTACCCTAACCCTAACACGTACCCTAATCCTAACCCGTACCCTAAACCGAGCCCTAACCCTCAAACTAACCCTAACCCTAACCCTAACCCATATCGTACGCCATACCCAAACCCGTACCCGAACCCGTACCCGAACCCGTACCCTAAGCCGTACCCTAACCCAAACCCTAACCCTAAGCTACCCTTGACTGCTTCTGCCTCCAATAGATTTCCTAAGCACTAGTGTTTTAAGGAACAGGTTAAAAAGAGAATCCTAATGTGATTTCTTGATAATGGGTGTGTTCCTTATCTTCTCCTAGTGTCTAAACTCTTCTCCATGGCTGGACACCCAAATAATATTCCTTGACGTGCTAAGGGGTATCTAGAGAGTGGGATAGGTTTAATAACTACCCTAACCCTAACGCGTACCCTAACCCTAACCCCTACCCTAACCCTAACACGTACCCTAATCCTAAACCGTACCCTAAACCGAGCCCTAACCTTCAAACTAACCCTAACCCTAACCCATACCCTACGCCGTACACGAACCCGTACCCGAAACCGTACCCTAAGCCGTACGCTAACCCTAACCCTAACCCTAAACCTAACCCTAAGCTACCCTTGACTGCTTCTGCCTCCAATAGATTTCCTAAGCACTAGTGTATTAAGGAACAGGTTAAAAAGAGAATCCTAATGTGATTTCTTGATAATGGGTGTGTTCCTTATCTTCTCCTAGTGTCTAAACTCTTCTCCATGGCTGGACCCGCAAATAATATTCCTTGACGTGCTAAGGGGTATCTAGAGAGTGGGATAGGTTTAATAACTACCCTAACCCTAACGCGTACCCTAACCTTAACACGTACCCTAATCCTAACCCGTACCCTAAACCGAGCCCTAACCCTCAAACTAACCCTAACCCTAACCCTAACCCATACCCTACGCCGTACCCGAACCCGTACCCGAACCCGTACCCTAAGCCGTACCCTAAAGCTAACCCTAACCCTAACCCTAACCGTAACCCTAAGCTACCCTTGACTGCTTCTGCCTCCAATAGATTTCCTAAGCACTAGTGTTTTAAGGAACAGGTTAAAAAGAGAATCCTAATGTGATTTCTTGATAATGGGTGTGTTCCTTATCTTCTCCTAGTGTCTAAACTCTTCTCCATGGCTGGACACCCAAATAATATTCCTTGACGTGCTAAGGGGTATCTAGAGAGTGGGATAGGTTTAATAACTACCCTAACCCTAACGCGTACCCTAACCCTAACCCCTACCCTAACCCTAACACGTACCCTAATCCTAACCCGTTCCCTAAACCGAGCCCTAACCCTCAAACTAACCCTAACCATAACCCTAACCCATATCGTATGCCATACCCAAACCCGTACCCGAACCCGTACCCGAACCCGTACCCTAAGCCGTACCCTAACCCAAACCCTAACCCTAAGCTACCCTTGACTGCTTCTGCCTCCAATAGATTTCCTAAGCACTAGTGTTTTAAGGAACAGGTTAAAAAGAGAATCCTAATGTGATTTCTTGATAATGGGTGTGTTCCTTATCTTCTCCTAGTGTCTAAACTCTTCTCCATGGCTGGACCCCCAAATAATATTCCTTGACGTGCTAAGGGTTATCTAGAGAGTGGGATAGGTTTAATAACTACACTAACCCTAACGCGTACCCTAACCCTAACCCCTACCCTAACCCTAAGACGTACCCTAATCCTAACCCGTAACCTAAACCGAGCCCTAACCCTCAAACTAACCCTAACCCTAACCCTAACCCATACCCTACGCCATACCCGAACCCGTACCCGAACCCGTACACTAAGCCGTACCCTAACCCTAACCCTAACCCTAACCCTAACCCTAAACCTAACCCTAACCCTAAGCTACCCTTGACTGCTTCTGCCTCCAATAGATTTCCTAAGCACTAGTGTATTAAGGAACAGGTTAAAAAGAGAATCCTAATGTGATTTCAGGATAATGGGTGTGTTCCTTATCTTCTCCTACTGTCTAAACTCTTCTCCATGGCTGGACCCCCAAATAATATTCCTTGACGTGCTAAGGGGTATCTAGGGAGTGGGATAGGTTTAATAACTACCCTAAACCTAACGCGTACCCTAACCCTAACCCCTACCCTAACACTAACACGAACCCTAATCCTAACCTGTACCCTAAACCGAGCCCTAACCTTCAAACTAACCCTAACCCTAACCCTAACCCATACCCTACGCCGTACACGAACCCGTACCCGAACCCGTACCCTAAGCCGTACCCTAACCCTAACCCTAACCCTAACCCTAACCCTAAGCTACCCTTGACTGCTTCTGCCTCCAATAGATTTCCTAAGCACTAGTGTTTTAAGGAACAGGTTAAAAAGAGAATCGTAATGTGATTTCTTGATAATGGGTGTGATCCTTATCTTCTCCTAGTGTCTAAACTCTTCTCCATGGCTGGACACCCAAATAATATTCCTTGACGTGCTAAGGGGTATCTAGAGAGTGGGATAGGTTTAATAACTACCCTAACCCTAACGCGTACCCTAACCCTAACCCCTACCCTAACCCTAACACGTACCCTAATCCTAACCCGTACCCTAAACCGAGCCCTAACCCTCAAACTAACCCTAACCCTAACCCTAACCCATATCGTACGCCATACTCAAACCCGTACCCGAACCCGTACCCTAAGCCGTACCCTAACCCAAACCCTAACCCTAAGCTACCCTTGACTGCTTCTGCCTCCAATAGATTTCCTAAGCACTAGTGTTTTAAGGAACAGGTTAAAAAGAGAATCCTAATGTGATTTATTGATAATGGGTGTGTTCCTTATCTTCTCCTAGTGTCTAAACTCTTCTCCATGGCTGGACACCCAAATAATATTCCTTGACGTGCTAAGGGGTATCTAGAGAGTGGGATAGGTTTAATAACTACCCTAACCCTAACGCGTACCCTAACCCTAACCCCTACCCTAACCCTAACACGTACCCTAATCCTAAACCGTACCCTAAACCGAGCCCTAACCTTCAAACTAACCCTAACCCTAACCCATACCCTACGCCGTACACGAACCCGTACCCGGAACCGTACCCTAAGCCGTACGCTAACCCTAACCCTAACCCTAAACCTAACCCTAACCCTAAGCTACCCTTGACTGCTTCTGCCTCCAATAGATTTCCTAAGCACTAGTGTTTTAAGGAACAGGTTAAAAAGAGAATCCTAATGTGATTTCTTGATAATGGGTGTGTTCCTTATCTTCTCCTAGTGTCTAAACTCTTCTCCATGGCTGGACCCCCAAATAATATTCCTTGACGTGCTAAGGGTTATCTAGAGAGTGGGATAGGTTTAATAACTACCCTAACCCTAACGCGTACCCTAACCCTAACACGTACCCTAATCCTAACCCGTACCCTAAACCGAGCCCTAACCCTCAAACTAACCCTAACCCTAACCCTAACCCATACACTACGCCATACCCGAACCCGTACCCGAACCCGTACACTAAGCCGTACCCTAACCCTAACCCTAACCCTAAACCTAACCCTAACCCTAAGCTACCCTTGACTGCTTCTGCCTCCAATAGATTTCCTAAGCACTAGTGTTTTAAGGAACAGGTTAAAAAGAGAATCCTAATGTGATTTCTTGATAATGGGTGTGTTCCTTATCTTCTCCTAGTGTCTAAACTCTTCTCCATGGCTGGACACCCAAATAATATTCCTTGACGTGCTAAGGGGTATCTAGAGAGTGGGATAGGTTTAATAACTACCCTAACCCTAACGCGTACCCTAACCCTAAACCCTACCCTAACCCTAACACGTCCCCTAATCCTAACCCGTACCCTAAACCGAGCCCTAACCCTCAAACTCACCCTAACCCTAACCCTAACCCATATCCTACGCCATACCCAAACCCGTACCCGAACCCGTACCCGAACCCGTACCCTAAGCCGTACGCTAACCCAAACCCTAACCCTAAGCTACCCTTGACTGCTTCTGCCTCCAATAGATTTCCTAAGCACTAGTGTTTTAAGGAACAGGTTAAAAAGAGAATCCTAATGTGGTTTCTTGATAATGGGTGTGTTCCTTATCTTCTCCTAGTGTCTAAACTCTTCTCCATGGCTGGACCCCCAAATAATATACCTTGACGTGCTAAGGGGTATCTAGAGAGTGGGATATGTTTAATAACTACCCTAACCCTAACGCGTACCCTAACCCTAACCCCTACCCTAACCCTAACACATACCCTAATCCTAACCCGTAACCTAAACCGAGCCCTATCCCTCAAACTAACCCTAACCCTAAACCTAACCCATACCCTACGCTGTACCCGAACCCGTACCCGAACCCGTAACCGAACCCGTACCCTAAGCCGTACCCTAATCCTAACCCTAACCCTAAGCTACCCTTGACTGCTTCTGCCTCCAATAGATTTCCTAAGCACTAGTGTTTTAAGGAACAGGTTAAAAAGAGAATCCTAATGTGATTTCTTGATAATGGGTGTGTTCCTTATCTTCTCCTAGTGTCTAAACTCTTCTCCATAGCTGGACCCCCAATTAATATTCCTTGACGTGCTAAGGGGTATCTAGAGAGTGGGATAGGTTTAATAACTACCCTAACCCTAACGCGTACCCTAACCCTAACCCCTACCCTAACCCTAACACGTACCCTAATCCTAACCCGTACCCTAAACGGAGCCCTAACCCTCAAACTAACCCTAACCCTAACCCTAACCCATACCCTACGCCGTACCCGAACCCGTACCCGAACCCGTACCCTAAGCCATACCCTAACCCTAACCCTAACCGTAACCCTAACCCTAAGCTACCCTTGACTGCTTCTGCCTCCAGTAGATTTCCTAAGCACTAGTGTATTAAGGAACAGGTTAAAAAGAGAATCCTAATGTGATTTCAGGATAATGGGTGTGTTCCTTATCTTCTCCTAGTGTCTAAACTCTTCTCCATGGCTGGACCCGCAAATAATATTCCTTGACGTGCTAAGGGGTATCTAGAGAGTGGGATAGGTTTAATAACTACCCTAACCCTAACGCGTACCCTAACCTTAACACGTACCCTAATCCTAACCCGTACCCTAAACCGAGCCCTAACCCTCAAACTAACCCTAACCCTAACCCTAACCCATACCCTACGCCGTACCCGAACCCGTACCCGAACCCGTACCCTAAGCCGTACCCTAAAGCTAACCCTAACCCTAACCCTAACCGTAACCCTAAGCTACCCTTGACTGCTTCTGCCTCCAATAGATTTCCTAAGCACTAGTGTTTTAAGGAACAGGTTAAAAAGAGAATCCTAATGTGATTTCTTGATAATGGGTGTGATCCTTATCTTCTCCTAGTGTCTAAACTCTTCTCCATGGCTGGACACCCAAATAATATTCCTTGACGTGCTAAGGGGTATCTAGAGAGTGGGATAGGTTTAATAACTACCCTAACCCTAACGCGTACCCTAACCCTAACCCCTACCCTAACCCTAACACGTACCCTAATCCTAACCCGTTCCCTAAACCGAGCCCTAACCCTCAAACTAACCCTAACCATAACCCTAACCCATATCGTACGCCATACCCAAACCCGTACCCGAACCCGTACCCGAACCCGTACCCTAAGCCGTACCCTAACCCAAACCCTAACCCTAAGCTACCCTTGACTGCTTCTGCCTCCAATAGATTTCCTAAGCACTAGTGTTTTAAGGAACAGGTTAAAAAGAGAATCCTAATGTGATTTCTTGATAATGGGTGTGTTCCTTATCTTCTCCTAGTGTCTAAACTCTTCTCCATGGCTGGACCCCCAAATAATATTCCTTGACGTGCTAAGGGTTATCTAGAGAGTGGGATAGGTTTAATAACTACCCTAACCCTAACGCGTACCCTAACCCTAACCCCTACCCTAACCCTAAGACGTACCCTAATCCTAACCCGTAACCTAAACCGAGCCCTAACCCTCAAACTAACCCTAACCCTAACCCTAACCCATACCCTACGCCATACCCGAACCCGTACCCGAACCCGTACACTAAGCCGTACCCTAACCCTAACCCTAACCCTAACCCTAACCCTAAACCTAACCCTAACCCTAAGCTACCCTTGACTGCTTCTGCCTCCAATAGATTTCCTAAGCACTAGTGTATTAAGGAACAGGTTAAAAAGAGAATCCTAATGTGATTTCAGGATAATGGGTGTGTTCCTTATCTTCTCCTACTGTCTAAACTCTTCTCCATGGCTGGACCCCCAAATAATATTCCTTGACGTGCTAAGGGGTATCTAGGGAGTGGGATAGGTTTAATAACTACCCTAAACCTAACGCGTACCCTAACCCTAACCCCTACCCTAACACTAACACGAACCCTAATCCTAACCTGTACCCTAAACCGAGCCCTAACCTTCAAACTAACCCTAACCCTAACCCTAACCCATACCCTACGCCGTACACGAACCCGTACCCGAACCCGTACCCTAAGCCGTACCCTAACCCTAACCCTAACCCTAACCCTAACCCTAAGCTACCCTTGACTGCTTCTGCCTCCAATAGATTTCCTAAGCACTAGTGTTTTAAGGAACAGGTTAAAAAGAGAATCGTAATGTGATTTCTTGATAATGGGTGTGATCCTTATCTTCTCCTAGTGTCTAAACTCTTCTCCATGGCTGGACACCCAAATAATATTCCTTGACGTGCTAAGGGGTATCTAGAGAGTGGGATAGGTTTAATAACTACCCTAACCCTAACGCGTACCCTAACCCTAACCCCTACCCTAACCCTAACACGTACCCTAATCCTAACCCGTACCCTAAACCGAGCCCTAACCCTCAAACTAACCCTAACCCTAACCCTAACCCATATCGTACGCCATACCCAAACCCGTACCCGAACCCGTACCCGAACCCGTACCCTAAGCCGTACCCTAACCCAAACCCTAACCCTAAGCTACCCTTGACTGCTTCTGCCTCCAATAGATTTCCTAAGCACTAGTGTTTTAAGGAACAGGTTAAAAAGAGAATCCTAATGTGATTTCTTGATAATGGGTGTGTTCCTTATCTTCTCCTAGTGTCTAAACTCTTCTCCATGGCTGGACACCCAAATAATATTCCTTGACGTGCTAAGGGGTATCTAGAGAGTGGGATAGGTTTAATAACTACCCTAACCCTAACGCGTACCCTAACCCTAACCCCTACCCTAACCCTAACACGTACCCTAATCCTAAACCGTACCCTAAACCGAGCCCTAACCTTCAAACTAACCCTAACCCTAACCCATACCCTACGCCGTACACGAACCCGTACCCGAAACCGTACCCTAAGCCGTACGCTAACCCTAACCCTAACCCTAAACCTAACCCTAAGCTACCCTTGACTGCTTCTGCCTCCAATAGATTTCCTAAGCACTAGTGTATTAAGGAACAGGTTAAAAAGAGAATCCTAATGTGATTTCTTGATAATGGGTGTGTTCCTTATCTTCTCCTAGTGTCTAAACTCTTCTCCATGGCTGGACCCGCAAATAATATTCCTTGACGTGCTAAGGGGTATCTAGAGAGTGGGATAGGTTTAATAACTACCCTAACCCTAACGCGTACCCTAACCTTAACACGTACCCTAATCCTAACCCGTACCCTAAACCGAGCCCTAACCCTCAAACTAACCCTAACCCTAACCCTAACCCATACCCTACGCCGTACCCGAACCCGTACCCGAACCCGTACCCTAAGCCGTACCCTAAAGCTAACCCTAACCCTAACCCTAACCGTAACCCTAAGCTACCCTTGACTGCTTCTGCCTCCAATAGATTTCCTAAGCACTAGTGTTTTAAGGAACAGGTTAAAAAGAGAATCCTAATGTGATTTCTTGATAATGGGTGTGATCCTTATCTTCTCCTAGTGTCTAAACTCTTCTCCATGGCTGGACACCCAAATAATATTCCTTGACGTGCTAAGGGGTATCTAGAGAGTGGGATAGGTTTAATAACTACCCTAACCCTAACGCGTACCCTAACCCTAACCCCTACCCTAACCCTAACACGTACCCTAATCCTAACCCGTTCCCTAAACCGAGCCCTAACCCTCAAACTAACCCTAACCATAACCCTAACCCATATCGTACGCCATACCCAAACCCGTACCCGAACCCGTACCCGAACCCGTACCCTAAGCCGTACCCTAACCCAAACCCTAACCCTAAGCTACCCTTGACTGCTTCTGCCTCCAATAGATTTCCTAAGCACTAGTGTTTTAAGGAACAGGTTAAAAAGAGAATCCTAATGTGATTTCTTGATAATGGGTGTGTTCCTTATCTTCTCCTAGTGTCTAAACTCTTCTCCATGGCTGGACCCCCAAATAATATTCCTTGACGTGCTAAGGGTTATCTAGAGAGTGGGATAGGTTTAATAACTACCCTAACCCTAACGCGTACCCTAACCCTAACCCCTACCCTAACCCTAAGACGTACCCTAATCCTAACCCGTAACCTAAACCGAGCCCTAACCCTCAAACTAACCCTAACCCTAACCCTAACCCATACCCTACGCCATACCCGAACCCGTACCCGAACCCGTACACTAAGCCGTACCCTAACCCTAACCCTAACCCTAACCCTAACCCTAAACCTAACCCTAACCCTAAGCTACCCTTGACTGCTTCTGCCTCCAATAGATTTCCTAAGCACTAGTGTATTAAGGAACAGGTTAAAAAGAGAATCCTAATGTGATTTCAGGATAATGGGTGTGTTCCTTATCTTCTCCTACTGTCTAAACTCTTCTCCATGGCTGGACCCCCAAATAATATTCCTTGACGTGCTAAGGGGTATCTAGGGAGTGGGATAGGTTTAATAACTACCCTAAACCTAACGCGTACCCTAACCCTAACCCCTACCCTAACACTAACACGAACCCTAATCCTAACCTGTACCCTAAACCGAGCCCTAACCTTCAAACTAACCCTAACCCTAACCCTAACCCATACCCTACGCCGTACACGAACCCGTACCCGAACCCGTACCCTAAGCCGTACCCTAACCCTAACCCTAACCCTAACCCTAACCCTAAGCTACCCTTGACTGCTTCTGCCTCCAATAGATTTCCTAAGCACTAGTGTTTTAAGGAACAGGTTAAAAAGAGAATCGTAATGTGATTTCTTGATAATGGGTGTGATCCTTATCTTCTCCTAGTGTCTAAACTCTTCTCCATGGCTGGACACCCAAATAATATTCCTTGACGTGCTAAGGGGTATCTAGAGAGTGGGATAGGTTTAATAACTACCCTAACCCTAACGCGTACCCTAACCCTAACCCCTACCCTAACCCTAACACGTACCCTAATCCTAACCCGTACCCTAAACCGAGCCCTAACCCTCAAACTAACCCTAACCCTAACCCTAACCCATATCGTACGCCATACCCAAACCCGTACCCGAACCCGTACCCGAACCCGTACCCTAAGCCGTACCCTAACCCAAACCCTAACCCTAAGCTACCCTTGACTGCTTCTGCCTCCAATAGATTTCCTAAGCACTAGTGTTTTAAGGAACAGGTTAAAAAGAGAATCCTAATGTGATTTATTGATAATGGGTGTGTTCCTTATCTTCTCCTAGTGTCTAAACTCTTCTCCATGGCTGGACACCCAAATAATATTCCTTGACGTGCTAAGGGGTATCTAGAGAGTGGGATAGGTTTAATAACTACCCTAACCCTAACGCGTACCCTAACCCTAACCCCTACCCTAACCCTAACCCGTACCCTAATCCTAAACCGTACCCTAAACCGAGCCCTAACCTTCAAACTAACCCTAACCCTAACCCATACCCTACGCCGTACACAAACCCGTACCCGAAACCGTACCCTAAGCCGTACGCTAACCCTAACCCTAACCCTAAACCTAACCCTAAGCTACCCTTGACTGCTTCTGCCTCCAATAGATTTCCTAAGCACTAGTGTATTAAGGAACAGGTTAAAAAGAGAATCCTAATGTGATTTCTTGATAATGGGTGTGTTCCTTATCTTCTCCTAGTGTCTAAACTCTTCTCCATGGCTGGACCCGCAAATAATATTCCTTGACGTGCTAAGGGGTATCTAGAGAGTGGGATAGGTTTAATAACTACCCTAACCCTAACGCGTACCCTAACCTTAACACGTACCCTAATCCTAACCCGTACCCTAAACCGAGCCCTAACCCTCAAACTAACCCTAACCCTAACCCTAACCCATACCCTACGCCGTACCCGAACCCGTACCCGAACCCGTACCCTAAGCCGTACCCTAAAGCTAACCCTAACCCTAACCCTAACCGTAACCCTAAGCTACCCTTGACTGCTTCTGCCTCCAATAGATTTCCTAAGCACTAGTGTTTTAAGGAACAGGTTAAAAAGAGAATCCTAATGTGATTTCTTGATAATGGGTGTGATCCTTATCTTCTCCTAGTGTCTAAACTCTTCTCCATGGCTGGACACCCAAATAATATTCCTTGACGTGCTAAGGGGTATCTAGAGAGTGGGATAGGTTTAATAACTACCCTAACCCTAACGCGTACCCTAACCCTAACCCCTACCCTAACCCTAACACGTACCCTAATCCTAACCCGTTCCCTAAACCGAGCCCTAACCCTCAAACTAACCCTAACCATAACCCTAACCCATATCGTACGCCATACCCAAACCCGTACCCGAACCCGTACCCGAACCCGTACCCTAAGCCGTACCCTAACCCAAACCCTAACCCTAAGCTACCCTTGACTGCTTCTGCCTCCAATAGATTTCCTAAGCACTAGTGTTTTAAGGAACAGGTTAAAAAGAGAATCCTAATGTGATTTCTTGATAATGGGTGTGTTCCTTATCTTCTCCTAGTGTCTAAACTCTTCTCCATGGCTGGACCCCCAAATAATATTCCTTGACGTGCTAAGGGTTATCTAGAGAGTGGGATAGGTTTAATAACTACCCTAACCCTAACGCGTACCCTAACCCTAACCCCTACCCTAACCCTAAGACGTACCCTAATCCTAACCCGTAACCTAAACCGAGCCCTAACCCTCAAACTAACCCTAACCCTAACCCTAACCCATACCCTACGCCATACCCGAACCCGTACCCGAACCCGTACACTAAGCCGTACCCTAACCCTAACCCTAACCCTAACCCTAACCCTAAACCTAACCCTAACCCTAAGCTACCCTTGACTGCTTCTGCCTCCAATAGATTTCCTAAGCACTAGTGTATTAAGGAACAGGTTAAAAAGAGAATCCTAATGTGATTTCAGGATAATGGGTGTGTTCCTTATCTTCTCCTACTGTCTAAACTCTTCTCCATGGCTGGACCCCCAAATAATATTCCTTGACGTGCTAAGGGGTATCTAGGGAGTGGGATAGGTTTAATAACTACCCTAAACCTAACGCGTACCCTAACCCTAACCCCTACCCTAACACTAACACGAACCCTAATCCTAACCTGTACCCTAAACCGAGCCCTAACCTTCAAACTAACCCTAACCCTAACCCTAACCCATACCCTACGCCGTACACGAACCCGTACCCGAACCCGTACCCTAAGCCGTACCCTAACCCTAACCCTAACCCTAACCCTAACCCTAAGCTACCCTTGACTGCTTCTGCCTCCAATAGATTTCCTAAGCACTAGTGTTTTAAGGAACAGGTTAAAAAGAGAATCGTAATGTGATTTCTTGATAATGGGTGTGATCCTTATCTTCTCCTAGTGTCTAAACTCTTCTCCATGGCTGGACACCCAAATAATATTCCTTGACGTGCTAAGGGGTATCTAGAGAGTGGGATAGGTTTAATAACTACCCTAACCCTAACGCGTACCCTAACCCTAACCCCTACCCTAACCCTAACACGTACCCTAATCCTAACCCGTACCCTAAACCGAGCCCTAACCCTCAAACTAACCCTAACCCTAACCCTAACCCATATCGTACGCCATACCCAAACCCGTACCCGAACCCGTACCCTAAGCCGTACCCTAACCCAAACCCTAACCCTAAGCTACCCTTGACTGCTTCTGCCTCCAATAGATTTCCTAAGCACTAGTGTTTTAAGGAACAGGTTAAAAAGAGAATCCTAATGTGATTTATTGATAATGGGTGTGTTCCTTATCTTCTCCTAGTGTCTAAACTCTTCTCCATGGCTGGACACCCAAATAATATTCCTTGACGTGCTAAGGGGTATCTAGAGAGTGGGATAGGTTTAATAACTACCCTAACCCTAACGCGTACCCTAACCCTAACCCCTACCCTAACCCTAACACGTACCCTAATCCTAAACCGTACCCTAAACCGAGCCCTAACCTTCAAACTAACCCTAACCCTAACCCATACCCTACGCCGTACACGAACCCGTACCCGGAACCGTACCCTAAGCCGTACGCTAACCCTAACCCTAACCCTAAACCTAACCCTAACCCTAAGCTACCCTTGACTGCTTCTGCCTCCAATAGATTTCCGAAGCACTAGTGTTTTAAGGAACAGGTTAAAAAGAGAATCCTAATGTGATTTCTTGATAATGGGTGTGTTCCTTATCTTCTCCTAGTGTCTAAACTCTTCTCCATGGCTGGACCCCCAAATAATATTCCTTGACGTGCTAAGGGTTATCTAGAGAGTGGGATAGGTTTAATAACTACCCTAACCCTAACGCGTACCCTAACCCTAACACGTACCCTAATCCTAACCCGTACCCTAAACCGAGCCCTAACCCTCAAACTAACCCTAACCCTAACCCTAACCCATACACTACGCCATACCCGAACCCGTACCCGAACCCGTACACTAAGCCGTACCCTAACCCTAACCCTAACCCTAAACCTAACCCTAACCCTAAGCTACCCTTGACTGCTTCTGCCTCCAATAGATTTCCTAAGCACTAGTGTTTTAAGGAACAGGTTAAAAAGAGAATCCTAATGTGATTTCTTGATAATGGGTGTGTTCCTTATCTTCTCCTAGTGTCTAAACTCTTCTCCATGGCTGGACACCCAAATAATATTCCTTGACGTGCTAAGGGGTATCTAGAGAGTGGGATAGGTTTAATAACTACCCTAACCCTAACGCGTACCCTAACCCTAACCCCTACCCTAACCCTAACACGTCCCCTAATCCTAACCCGTACCCTAAACCGAGCCCTAACCCTCAAACTCACCCTAACCCTAACCCTAACCCATATCCTACGCCATACGCAAACCCGTACCCGAACCCGTACCCGAACCCGTACCCTAAGCCGTACGCTAACCCAAACCCTAACCCTAAGCTACCCTTGACTGCTTCTGCCTCCAATAGATTTCCTAAGCACTAGTGTTTTAAGGAACAGGTTAAAAAGAGAATCCTAATGTGGTTTCTTGATAATGGGTGTGTTCCTTATCTTCTCCTAGTGTCTAAACTCTTCTCCATGGCTGGACCCCCAAATAATATACCTTGACGTGCTAAGGGGTATCTAGAGAGTGGGATATGTTTAATAACTACCCTAACCCTAACGCGTACCCTAACCCTAACCCCTACCCTAACCCTAACACATACCCTAATCCTAACCCGTAACCTAAACCGAGCCCTATCCCTCAAACTAACCCTAACCCTAAACCTAACCCATACCCTACGCTGTACCCGAACCCGTACCCGAACCCGTAACCGAACCCGTACCCTAAGCCGTACCCTAATCCTAACCCTAACCCTAAGCTACCCTTGACTGCTTCTGCCTCCAATAGATTTCCTAAGCACTAGTGTTTTAAGGAACAGGTTAAAAAGAGAATCCTAATGTGATTTCTTGATAATGGGTGTGTTCCTTATCTTCTCCTAGTGTCTAAACTCTTCTCCATAGCTGGACCCCCAATTAATATTCCTTGACGTGCTAAGGGGTATCTAGAGAGTGGGATAGGTTTAATAACTACCCTAACCCTAACGCGTACCCTAACCCTAACCCCTACCCTAACCCTAACACGTACCCTAATCCTAACCCGTACCCTAAACGGAGCCCTAACCCTCAAACTAACCCTAACCCTAACCCTAACCCATACCCTACGCCGTACCCGAACCCGTACCCGAACCCGTACCCTAAGCCATACCCTAACCCTAACCCTAACCGTAACCCTAACCCTAAGCTACCCTTGACTGCTTCTGCCTCCAGTAGATTTCCTAAGCACTAGTGTATTAAGGAACAGGTTAAAAAGAGAATCCTAATGTGATTTCAGGATAATGGGTGTGTTCCTTATCTTCTCCTAGTGTCTAAACTCTTCTCCATGGCTGGACCCCCAAATAATATTCCTTGACGTGCTAAGGGGTATCTAGAGAGTGGGATAGGTTTAATAACTACCCTAACCCTAACGCGTACCCTAACCCTAACCCCTACCCTAACCCTAACACGAACCCTAATCCTAACCCATACCCTAAACCGAGCCCTAAGCTTCAAACTAACCCTAACCCTAACCCAAACCCATACCCTACGCCGTACACGAACCCGTACCCGAACCCGTACCCTAAGCCGTGTCCTAACCCTAGCCCTAACCCTAACCCTAACCCTAAGCTACCCTTGACTGCTTCTGCCTCCAATAGATTTCCTAAGCACTAGTGTTTTAAGGAACAGGTTTAAAAGAGAATCCTAATGTGATTTCTTGATAATGGGTGTGTTCCTTATCTTCTCCTAGTGTCTAAACTCTTCTCCATGGCTGGACCCCCAAATAATATTCCTTGACGTGCTAAGGGGTATCTAGGGAGTGGGATAGGTTTAATAACTACCCTAAACCTAAAGCGTACCCTAACCCTAACCCCTACCCTAACACTAACACGAACCCTAATCCTAACCTGTACCCTAAACCGAGCCCTAAACTTCAAACTAACCCTAACCCTAACCCTAACCCATACCCTACGCCGTACACGAACCCGTACCCGAACCCGTACCCTAAGCCGTACCCTAACCCTAACCCTAACCCTAACCCTAACCCTAAGCTACCCTTGACTGCTTCTGCCTCCAATAGATTTCCTAAGCACTAGTGTTTTAAGGAACAGGTTAAAAAGAGAATCGTAATGTGATTTCTTGATAATGGGTGTGATCCTTATCTTCTCCTAGTGTCTAAACTCTTCTCCATGGCTGGACACCCAAATAATATTCCTTGACGTGCTAAGGGGTATCTAGAGAGTGGGATAGGTTTAAAAACTACCCTAACCCTAACGCGTACCCTAACCCTAACCCCTACCCTAACCCTAACACGTACCCTAATCCTAACCCGTACCCTAAACCGAGCCCTAACCCTCAAACTAACCCTAACCCTAACCCTAACCCATATCGTACGCCATACCCAAACCCGTACCCGAACCCGTACCCGAACCCGTACCCTAAGCCGTACCCTAACCCAAACCCTAACCCTAAGCTACCCTTGACTGCTTCTGCCTCCAATAGATTTCCTAAGCACTAGTGTTTTAAGGAACAGGTTAAAAAGAGAATCCTAATGTGATTTATTGATAATGGGTGTGTTCCTTATCTTCTTCTAGTGTCTAAACTCTTCTCCATGGCTGGACACCCAAATAATATTCCTTGACGTGCTAAGGGGTATCTAGAGAGTGGGATAGGTTTAATAACTACCCTAACCCTAACGCGTACCCTAACCCTAACCCCTACCCTAACCCTAACACGTACCCTAATCCTACACCGTACCCTAAACCGAGCCCTAACCTTCAAACTAACCCTAACCCTAACCCATACCCTACGCCGTACACGAACCCGTACCCGAAACCGTACCCTAATCCGTACGCTAACCCTAAACCTAACCCTAAACCTAACCCTAACCCTAAGCTACCCTTGACTGCTTCTGCCTCCAATAGATTTCCTAAGCACTAGTGTTTTAAGGAACAGGTTATAAAGAGAATCCTAATGTGATTTCTTGATAATGGGTGTGTTCCTTATCTTCTCCTAGTGTCTAAACTCTTCTCCATGGCTGGACCCCCAAATAATATTCCTTGACGTGCTAAGGGTTATCTGGAGAGTGGGATAGGTTTAATAACTACCCTAACCCTAACGCGTACCCTAACCCTAACACGTACCCTAATCCTAACCCGTACCCTAAACCGAGCCCTAACCCTCAAACTAACCCTAACCCTAACCCTAACCCATACCCTACGCCGTACCCGAACCCGTACCGAACCCGTACCCTAAGCCGTACCCGAAAGCTAACCCTAACCCTAACCCTAACCCTAACCCTAAGCTACCCTTGACTGCTTCTGCCTCCAATAGATTTCCTAAGCACTAGTGTTTTAAGGAACAGGTTAAAAAGAGAATCCTAATGTGATTTCTTGATAATGGGTGTGTTCCTTATCTTCTCCTAGTGTCTAAACTCTTCTCCATGGCTGGACCCCCAAATAATATTCCTTGACGTGCTAAGTGTTATCTAGAGAGTGGGATAGGTTTAATAACTACCCTAACCCTAACGCGTACCCTAACCCTAACCCCTACCCTAACCCTAAGACGTAACCTAATCCTAACCCGTAACCTAAACCGAGCCCTAACCCTCAAACTAACCATAACCCTAACCCTAACCCATACACTACGCCATACCCGAACCCGTACCCGAACCCGTACACTAAGCCGTACCCTAACCCTAACCCTAACCCTAAACCTAACCCTAACCCTAAGCTACCCTTGACTGCTTCTGCCTCCAATAGATTTCCTAAGCACTACTGTTTTAAGGAACAGGTTAAAAAGAGAATCCTAATGTGATTTCTTGATAATGGGTGTGTTCCTTATCTTCTCCTAGTGTCTAAACTCTTCTCCATGGCTGGACACCCAAATAATATTCCTTGACGTGCTAAGGGGTATCTAGAGAGTGGGATAGGTTTAATAACTACCCTAACGCTAACGCGTACCCTAACCCTAACCCCTACCCTAACCCTAACACGTACCCTAATCCTAACCCGTACCCTAAACCGAGCCCTAACCCTCAAACTAACCCTAACCCTAACCCTAACCCATATCCTACGCCATACCCAAACCCGTACCCGAACCCGTACCCGAATCCGTACCCTAAGCCGTACGCTAACCCAAACCCTAACCCTAAGCTACCCTTGACTGCTTCTGCCTCCAATAGATTTCCTAAGCACTAGTGTTTTAAGGAACAGGTTAAAAAGAGAATCCTAATGTGATTTCTTGATAATGGGTGTGTTCCTTATCTTCTCCTAGTGTCTAAACTCTTCTCCATGGCTGGACCCCCAAATAATATACCTTGACGTGCTAAGGGGTATCTAGAGAGTGGGATATGTTTAATAACTACCCTAACCCTAACGCGTACCCTAACCCTAACACATACCCTAACCCTAACACGTACCCTAATCCTAACCCGTAACCTAAACCGAGACCTATCCCTCAAACTAACCCTAACCCTAAACCTAAACCATACCCTACGCCGTACCCGAACCCGTACCCGAACCCGTACCCGAACCCGTACCCTAAGCCGTACCCTAACCCTAACCCTAACCCTAAGCTACCCTTGACTGCTTCTGCCTCCAATAGATTTCCTAAGCACTAGTGTTTTAAGGAACAGGTTAAAAAGAGAATCCTAATGTGATTTCTTGATAATGGGTGTGTTCCTTATCTTCTCCTAGTGTCTAAACTCTTCTCCATGGCTGGATCCCCAATTAATATTCCTTGACGTGCTAAGGGGTATCTAGAGAGTGGGATAGGTTTAATAACTACCCTAACCCTAACGCGTACCCTAACCCTAACCCCTACCCTAACCCTAACACGAACCCTAATCCTAACCCATACCCTAAACCGAGCCCTAAGCTTCAAACTAACCCTAACCCTAACCCAAACCCATACCCTACGCCGTACACGAACCCGTACCCGAACCCGTACCCTAAGCCGTGTCCTAACCCTAGCCCTAACCCTAACCCTAACCCTAAGCTACCCTTGACTGCTTCTGCCTCCAATAGATTTCCTAAGCACTAGTGTTTTAAGGAACAGGTTAAAAAGAGAATCCTAATGTGATTTCTTGATAATGGGTGTGTTCCTTATATTCTCCTAGTGTCTAAACTCTTCTCCATGGCTGGACCCCCAAATAATATTCCTTGACGTGCTAAGGGGTATCTAGAGAGTGGGATAGGTTTAATAACTACCCTAACCCTAACGCGTACCCTAACCCTAACCCCTAACCTAACCCTAACACGTACCCTAATCCTAACCCGTACCCTAAACGGAGCCCTAACCCTCAAACTAACCCTAACCCTAACCCTAACCCATACCCTACGCCGTACCAAACCCGTACCCGAACCCGTACCCTAAGCCATACCCTAACCCTAACCCTCACCGTAACCCTAACCCTAAGCTACCCTTGACTGCTTCTGCCTCCAATAGATTTCCTAAGCACTAGTGTATTAAGGAACAGGTTAAAAAGAGAATCCTAATGTGATTTCTTGATAATGGGTGTGTTCCTTATCTTCTCCTAGTGTCTAAACTCTTCTCCATGGCTGGACCCGCAAATAATATTCCTTGATGTGCTAAGGGGTATCTAGAGAGTGGGATAGGTTTAATAACTACCCTAACCCTAACGCGTACCCTAACCCTAACCCCTACCCTAACCCTAACACGAACCCTAATCCTAACCCGTACCTTAAACCGAGCGCTAACCTTCAAACTAACCCTAACCCTAACCCTAACCCATACCCTACAGCGTACACGAACCCATACCCGAACCCGTACCCTAAGCCGTACCCTAACCCTAACCCTAACCCTAACCCTAACCCTAAGCTACCCTTGACTGCTTCTGCCTCCAATACATTTCCTAAGCACTAGTGTTTTAAGGAACAGGTTAAAAACAGAATCCTAATGTGATTTCTTGATAATGGGTGTGATCCTTATCTTCTCCTAATGTCTAAACTCTTCTCCATGGCTGGACCCCCAAATAATATTCCTTGACGTGCTAAGGGGTATCTAGGGAGTGGAATAGGTTTAATAACTACCCTAACCCTAACGCGTACCCTAACCCTAACCCCTACCCTAACCCTAACACGTACCCTACTCCTAACCCGTACCCTAAACCGAGCCCTAACCCTCAAACTAACCCTAACCCTAACCCTAACTCATACCCTATGCCGTAACCGAACCCGTACCCTAATCCTTACCCTAACAATAACCCTAACCTTAACCCTAATCTACCCTTGACTGCTTCTGCCTCCAATAGATTTCCTAAGCCCTAGTGTTTTAAGGAACAGGTTAAAAAGAGAATCCTAATGTGATTTCTTGATAATGGGTGTGTTCCTTATCTTCTCCTAGTGTCTAAACTCTTCTCCATGGCTGGACCCCCAAATAATATTCCTTGACGTGCTAAGGGGTATCTAGAGAGTGGGATAGGTTTAATAACTACCCTAACCCTAACGCGTACCCTAACCCTATCCCCTACCCTAACCCTAACACGTACCCTAATCCTAACCCGTAACCTAAACCGAGCCCTAACCCTCAAACTAACACTAACCCTAAACCTAACCCATACCCTACGCCGTACCCGAACCCGTACCCGAACCCGTACCCGAACCCGTACCCTAAGCCGTACCCTAACCCTAACCCTAACCCTAAGCTACCCTTGACTGCTTCTGCCTCCAATAGATTTCCTAAGCACTAGTGTTTTAAGGAACAGGTTAAAAAGAGAATCCTAATGTGATTTCTTGATAATGGGTGTGTTCCTTATCTTCTCCTGGTGTCTAAACTCTTCTCCATGGCTGGACCCCCAAATAATATTCCTTGACGTGCTAAGGGGTATCTAGAGAGTGGGATAGGTTTAATAACTACCATAACCCTAACGCATACCCTAACCCTAACCTCTAGCCTAACCCTAACACGTACACTAATCCTAACCCATACCCTAAACCGAGCCCTAACCCTCAAACTAACCCTAACCCTAACCCTAACCCATACCCTACGCCGTACCCAAACCCGTACCCGAACCCGTACCCGAACCCGTACCCTAAGCCGTACCCTAAACCTAACCCTAACCCTAACCCTAACCCTAAGCTTCCCTTGACTGCTTCTGCCTCCAATAGATTTCCTAAGCACTAGTGTATTAAGGAACACGTTAAAAAGAGAATCCTAATGTGATTTCAGGATAATGGGTGTGTTCCTTATCTTCTCCTAGTGTCTAAACTCTTCTCCATGGCTGGACCCCCAAATAATATTCCTTGACGTGCTAAGGGGTATCTAGAGAGTGGGATAGGTTTAATAACTACCCTAACCCTAACGCGTACCCTAACCCTAACCCCTACCCTAACCCTAACACGAACCCTAATCCTAACCCGTACCCTAAACCGAGCCCTAACCTTCAAACTAACCCTAACCCTAACCCAAACCCATACCCTACGCCGTACACGAACCCGTACCCGAACCCGTACCCTAAGCCGTGTCCTAACCCTAGCCCTAACCCTAACCCTAACCCTAAGCTACCCTTGACTGCTTCTGCCTCCAATAGATTTCCTAAGCACTAGTGTTTTAAGGAACAGGTTAAAAAGAGAATCCTAATGTGATTTCTTGATAATGGGTGTGTTCCTTATCTTCTCCTAGTGTCTAAACTCTTCTCCATGGCGGGACCCCCAAATAATATTCCTTGACGTGCTAAGGGGTATCTAGAGAGTGGGATAGGTTTAATAACTACCCTAACCCTAACGCGTACCCTAACCCTAACCCCTACCCTAACCCTAACACGAACCCTAATCCTAACCCGTACCCTAAACCGAGCCCTAACCTTCAAACTAACCCTAACCCTAACCCTAACCCATACCCTACAGCGTACACGAACCCGTACCCGAACCCGTACCCAAAGCCGTACCCTAACCCTAACCCTAACCCTAACCCTAAGCTACCCTTGACTGCTTCTGCCTCCAATAGATTTCCTAAGCACTAGTGTTTTAAGGAACAGGTTAAAAAGAGAATCCTAATGTGATTTCTTGATAATGGGTGTGTTCCTTATCTTCTCCTAGTGTCTAAATTCTTCTCCATGGCTGGACCCCCAAATAATATTCCTTGACGTGCTAAGGGGTATCTAGAGAGTGAGATAGGTTTAATAACTACCCTAACCCTAACGCGTACCCTAACCCTAACCCCTACCCTAACCCTAACACTTACCCTAATCCTAACCCGTACCCTAAACGGAGCCCTAACCCTCAAACTAACCCTAACCCTAACCCTAACCCATACCCGACGCCGTACCCGAACCCGTACCCGAACCCGTACCCTAAGCCATACCCTAACCCTAACCCTCACCGTAACCCTACCCCTAAGCTACCCTTGACTGCTTCTGCCTCCAATAGATTTCCTAAGCACTAGTGTATTAAGGAACAGGTTAAAAAGAGAATCCTAATGTGATTTCAGGATAATGGGTGTGTTCCTTATCTTCTCCTAGTGTCTAAACTCTTCTCCATGGCTGGACCCCCAAATAATATTCCTTGACGTGCTAAGGGGTATCTAGAGAGTGGGATAGGTTTAATAACTACCCTAACCCTAACGTGTACCCTAACCCTAACCCCTACCCTAACCCTAACACGAACCCTAATCCTAACCCGTACCCTAAACCGAGCCCTAACCTTCAAACTAACCCTAACCCTAACCCATACCCTACGCCGTACCCGAACACGTACCCGAACCCGTACCCTAAGCCGTACCCTAAAGCTAACCCTAACCCTAACCCTAACCCTAACCCTAAGCTACCCTTGACTGCTTCTGCCTCCAATAGATTTCCTAAGCACTAGTGTTTTAAGGAACAGGTTAAAAAGAGAATCCTAATGTGATTTCTTGATAATGGGTGTGTTCCTTATCTTCTCCTAGTGTGTAAACTCTTCTCCATGGCTGGACCCCCAAATAATATTCCTTGACGTGCTAAGGGGTATCTAGAGAGTGGGATAGGTTTAATAACTACCCTAACCCTAACGCGTACCCTAACCCTAACCCCTACCCTAACCCTAACACGATCCCTAATCCTAACCCGTACCCTAAACCGAGCCCTAACCTTCAAACTAACCCTAACACTAACCCTAACCCATACCCTACGCCGTACGCGAACCCGTACCCGAACCCGTACCCTAAGCCGTATCCTAACCCTAACCCTAACCCTAACCCTAACCCTAACCCTAAGCTACCCTTGCCTGCTTCTGCCTCCAATAGATTTCCTAAGCACTAGTGTTTTAAGGAAGAGGTTAAAAAGAGAATCCTAATGTGATTTCTTGATAATGGGTGTGTTCCTTATCTTCTCCTAGTGTCTAAACTCTTCTCCATGGCTGGACCCCCAAATAATATTCCTTGACGTGCTAAGGGGTATCTAGAGAGTGGGATAGGTTTAATAACTACCCTAACCCTAACGCGTACCCTAACCCTAACGCGTACCCTAACCCTAACACGTACCCTAATCCTAACCCGTACCCTAAACCGAGCCCTAACCCTCAAACTAACCCTAACCCTAACCCTAACCCATACCCTACGCCGTACCCGAACCCGTACCCGAACCCGTACCCTAAGCCATACCCTAACCCTAACCCTAACCGTAACCCTAACCCTAAGCTACCCTTGACTGCTTCTGCCTCCAATAGATTTCATAAGCACTAGTGTATTAAGGAACAGGTTAAAAAGAGAATCCTAATGTGATTTCAGGATAATGGGTGTGTTCCTTATCTTCTCCTAGTGTATAAACTCTTCTCCATGGCTGGACCCCCAAATAATATTCCTTGACGTGCTAAGGGGTATCTAGAGAGTGGGATAGGTTTAATAACTACCCTAACCCTAACGCGTACCCTAACCCTAACCACTACCCTAACCCTAACACGTACCCTAATCCTAACCCGTAACCTAAACCGAGCCCTAACCCTCAAACTAACCCTAACCCTAAACCTAACCCATACCCTACGCCGTACCCGAACCCGTACCCGAACCCGTACCCTAAGCCGTACCCTAACCCTAACCCTAACCCTAAGCTACCCTTGACTGCTTCTGCCTCCAATAGATTTCCTAAGCACTAGTGTTTTAAGGAACAGGTTAAAAAGAGAATCCTAATGTGATTTCTTGATAATGGGTGTGTTCCTTATCTTCTCCTAGTGTCTAAACTCTTCTCCATGGCTGGACCCCCAAATAATATTCCTTGACGTGCTAAGGGGTATCTAGAGAGTGGGATAGGTTTAATAACTATCATAACCCTAACGCATACCCTAACCCTAACCTCTACCCTAACCCTAACACGTACACTAATCCTAACCCATACCCTAAACCGAGCCCTAACCCTCAAACTAACCCTAACCCTAACCCTAACCCATACCCTACGCCGTACCCAAACCCGTACCCGAACCCGTACCCGAACCCGTACCCTAAGCCGTACCCTAAACCTAACCCTAACCCTAACCCTAACCCTAAGCTACCCTTGACTGCTTCTGCCTCCAATAGATTTCCTAAGCACTAGTGTATTAAGGAACAGGTTAAAAAGAGAATCCTAATGTGATTTCAGGATAATGGGTGTGTTCCTTATATTCTCCTAGTGTCTAAACTCTTCTCCATGGCTGGACCCCCAAATAATATTCCTTGACGTGCTAAGGGGTATCTAGAGAGTGGGATAGGTTTAATAACTACCCTAACCCTAACGCGTACCCTAACCCTAACCCCTACCCTAACCCTAACACGAACCCTAATCCTAACCCGTACCCTAAACCGAGCCCTAACCTTCAAACTAACCCTAACCCTAACCCAAACCCATACCCTACGCCGTACACGAACCCGTACCCGAACCCGTACCCTAAGCCGTGTCCTAACCCTAGCCCTAACCCTAACCCTAACCCTAAGCTACCCTTGACTGCTTCTGCCTCCAATAGATTTCCTAAGCACTAGTGTTTTAAGGAACAGGTTAAAAAGAGAATCCTAATGTGATTTCTTGATAATGGGTGTGTTCCTTATCTTCTCCTAGTGTCTAAACTCTTCTCCATGGCTGGACCCCCAAATAATATTCCTTGACGTGCTACGGGGTATCTAGAGAGTGGGATAGGTTTAATAACTACCCTAACCCTAACGCGTACCCTAACCCTAACCCCTACCCTAACCCTAACCCTAACCCTAACCCTAACCCTAACCCTAACGCCTACCCTAACCCTAACCCCTACCCTAACCCTAACACTTACCCTAATCCTAACCCGTACCCTAAACGGAGCCCTAACCCTCAAACTAACCCTAACCCTAACCCTAAACCATACCCTACGCCATACCCGAACCCGTACCCGAACCCGTACCCTAAGCCATACCCTAACCCTAACCCTCACCGTAACCCTACCCCTAAGCTACCCTTGACTGCTTCTGCCTCCAATAGATTTCCTAAGCACTAGTGTATTAAGGAACAGGTTAAAAAGAGAATCCTAATGTGATTTCAGGATAATGGGTGTGTTCCTTATCTTCTCCTAGTGTCTAAACTCTTCTCCATGGCTGGACCCCCAAATAATATACCTTGACGTGCTAAGGGGTATCTAGAGAGTGGGATAGGTTTAATAACTACCCTAACCCTAACGCGTACCCTAACCCTAACCCCTACCCTAACCCTAACACGTACCCTACTCCTAAACCGTACCCTAAACCGAGCCCTAACCCTCAAACTAACCCTAACCCTAACCCTAACCCATACCCTACGCCGTACCCGAACCCGTACCCGAACCCGTACCCGAACCCGTACCCGAACCCGTACCCTAAGCCGTACCCTAAACCTAACCCTAACCCTAACCCTAACCCTAAGCTACCCTTGACTGCTTCTGCCTCCAATAGATTTCCTAATCACTAGTGTATTAAGGAACAGGTTAAAAAGAGAATCCTAATGTGATTTCTTGATAATGGGTGTGTTCCTTATCTTCTCCTAGTGTCTAAACTCTTCTCCATGGCTGGACCCCCAAATAATATTCCTTGACGTGCTAAGGGGTATCTAGAGAGTGGGATAGGTTTAATAACTACCCTAACCCTAACGCGTACCCTAACCCTAACCCCTACCATAACCCTAAAACGAACCCTAATCCTAACCCGTACCCTAAACCGAGCCCTAACTTTCAAACTAACCCTAACCCTAACCCATACCCTACGCCGTACACGAACACGTACCCGAACCCGTACCCTAAGCCGTACCCTAAAGCTAACCCTAACCCTAACCCTAACCCTAACCCTAAGCTACCCTTGACTGCTTCTGCCTCCAATAGATTTCCTAAGCATTAGTGTTTTAAGGAACAGGTTAAAAAGAGAATCCTAATGTGATTTCTTGATAATGGGTGTGTTCCTTATCTTCTCCTACTGTCTAAACTCTTCTCCATGGCTGGACCCCCAAATAATATTCCTTGACGTGCTAAGGGTTATCTAGAGAGTGGGATAGGTTTAATAACTACCCTAACCCTAACGCGTACCCTAACCCTAACCCCTACCCTAACCCTAAGACGTACCCTAATCCTAACCCGTAACCTAAACCGAGCCCTAACCCTCAAACTAACCCTAACCCTAACCCTAACCCATACCCTACGCCATACCCGAACCCGTACCCGAACCCGTACCCTAAGCCGTACCCTAACCCTAACCCTAACCCTAACCCTAACCCTAAACCTAACCCTAACCCTAAGCTACCCTTGACTGCTTCTGCCTCCAATAGATTTCCTAAGCACTAGTGTTTTAAGGAACAGGTTAAAAAGAGAATCCTAATGTGATTTTTTGATAATGGGTGTGTTCCTTATCTTCTCCTAGTGTCTAAACTTTTCTCCATGGCTGGACCCCCAAATAATATACCTTGACGTGCTAAGGGGTATCTAGAGAGTGGGATAGGTTTAATAACTACCGTAACCCTAACGCGTACCCTAACCCTAACCCCTACCCTAACCCTAACACGAACCCTAATCGTAACCCGTACCCTAAACCGAGCCCTAACCTTCAAACTAACCCTAACACTAACCCAAACCCATACCCTACGCCGTACACGAACCCGTACCCGAACCCGTACCCTAAGCCGTGTCCTAACCCTAGCCCTAACCCTAAACCTAACCCTAAGCTACCCTTGACTGCTTCTGCCTCCAATAGATTTCCTAAGCACTAGTGTTTTAAGGAACAGGTTAAAAAGAGAATCCTAATGTGATTTCTTGATAATGGGTGTGTTCCTTATCTTCTCCTAGTGTCTAAACTCTTCTCCATGGCTGGACCCCCAAATAATATTCCTTGACGTGCTAAGGGGTATCTAGAGAGTGGGATAGGTTTAATAACTACCCTAACCCTAATGCGTACCCTAACCCTAACCCCTACCCTAACCCTAACACAAACCCTAATCCTAACCCGTACCCTAAAATGAGCCCTAACCTTCAAACTAACCCTAACACTAACCCTAACCCATACCCTACGCCGTACGCGAACCCGTACCCGAACCCGTACCCTAAGCCGTATCCTAACCCTAACCCTAACCCTAACCCTAACCCTAACCCTAAGCTACCCTTGCCTGCTTCTGCCTCCAATAGATTTCCTAAGCACTAGTGTTTTAAGGAACAGGTTAAAAAGAGAATCCTAATGTGATTTCTTGATAATGGGTGTGTTCCTTATCTTCTCCTAGTGTCTAAACTCTTCTCCATGGCTGGACCCCCAAATAATATTCCTTGACGTGCTAAGGGGTATCTAGAGAGTGGGATAGGTTTAGTAACTACCCTAACCCTAACCCCTACCCTAACCCTAACACGTACCCTAATCCTAACCCGTACCCTAAACCGAGCCCTAACCCTCAAACTAACCCTAACCCTAACCCTAACCCATATCCTACGCCATACCCAAACCCGTACCCGAACCCGTACCCGAACCCGTACCCTAAGCCGTACCCTAACCCAAACCCTAACCCTAAGCTACCCTTGACTGCTTCTGCCTCCAATAGATTTCCTAAGCACTAGTGTTTTAAGGAACAGGTTAAAAAGAGAATCCTAATGTGATTTATTGATAATGGGTGTGTTCCTTATCTTCTCCTAGTGTCTAAACTCTTCTCCATGGCTGGACCCCCAAATAATATTCCTTGCCGTGCTAAGGGGTTTCTAGAGAGTGGGATATGTTTAAAAACTACCCTAACCCTAACGCGTACCCTAACCCTAACCCCTACCCTAACCCTAACACGTACCCTAATCCTAACCCGTAACATAAACCGAGCCCTAACCCTCAAACTAACCCTAACCCTAAACCTAACCCATACCCTGCGCCGTACCTGAACCCGTACCCGAACCCGTACCCGAACCCGTACCCTAAGCCGTACCCTAACCCTAACCCTAACCCTAAGCTACCCTTGACTGCTTCTGCCTCCAATAGATTTCCTGAGCACTAGTGTTTTAAGGAACAGGTTAAAAAGAGAATCCTAATGTGATTTCTTGATAATGGGTGTGTTCCTTATCTTCTCCTAGTGTCTAAACTCTTCTCCATGGCTGGACCCCCAAATAATATTCCTTGACGTGCTAAGGGGTATCTAGAGAGTGGGATAGGTTTAATAACTACCCTAACCCTAACGCGTACCCTAACCCTAACCCCTACCCTAACCCTAACACGTACCCTATTCCTAACCCGTACCCTAAACCGAGCCCTAACCCTCAAACTAACCCTAACCCTAACCCTAACCCATACCCTACGCCGTACCCGAACCCGTACCCGAACCCATACCCTAAGCCATACCCTAACCCTAACCCTAACCGTAACCCTAACCCTAAGCTACCCTTGACTCCTTCTGCCTTCAATAGATTTCCTAAGCACTAGTGTATTAAGGAACAGGTTAAAAGAGAATCCTAATGTGATTTCAGGATAATGGGTGTGTTCCTTATCTACTCCTAGTGTATAAACTCTTCTCCATGGCTGGACCCCCAAATAATATTCCTTGACGTGCTAAGGGGTATCTAGAGAGTGGGATAGGTTTAATAACTACCCTAACCCTAACGCGTACCCTAACCCTAACCCCTACCCTAACCCTAACACGTACCCTAATCCTAACCCGTAACCTAAACCGAGCCCTAACCCTCAAACTAACCCTAACCCTAAACCTAACCCATACCCTACGCCGTACCCGAACCCGTACCCGAACCCGTACCCGAACCCGTACCCTAAGCCGTACCCTAACCCTAACCCTAACCCTAAGCTACCCTTGACTGCTTCTGCCTCCAATAGATTTCCTAAGCACTAGTGTTTTAAGGAACAGGTTAAAAAGAGAATCCTAATGTGATTTCTTGATAATGGGTGTGTTCCTTATCTTCTCCTAGTGTCTAAACTCTTCTCCATGGCTGGACCCCCAAATAATATTCCTTGACGTGCTAAGGGGTATCTAGAGAGTGGGATAGGTTTAATAACTACCCTAACCCTAACGCGTACCCTAACCCTAACCCCTACCCTAACCCTAACACTTACCCTAATCCTAACCCGTACCCTAAACGGAGCCCTAACCCTCAAACTAACCCTAACCCTAACCCTAACCCATACCCTACGCCGTACACGAACCCGTACCCGAACCCGTACCCTAAGCCATACCCTAACCCTAACCCTCACCGTAACCCTAACCCTAAGCTACCCTTGACTGCTTCTGCCTCCAATAGATTTCCTAAGCACTAGTGTATTAAGGAACAGGTTAAAAAGAGAATCCTAATGTGATTTCAGGATAATGGGTGTGTTCCTTATCTTCTCCTAGTGTCTAAACTCTTCTCCATGGCTGGACCCCCAAATAATATTCCTTGACGTGCTAAGGGGTATCTAGAGAGTGGGATAGGTTTAATAACTACCCTAACCCTAACGCGTAACCTAACCCTAACCCCTACCCTAACCCTAACACTTACCCTAATCCTAACCCGTACCCTAAACGGAGCCCTAACCCTCAAACTAACCCTAACCCTAACCCTAACCCATACCCTATGCTGTACCCGAACCCGTACCCTAATCCTTACCCTAACAATAACCCTAACCTTAACCCTAAGCTACCCTTGACTGCTTCTGCCTCCAATAGATTTCCTAAGCACTAGTGTTTTAAGGAACAGGTTAAAAAGAGAATCCTAATGTGATTTCTTGATAATGGGTGTGTTCCTTATCTTCTCCTAGTGTCTAAACTCTTCTCCATGGCTGGACCGCCAAATAATATTCCTTGACGTGCTAAGGGGTATCTAGAGAGTGGGATAGGTTTAATAACTACCATAACCCTAACGCATACCCTAACCCTAACCTCTACCCTAACCCTAACACGTACACTAATCCTAACCCATACCCTAAAACGAGCCCTAACCCTCAAACTAACCCTAACCCTCACCCTAACCCATACCCTACGCCGTACCCAAACCCGTACCCGAACCCGTACCCGAACCCGTACCCTAAGCCGTACCCTAAACCTAACCCTAACCCTAACCCTAACCCTAAGCTACCCTTGACTGCTTCTGCCTCCAATAGATTTCCTAAGCACTAGTGTATTAAGGAACAGGTTAAAAAGAGAATCCTAATGTGATTTCAGGATAATGGGTGTGTTCCTTATCTTCTCCTAGTGTCTAAACTCTTCTCCATGGCTGGACCCCCAAATAATATTCCTTGACGTGTTAAGGGGTATCTAGAGAGTGGGATAGGTTTAATAACTACCCTAACCCTAACGCGTACCCTAACCCTAACCCCTACCCTAACCCTAACACGAACCCTAATCCTAACCCGTACCCTAAACCGAGCCCTAACCTTCAAACTAACCCTAACCCTAACCCAAACCCATACCCTACGCCGTACACGAACCCGTACCCGAACCCGTACCATAAGCCGTGTCCTAACCCTAGCCCTAACCCTAACCCTAACCCTAAGCTACTCTTGACTGCTTCTGCCTCCAATAGATTTCCTAAGCACTAGTGTTTTAAGGAACAGGTTAAAAAGAGAATCCTAATGTGATTTCTTGATAATGGGTGTGTTCCTTATCTTCTCCTAGTGTCTAAACTCTTCTCCATGGCTGGACCCCCAAATAATATTCCTTGACGTGCTAAGGGGTATCTAGAGAGTGGGATAGGTTTAATAACTACCCTAACCCTAACGCGTACCCTAACCCTAACCCCTACCCTAACCCTAACACGAACCCTAATCCTAACCCGTACCCTAAACCGAGCCCTAACCTTCAAACTAACCCTAACACTAACCCTAACCCATACCCTACAGCGTACACGAACCCGTAACCGAACCCGTACCCTAAGCCGTACCCTAACCCTAACCCTAACCCTAACCCTAACCCTAAGCTACCCTTGACTGCTTCTGCCTCCAATAGATTTCCTAAGCACTAGTGTTTTAAGGAACAGGTTAAAAAGAGAATCCTAATGTGATTTCTTGATAATGGGTGTGTTCCTTATCTTCTCCTAGTGTCTAAACTCTTCTCCATGGCTGGACCCCCAAATAATATTCCTTGACGTGCTAAGGGATATCTAGAGAGTGAGATAGGTTTAATAACTACCCTAACCCTAACGCGTACCCTAACCCTAACCCCTACCCTAACCCTAAAACTTACCCTAATCCTAACCCGTACCCTAAACGGAGCCCTAACCCTCAAACTAACCCAAACCCTAACCCTAACCCATACCCTACGCCGTACCCGAACCCGTACCCGAACCCGTACCCTAAGCCATACCCTAACCCTAACCCTCACCGTAACCCTAACCCTAAGCTACCCTTGACTGCTTCTGCCTCCAATAGATTTCCTAAGCACTAGTGTATTAAGGAACAGGTTAAAAAGAGAATCCTAATGTGATTTCAGGATAATGGGTGTGTTCCTTATCTTCTCCTAGTGTCTAAACTCTTCTCCATGGCTGGACCCCCAAATAATATTCCTTGACGTGCTAAGGGGTATCTAGAGATTGGGATAGGTTTAATAACTACCCTAACCCTAACGCGTACCCTAATCCTAACCCCTACCCTAACCCTAACACGAACCCTAATCCTAACCCGTACCCTAAACCGAGCCCTAACCTTCAAACTAACACTAACCCTAACGCAAACCCATACCCTACGCCGTACACGAACCCGTACCCGAACCCGTACCCTAAGCCGTGTCCTAACCCTAGCCCTAACCCTAACCCTAACCCTAAGCTACACTTGACTGCTTCTGCCTCCAATAGATTTCCTAAGCACTAGTGTTTTAAGGAACAGGTTAAAAAGAGAATCCTAATGTGATTTCTTGATAATGGGTGTGTTCCTTATCTTCTCCTAGTGTCTAAACTCTTCTCCATGGCTGGACCCCCAAATAATATTCCTTGACGTGCTAAGGGGTATCTAGAGAGTGGGATAGGTTTAATAACTACCCTAACCCTAACGCGTACCCTAACCCTAACCCCTACCCTAACCCTAACACGAACCCTAATCCTAACCCGTACCCTAAACCGAGCCCTAACCTTCAAACTAACCCTAACCCTAACCCTAACCCATACCCTACAGCGTACACGAACCCGTACCCGAACCCGTACCCTAAGCCGTACCCTAACCCTAACCCTAACCCTAAGCTACCCTTGACTGCTTCTGCCTCCAATAGATTTCCTAAGCACTAGTGTTTTAAGGAACAGGTTAAAAAGAGAATCCTAATGTGATTTATTGATAATGGGTGTGTTCCTTATCTTCTCCTAGTGTCTAAACTCTTCTCCATGGCTGGACCCCCAAATAATATTCCTTGACGTGCTAAGGGGTATCTAGAGAGTGGGATAGGTTTAATAACTACCCTAACCCTAACGCGTAACCTAACCCTAACCCCTACCCTAACCCTAACACGTACCCTAATCCTAACCCGTACCCTAAACCGAGCCCTAACCCTCAAACTAACCCTAACCCTAACACTAACCCATATCCTACGCCATACCCAAACCCGTACCCGAACCCGTACCCGAACCCGTACCCTAAGCCGTACCCTAACCCAAACACTAACCCTAAGCTACCCTTGACTGCTTCTGCCTCCAATAGATTTCCTAAGCACTAGTGTTTTAAGGAACAGGTTAAAAAGAGAATCCTAATGTGATTTCTTGATAATGGGTGTGTTCCTTATCTTCTCCTAGTGTCTAAACTCTTCTCCATGGCTGGACCCCGAAATAATATTCCTTGACGTGCTAAGGGGTATCTAGAGAGTGGGATAGGTTTAATAACTACCCTAACCCTAACGCGTACCCTAACCCTAACCCCTACCCTAACCCTAAAACGTACCCTAATCCTAACCCGTACCCTAAACCGAGCCCTAACCCTCAAACTAACCCTAACCCTAACCCTAACACATACCCTACGCCGTACCCGAACCCGTACCCTAAGCCATACCCTAACCCTAACCCTAACTGTAACCCTAACCCTAAGCTACCCTTGACTGCTTCTGCCTCCAATAGATTTCCTAAGCACTAGTGTATTAAGGAACAGGTTAAAAAGAGAATCCTAATGTGATTTCAGGATAATGGGTGTGTTCTTTATATTCTCCTAGTGTCTAAACTCTTCTCCATGGCTGGACCCCCAAATAATATTCCTTGACGTGCTAAGGGGTATCTAGAGAGTGGGATAGGTTTAATAACTACCCTAACCTTAACGCGTACCCTAACCCTAACCCCTACCCTAACCCTAACACGAACCCTAATCCTAACCCGTACCCTAAACCGAGCCCTAACCTTCAAACTAACCCTAACACTAACCCAAACCCATACCCTACTCCGTACACGAACCCGTACCCGAACCCGTACCCTAAGCCGTGTCCTAACCCTAGCCCTAACCCTAACCCTAACCCTAAGCTACCCTTGACTGCTTCTGCCTCCAATAGATTTCCTAAGCACTAGTGTTTTAAGGAACAGGTTAAAAAGAGAATCCTAATGTGATTTCTTGATAATGGGTGTGTTCCTTATCTTCTCCTAGTTTCTAAACTCTTCTCCATGGCTGGACCCCCAAATAATATTCCTTGACGTGCTAAGGGGTATCTAGAGAGTGGGATAGGTTTAATAACTACACTAACCCTAACGCGTACCCTAACCCTAACACGTACCCTAATCCTAAACCGTACCCTAAACCGAGCCCTAACCCTCAAACTATCCCTAACCCTACCCCATACCCTACGCCGTACCCGAACCCGTACCCGAACCCGTACCCTAAGCCGTACCTTAACCCTAACACTAACCCTAAGCTACCCTTGACTGCTTCTGCCTCCAATAGATTTACTAAGCACTAGTGTTTTAAGGAACAGGTTAAAAAGAGAATCCTAATGTGATTTCAGGATAATGGGTGTGTTCCTTATCTTCTCCTAGTGTCTAAACTCTTCTCCAAGGCTGGACCCCCAAATAATATTCCTTGACGTGCTAAGGGGTATCTAGAGAGTGGGATGGGTTTAATAATTACCCTAACCCTAACGCGTACCCTAACCCTAACCTCTACCCTAACCCTAACACGTACACTAATCCTAACCCGTACCCTAAACCGAGCCCTAACCCTCAAACTAACCCTAACACTAAACCTAACCCATACCCTACGCCGTACCCGAACCCGTACCCGAACCCGTACCCTAAGCCGTACCCTAACCCTAACCCTAACCCTAACCCTAACCCTAAGCTACCCTTGACTGCTTCTGCCTCCAATAGATTTCCTAAGCACTAGTGTATTAAGGAACAGGTTAAAAAGAGAATCCTAATGTGATTTCAGGATAATGGGTGTGTTCCTTATCTTCTCCTAGTGTCTAAACTCTTCTACATGGCTGGACACCCAAATAATATTCCTTGACGTGCTAAGGGGTATCTAGAGAGTGGGATAGCTTTAATAACTACCCTAACCCTAACGCGTTCCCTAACCCTAACCCCTACACTAACCCTAACACGAACCCTAATCCTAACCCGTACCCTAAACCGAGCCCTAACCTTCAAACTAACCCTAACCCTAACCCTAACCCATACCCTACGCCGTACACGAACCCGTACCCGAACCCGTACCCTAAGCCGTACCCTAAACCTAACCCTAACCCTAACCCTAACCCTAAGCTACCCTTGACAGCTTCTGCCTCCAATAGATTTCCTAAGCACTAGTGTTTTAAGGAACAGGTTAAAAAGAGAATCCTAATGTGATTTCTTGATAATGGGTGTGTTCCTTATCTTCTCCTAGTGTCTAAACTCTTCTCCATGGCTGGACCCCCAAATAATATTCCTTGACGTGCTAAGGGGTATCTAGAGAGTGGGATAGGTTTAATAACTACCCTAACCCTAACGCGTACCCTAACCCTAACACGTACCCTAATCCTAACCCATACCCTAAACCGAGCCCTAACCCTCAAATTAACCCTAACCCTAACCCTAACCCATACCCTACGCCGTACCCGAACCCGTACCCTAAGCGGTACCCTAAAGCTAACCCTAACCCTAACCCTAACCCTAACCCTAAGCTACCCTTGACTGCTTCTGCCTCCAATAGATTTCCTAAGCACTAGTGTTTTAAGGAACAGGTTAAAAAGAGAATCCTAATGTGATTTCAGGATAATGGGTGTGTTCCTTATCTTCTCCTAGTGTCTAAACTCTTCTCCATGGCTGGACCCCCAAATAATATTCCTTGACGTGCTAAGGGGTATCTAGAGAGTGGGATAGGTTTAATAACTACCCTAACCCTAACGCGTACCCTAACCCTAACACGTACCCTAATCCTAAACCGTACCCTAAACCGAGCCCTAACCCTCAAACTAAACCTAACCCTAACCCTAACCCATACCCTACGCCGTACCCGAACCCGTACCCTAAGCCTTACCCTAACAATAACCCTAAACCTAACCCTAAGCTACCCTTGACTGCTTCTGCCTCCAATAGATTACCTAAGCACTAGTGTTTTAAGGAACAGGTTAAAAAGAGAATCCTAATGTGATTTCTTAATAATGGGTGTGTTCCTTATCTTCTCCTAGTGTCTAAACTCTTCTCCATGGCTGGACCCCCAAATAATATTCCTTGACGTGCTAAGGGGTATCTAGAGAGTGGGATAGGTTTAATAACTACCCTAACCCTAACGCGTACCCTAACCCTAACCCCTACCCTAACCCTAACACGTACCCTAATGCTAACCCGTACCCTAAACCGAGCCCTAACCCTCAAACTAACCCTAAACCTAACCCTAACCCATACCTTACGCCGTACCCGAACCCGTACCCGAACCCGAACGCTAAGCCGTACCCTAAAACTAACCCTAACC
Organism: Eschrichtius robustus; assembly: GCF_028021215.1. NCBI lineage: Eukaryota > Metazoa > Chordata > Mammalia > Artiodactyla > Eschrichtiidae > Eschrichtius > Eschrichtius robustus. The sequence goes on along the minus strand of NW_027175463.1, from coordinate 1,888,705 downwards.
CTAACCCTAACCCTAAGCTACCCTTGACTGCTTCTGCCTCCAATAGATTTCCTAAGCACTAGTGTTTTAAGGAACAGGTTAAAAAGTGAATCCTAATGTGATTTCTTGATAATGGGTGTGTTCCTTATCTTCTCCTAGTGTCTAAACTCTTCTCCATGGCTGGACACGCAAATAATATTCCTTGACTTGCTAAGTGTTATCTAGAGAGTGGGATAGGTTTAATAACTACCCTAACCCTAACGCGTACCCTAACCCTAACCCCTACCCTAACCCTAACACGTACCCTAATCCTAACCCGTACCCTAAACCGAGCCCTAACCCTCAAACTAACCCTAACCCTAACCCTAACCCATACCCTACGCCGTACCCGAACCCGTACCCGAACCCGTACCCTAAGCCGTACCCTAACCCTAACCCTAAGCTACCCTTGACTGCTTCTGCCTCCAATAGATTTCCTAAGCACTAGTGTTTTAAGGAACAGGTTAAAAAGAGAATCCTAATGTGATTTCTTGATAATGGGTGTGTTCCTTATCTTCTCCTAGTGTCTAAACTCTTCTCCATGGCTGGATCCCCAAATAATATTCCTTGACGTGCTAAGGGGTATCTAGAGAGTGGGATAGGATTAATAACTACCTTAACCCTAACGCGTACCCTAAACCTAACACCTAACCTAATCCTAACACGTACCCTAATCCTAACCCGTACCCTAAACCGAGCCATAACCCTCAAACTAACCCTAAACCTAACCCTAACCCATACCCTACGCCGTACCCGAACCCGTACCCGAACCCGTACCCTAAGCCGTACCCTAACCCTAACCCTAACCCTAACCCTAAGCTACCCTTGACTGCTTCTGCCTGCAATAGATTTCCTAAGCACTCATGTTTTAAGGAACAGGTTAAAAAGAGAATCCTAATGTGATTCTTGATAATGGGTGTGTTCCTTATCTTCTCCTAGTGTCTAAACTCTTCTCCATGGCTGGAACCCCAAATAATATACCTTGACGTGCTAAGGGGTATCTAGAGAGGGGGATAGGTTTAATAACTACCCTAACTCTAACGCGTACCCTAACCCTAACCCCTACCCTAACCCTAACACGTACCCTAAACCGAGCCCTAACCCTCAAACTAACCCTAACCCTAACCCTAACCCATACCCTACGCCGTACCCGAACCCGTACCCGAACCCGTACCCAAACCCGTACCCTAAGCCGTACCCTAACCCTAACCATAACACTAACCCTAAGCTACCCTTGACTGCTTCTGCCTCCAATAGATTTCCTAAGCACTAGTGTTTTAAGGAACAGGTTAAATAGACAATCCTAATGTGATTTCTTGATAATGGGTGTGTTCCTTATCTTCTCCTAGTGTCTAAACTCTTCTCCCTGGCTGGACCCCCAAATAATATTCCTTGACGTGCTAAGGGGTATCTAGAGAGTTGGATAGGTTTAATAACTATCCTAAACCTAACGCGTACCCTAAACCTAACCCCTACCCTAACCTTAACACGTACCCTAATCCTAACCCGTACCCTAAACCGAGCCCTAACCCTCAAACTAACCCTAACCCTAACCCTAAACCATACCCTACGCCGTACACGAACCAGTACACGAACCCGTACCCTAAGCCATACCCTAACCCTAACCCTGACCCTAACCCTAACCCTAACCCTAACCCTAAGCTACCCTTGACTGCTTCTGCCTCCAATAGATTTCCTAAGCACTAGTGTTTTAAGGAACAGGTTAAAAAGAGAATCCTAATGTGATTTCTTGATAATGGGTGTGTTCCTTATCTTCTCCTAGTGTCTAAACTCTTCTCCCTGGCCCGACCCCCAAATAATATTCCTTGACGTGCTAAGGGGTATCTAGAGAGTGGGATAGGTTTAATAACTACCCTAACCCTAACGCGTACCCTAACCCTAACCCCTACCCTAACCTTAACACGTACCCTAATCCTAACCCGTACCCTAAACCGAGCCCTAACCCTCAAACTAACCCTAACCCTAACCCTAAACCATACCCTACGCCGTACACGAACCAGTACACGAACCCGTACCCTAAGCCGTACCCTAACCCTAACCCTAACCCTAACCCTAACCCTAAGCTACCCTTGACTGCTTCTGCCTCCAATAGATTTCTTAAGCACTAGTGTATTAAGGAACAGGTTAAAAATAGAATCCTATTGTGATTTCAGGATAATGGGTGTGTTCCTTATCTTCTCCTAGTGTCTAAACTCTTCTCCATGGCTGGACCCCCAAATAATATTCCTAGACGTGCTAAGGGGTATCTAGAGAGTGGGATAGGTTTAATAACTACCCTAACCCTAACGCGTAACCTAACCCTAACGCGTACCCTAACCCTAACCCCTACCCTAACCTTAACACGTACCCTAATCCTAACCCGTACCCTAAACCGAGCCCTAACCCTCAAACTAACCCTAACCCTAACCCTAACACATACCCTACACCGTACCCGAACCCGTACCCGAACCCGTACCCTAAGCCGTACCCTAACCCTAACCCTAACCCTAACCCTAACCCTAAGCTACCCTTGACTGCTTCTGCCTCCAATAGATTTCCTAAGCACTAGTGTTTTAAGGAACAGGTTAAAAAGAGAATCCTAATGTGATTTCTTGATAATGGGTGTGTTCCTTATCTTCTCCTAGTGTCTAAACTATTCTCCATGGCTGGACCCCCAAATAATATTCCTTGACGTGCTAAGGGGTATCTAGAGAGTGGGATAGGATTAATAACTACCTTAACCCTAACGTGTACCCTAAACCTAACACCTAACCTAATCCTAACACGTACCCTAATCCTAACCCGTACCCTAAACCGAGCCATAACCCTCAAACTAACCCTAACCCTAACCCTAACCCATACCCTACGCCGTACCCGAACCCGTACCCTAAGCCGTACCCTAACCCTAACCCTAACCCTAACCCTAAGCTACCCTTGACTGCTTCTGCCTGCAATAGATTTCCTAAGCACTCATGTTTTAAGGAACAGGTTAAAAAGAGAATCCTAATGTGATTCTTGATAATGGGTGTGTTCCTTATCTTCTCCTAGTTTCTAAACCCTTCTCCATGGCTGGACCCCCAAATAATATACCTTGACGTGCTAAGGGGTATCTAGAGAGGGGGATAGGTTTAATAACTACCCTAACCCTAACGCGTACCCTAACCCTAACCCCTACCCTAACCCTAACACGTACCCTAAACCGAGCCCTAACCCTCAAACTAACCCTAACCCTAACCCTAACCCATACCCTACGCCGTATCCGAACCCGTACCCGAACCCGTACCCAAACCCGTACCCTAAGCCGTACCCTAACCCTAACCCTAACACTAACCCTAAGCTACCCTTGACTGCTTCTGCCTCCAATAGATTTCCTAAGCACTAGTGTTTTAAGGAACAGGTTAAATAGACAATCCTAATGTGATTTCTTGATAATGGGTGTGTTCCTTATCTTCTCCTAGTGTCTAAACTCTTCTCCCTGGCTGGACCCCCAAATAATATTCCTTGACGTGCTAAGGGGTATCTAGAGAGTTGGATAGGTTTAATAACTATCCTAACCCAACGCGTACCCTAACCCTAACCCCTACCCTAACCTTAACACGTACCCTAATCCTAACCCGTACCCTAAACCGAGCCCTAACCCTCAAACTAACCCTAACCCTAACCCTAAACCATACCCTACGCCGTACACGAACCAGTACACGAACCCGTAACCTAAGCCGTACCCTAACACTAACCCTGACCCTAACCCTAACCCTAACCCTATCCCCTAACCTAATCCTAACACGTACCCTCATCCTAACCCGTACCCTAAACCGAGCCCTAACCCTCAAACTAACCCTAACCCTAACCCATACCCTACGCCGTACCCGAACCCGTAACCTAACCCGTACCCTAACACTAAACCTAACCCTAACCCTAACCCTAACCCTAAGCTACCCTTGACTGCTTCTGCCTCCCATAGATTTCCTAAGCACTAGTGTTTTAAGGAACAGGTTAAAAAGAGAATCCTAATGTGATTTCTTGATAATGGGTGTGTTCCTTATCTTCTCCTAGTGTCTAAATTCTTCTCCCTGGCTGGACCCCCAATTAATATTCCTTGACGTGCTAAGGGGTATCTAGAGAGTGGGATAGGTTTAATAACTACCCTAACCCTAACGCGTACCCTAACCCTAACCCCTACCCTAAACTTAACACGTACCCTAATCCTAACCCGTACCCTAAACCGAGCCCTAACCCTCAAACTAACCCTAACCCTAACCCTAACCCATACCTACACCGTACCCGAACCCGTACCCGAACCCGTACCCTAAGCCGTACCCTAACCCTAACCCTAAACCTAACCCTAACCCTAAGCAACCCTTGACTGCTTCTGCCTCCAATAGATTTCCTAAGCACTAGTGTTTTAAGGAACAGGTTAAAAAGAGAATCCTAATGTGATTTCTTGATAATGGGTGTGTTCCTTATCTTCTCCTAGTGTCTAAACTCTTCTCCATGGCTGGACCCCCAAATAATATTCCTTGACGTGCTAAGGGGTATCTAGAGAGTGGGATAGGTTTAATAACTACCCTAACCCTAACGCGTACCCTAAACCTAACAACTACCCTAATCCTAACATGTACCCTAATCCTAAACCGTACCCTAAACCGAGCCATAACCCTCAAACTAACCCTAACCCTAAACCTAACCCATACCCTACGCCGTACCCGAACCCGTACCCGAACCCGTACCCTAAGCCGTACCCTAACCCTAACCCTAACCCTAACCCTAAGCTACCCTTGACTGCTTCTGCCTCCAATAGATTTCCTAAGCACTCATGTTTTAAGGAACAGGTTAAAAAGAGAATCCTAATGTGATTCTTGATAATGGGTGTGTTCCTTATCTTCTCCTAGTGTCTAAACTCTTCTCCATGGCTGGACACGCAAATAATATTCCTTGACTTGCTAAGTGTTATCTAGAGAGTGGGATAGGTTTAATAACTACCCTAACCCTAACGCGTACCCTAACCCTAACCCCTACCCTAACCCTAACACGTACCCTAATCCTAACCCGTACCCTAAACCGAGCCCTAACCCTCAAACTAACCCTAACCCTAACCCTAACCCATACCCTACGCCGTACCCGAACCCGTACCCGAACCCGTACCCTAAGCCGTACCCTAACCCTAACCCTAACCCTAACCCTAAGCTACCCTTGACTGCTTCTGCCTCCAATAGATTTCCTAAGCACTAGTGTTTTAAGGAACAGGTTAAAAAGAGAATCCTAATGTGATTTCTTGATAATGGGTGTGTTCCTTATCTTCTCCTAGTGTCTAAACTCTTCTCCATGGCTGGACCCCCAAATAATATTCCTTGACGTGCTAAGGGGTATCTAGAGAGTGGGATAGGATTAATAACTACCTTAACCCTAACGCGTACCCTAAACCTAACACCTAACCTAATCCTAACACGTACCCTAATCCTAACCCGTACCCTAAACCGAGCCATAACCCTCAAACTAACCCTAACCCTAACCCTAACCCATACCCTACGCCGTACCCGAACCCGTACCCGAACCCGTACCCTAAGCCGTACCCTAACCCTAACCCTAACCCTAACCCTAAGCTACCCTTGACTGCTTCTGCCTGCAATAGATTTCCTAAGCACTCATGTTTTAAGGAACAGGTTAAAAAGAGAATCCTAATGTGATTCTTGATAATGGGTGTGTTCCTTATCTTCTCCTAGTGTCTAAACTCTTCTCCATGGCTGGAACCCCAAATAATATACCTTGACGTGCTAAGGGGTATCTAGAGAGGGGGATAGGTTTAATAACTACCCTAACTCTAACGCGTACCCTAACCCTAACCCCTACCCTAACCCTAACACGTACCCTAAACCGAGCCCTAACCCTCAAACTAACCCTAACCCTAACCCTAACCCATACCCTACGCCGTACCCGAACCCGTACCCGAACCCGTACCCAAACCCGTACCCTAAGCCGTACCCTAACCCTAACGCTAACACTAACCCTAAGCTACCCTTGACTGCTTCTGCCTCCAATAGATTTCCTAAGCACTAGTGTTTTAAGGAACAGGTTAAATAGACAATCCTAATGTGATTTCTTGATAATGGGTGTGTTCCTTATCTTCTCCTAGTGTCTAAACTCTTCTCCCTGGCTGGACCCCCAAATAATATTCCTTGACGTGCTAAGGGGTATCTAGAGAGTTGGATAGGTTTAATAACTATCCTAAACCTAACGCGTACCCTAAACCTAACCCCTACCCTAACCTTAACACGTACCCTAATCCTAACCCGTACCCTAAACCGAGCCCTAACCCTCAAACTAACCCTAACCCTAACCCTAAACCATACCCTACGCCGTACACGAACCAGTACACGAACCCGTACCCTAAGCCATACCCTAACCCTAACCCTGACCCTAACCCTAACCCTAACCCTAACCCTAAGCTACCCTTGACTGCTTCTGCCTCCAATAGATTTCCTAAGCACTAGTGTTTTAAGGAACAGGTTAAAAAGAGAATCCTAATGTGATTTCTTGATAATGGGTGTGTTCCTTATCTTCTCCTAGTGTCTAAACTCTTCTCCCTGGCCCGACCCCCAAATAATATTCCTTGACGTGCTAAGGGGTATCTAGAGAGTGGGATAGGTTTAATAACTACCCTAACCCTAACGCGTACCCTAACCCTAACCCCTACCCTAACCTTAACACGTACCCTAATCCTAACCCGTACCCTAAACCGAGCCCTAACCCTCAAACTAACCCTAACCCTAACCCTAAACCATACCCTACGCCGTACACGAACCAGTACACGAACCCGTACCCTAAGCCGTACCCTAACCCTAACCCTAACCCTAACCCTAACCCTAAGCTACCCTTGACTGCTTCTGCCTCCAATAGATTTCTTAAGCACTAGTGTATTAAGGAACAGGTTAAAAATAGAATCCTATTGTGATTTCAGGATAATGGGTGTGTTCCTTATCTTCTCCTAGTGTCTAAACTCTTCTCCATGGCTGGACCCCCAAATAATATTCCTAGACGTGCTAAGGGGTATCTAGAGAGTGGGATAGGTTTAATAACTACCCTAACCCTAACGCGTAACCTAACCCTAACGCGTACCCTAACCCTAACCCCTACCCTAACCTTAACACGTACCCTAATCCTAACCCGTACCCTAAACCGAGCCCTAACCCTCAAACTAACCCTAACCCTAACCCTAACACATACCCTACACCGTACCCGAACCCGTACCCGAACCCGTACCCTAAGCCGTACCCTAACCCTAACCCTAACCCTAACCCTAACCCTAAGCTACCCTTGACTGCTTCTGCCTCCAATAGATTTCCTAAGCACTAGTGTTTTAAGGAACAGGTTAAAAAGAGAATCCTAATGTGATTTCTTGATAATGGGTGTGTTCCTTATCTTCTCCTAGTGTCTAAACTCTTCTCCATGGCTGGACCCCCAAATAATATTCCTTGACGTGCTAAGGGGTATCTAGAGAGTGGGATAGGATTAATAACTACCTTAACCCTAACGTGTACCCTAAACCTAACACCTAACCTAATCCTAACACGTACCCTAATCCTAACCCGTACCCTAAACCGAGCCATAACCCTCAAACTAACCCTAACCCTAACCCTAACCCATACCCTACGCCGTACCCGAACCCGTACCCTAAGCCGTACCCTAACCCTAACCCTAACCCTAACCCTAAGCTACCCTTGACTGCTTCTGCCTGCAATAGATTTCCTAAGCACTCATGTTTTAAGGAACAGGTTAAAAAGAGAATCCTAATGTGATTCTTGATAATGGGTGTGTTCCTTATCTTCTCCTAGTTTCTAAACCCTTCTCCATGGCTGGACCCCCAAATAATATACCTTGACGTGCTAAGGGGTATCTAGAGAGGGGGATAGGTTTAATAACTACCCTAACCCTAACGCGTACCCTAACCCTAACCCCTACCCTAACCCTAACACGTACCCTAAACCGAGCCCTAACCCTCAAACTAACCCTAACCCTAACCCTAACCCATACCCTACGCCGTACCCGAACCCGTACCCGAACCCGTACCCAAACCCGTACCCTAAGCCGTACCCTAACCCTAACCCTAACACTAACCCTAAGCTACCCTTGACTGCTTCTGCCTCCAATAGATTTCCTAAGCACTAGTGTTTTAAGGAACAGGTTAAATAGACAATCCTAATGTGATTTCTTGATAATGGGTGTGTTCCTTATCTTCTCCTAGTGTCTAAACTCTTCTCCCTGGCTGGACCCCCAAATAATATTCCTTGACGTGCTAAGGGGTATCTAGAGAGTTGGATAGGTTTAATAACTATCCTAACCCAACGCGTACCCTAACCCTAACCCCTACCCTAACCTTAACACGTACCCTAATCCTAACCCGTACCCTAAACCGAGCCCTAACCCTCAAACTAACCCTAACCCTAACCCTAAACCATACCCTACGCCGTACACGAACCAGTACACGAACCCGTAACCTAAGCCGTACCCTAACACTAACCCTGACCCTAACCCTAACCCTAACCCTATCCCCTAACCTAATCCTAACACGTACCCTCATCCTAACCCGTACCCTAAACCGAGCCCTAACCCTCAAACTAACCCTAACCCTAACCCATACCCTACGCCGTACCCGAACCCGTAACCTAACCCGTACCCTAACACTAAACCTAACCCTAACCCTAACCCTAACCCTAAGCTACCCTTGACTGCTTCTGCCTCCCATAGATTTCCTAAGCACTAGTGTTTTAAGGAACAGGTTAAAAAGAGAATCCTAATGTGATTTCTTGATAATGGGTGTGTTCCTTATCTTCTCCTAGTGTCTAAATTCTTCTCCCTGGCTGGACCCCCAATTAATATTCCTTGACGTGCTAAGGGGTATCTAGAGAGTGGGATAGGTTTAATAACTACCCTAACCCTAACGCGTACCCTAACCCTAACCCCTACCCTAAACTTAACACGTACCCTAATCCTAACCCGTACCCTAAACCGAGCCCTAACCCTCAAACTAACCCTAACCCTAACCCTAACCCATACCTACACCGTACCCGAACCCGTACCCGAACCCGTACCCTAAGCCGTACCCTAACCCTAACCCTAAACCTAACCCTAACCCTAAGCAACCCTTGACTGCTTCTGCCTCCAATAGATTTCCTAAGCACTAGTGTTTTAAGGAACAGGTTAAAAAGAGAATCCTAATGTGATTTCTTGATAATGGGTGTGTTCCTTATCTTCTCCTAGTGTCTAAACTCTTCTCCATGGCTGGACCCCCAAATAATATTCCTTGACGTGCTAAGGGGTATCTAGAGAGTGGGATAGGTTTAATAACTACCCTAACCCTAACGCGTACCCTAAACCTAACAACTACCCTAATCCTAACATGTACCCTAATCCTAAACCGTACCCTAAACCGAGCCATAACCCTCAAACTAACCCTAACCCTAAACCTAACCTATACCCTACGCCGTACCCGAACCCGTACCCGAACCCGTACCCTAAGCCGTACCCTAACCCTAACCCTAACCCTAACCCTAAGCTACCCTTGACTGCTTCTGCCTCCAATAGATTTCCTAAGCACTCATGTTTTAAGGAACAGGTTAAAAAGAGAATCCTAATGTGATTCTTGATAATGGGTGTGTTCCTTATCTTCTCCTAGTGTCTAAACTCTTCTCCATGGCTGGACCCCCAAATAATATTCCTTGACGTGCTAAGGGGTATCTAGAGAGTGGGATAGGTTTAATAACTACCCTAACCCTAACGCGTACCTTAACCCTAACCCCTACCCTAACCTTAACACGTACCCTAATCCTAACCCGTACCCTAAACCGAGCCCTAACCCTCAAACTAAACCTAACCCTAACCCTAAACCATACCCTACGCCGTACACGAACCAGTACACGAACCCGTACCCTAAGCCGTACCCTAACACTAACCCTAACCCTAACCCTAACCCTAACCCTAACCCTAACCCTAAGCTACCCTTGACTGCTTCTGCCTCCAATAGATTTCCTAAGCACTAGTGTTTTAAGGAACAGGTTAAAAAGAGAATCCTAATGTGATTTCTTTATAATGGGTGTGTTCCTTATCTTCTCCTAGTGTCTAAACTCTTCTCCCTGGCTGGACCCCCAAATAATATTCCTTGAGGTGCTAAGGGGTATCTAGAGAGTGGGATAGGTTTAATAACTACCCTAACCCTAACGCGTACCCTAACCCTAACCCCTACCCTAACCCTAACACGTACCCTAATCCTAACCCGTACCCTAAACCGAGCCCTAACCCTCAAACTAACCCTAACCCTAACCCTAACCCATACCCTACGCCGTACCCGAACCCGTAACCTAACCCGTACCCTAACACTAAACCTAACCCTAACCCTAACCCTAACCCTAAGCTACCCTTGACTGCTTCTGCCTCCAATAGATTTCCTAAGCACTAGTGTTTTAAGGAACAGGTTAAAAAGAGAATCCTAATGTGATTTCTTGATAATGGGTGTGTTCCTTATCTTCTCCTAGTGTCTAAACTCTTCTCCATGGCTGGACCCCCAAATAATATTCTTTGACGTGCTAAGGGGTATCTAGAGAGTGGGATAGGTTTAATAAATACCCTAACCCTAACGCGTACCCTAACACTAACACGTACCCTAATCCTAACCCATACCCTAAACCGAGCCCTAACCCTCAAATTAACCCTAACCCTAACCCTAACCCATACCCTACGCCGTACCCGAACCCGTACCCTAAGCGGTACCCTAAAGCTAACCCCAACCCTAACCCTAACCCTAACCCTAAGCTACCCTTGACTGCTTCTGCCTCCAATAGATTTCCTAAGCACTAGTGTTTTAAGGAACAGGTTAAAAAGAGAATCCTAATGTGATTTCTTGATAATGGGTGTGTTCCTTATCTTCTCCTAGTGTCTAAACTCTTCTCCATGGCTGGACCCCCAAATAATATTCCTTGACGTGCTAAGGGGTATCTAGAGAGTGGGATAGGTTTAATAACTACCCTAACCCTAACGCGTACCCTAACCCTAACCCCTAACCTAACCCTAACATGTACCCTAATCCTAACCCGTACCCTAAACCGAGCACTAACCCTCAAACTATCCCTAACCCTAACCCTAACCCATACCCTACGCCGTACCCGAACCCGTACCCGAACCCGTACCCTAAGCCGTACCCTAACACTAACCCTAACCCTAACCCTAACCCTAACACGTACACTAATCCTAACCCGTACCCTAAGCTACCCTTGACTGCTTCTGCCTCCAATAGATTTCCTAAGCACTAGTGTATTAAGGAACAGGTTAAAAAGAGAATCCTATTGTGATTTCAGGATAATGGGTGTGTTCCTTATCTTCTCCTAGTGTCTAAACTCTTCTCCATGGCTGGACCCCCAAATAATATTCCTTGACGTGCTAAGGGGTATCTAGAGAGTGGGATAGGTTTAATAACTACCCTAACCCTAACGCGTACCCTAACCCTAACACGAACCCTAATCCTAACCCGTACCCTAAACAGAGCCCTAACCCTCAAATTAAACCTAACCCTAACCCTAACCCATACCCTACGCCGTACCCGAACCCGTACCCTAAGCGGTACCCTAAAGCTAACCCTAACCCTAACCCTAACCCTAAGCTACCCTTGACTGCTTCTGCCTCCAATAGATTTCCTAAGCACTAGTGTTTTAAGGAACAGGTTAAAAAGAGAATCCTAATGTGATTTCAGGATAATGGGTGTGTTCCTTATCTTCTCCTAGTGTCTAAACTCTTCTCCATGGCTGGACACCCAAATAATATTCCTTGACGTGCTAAGGGGTATCTAGAGAGTGGGATAGGTTTAATAACTACCCTAACCCTAACGCGTACCCTAACCCTAACCCCTAACCTAACCCTAACATGTACCCTAATCCTAACCCGTACCCTAAACCGAGCACTAACCCTCAAACTATCCCTAACCCTAACCCTAACCCATACCCTACGCCGTACCCGAACCCGTACCCGAACCCGTACCCTAAGCTGTACCCTAACCCTAACCCTAACCCTAACCCGAAGCTACCCTTGACTGCTTCTGCCTCCAATAGATTTCCTAAGCACTAGTGTATTAAGGAACAGGTTAAAAAGAGAATCCTATTGTGATTTCAGGATAATGGGTGTGTTCCTTATCTTCTCCTAGTGTCTAAACTCTTCTCCATGGCTGGACCCCCAAATAATAATCCTTGACGTGCTAAGGGGTATCTAGAGAGTGGGATAGGTTTAATAACTACCCTAACCCTAACGCGTACCCTAACCCTAACACGTACCCTAATCCTAAACCGTACCCTAAACCGAACCCTAACCCTCAAACTAACCCTAACCCTAACCCTAACCCATACCCTACGCCGTACCCGAACCCGTACCCTAAGCCTTACCCTAACAATAACCCTAACCCTAACCCTAAGCTACCCTTGACTGCTTCTGCCTCCAATAGATTTCCTAAGCACTAGTGTTTTAAGGAACAGGTTAAAAAGAGAATCCTAATGTGATTTCAGGATAATGGGTGTGTTCCTTATTTTCTCCTAGTGTCTAAACTCTTCTCCATTGCTGGACCCCCAAATAATATTCCTTGACGTGCTAAGGGGTATCTAGAGAGTAGGATAGGTTTAATAACTACCCTAACCCTAACGCGTACCCTAACCCTAACCCCTACCCTAACCCTAACACGAACCCTAATCCTAACCCGTACCCTAAACCGAGCCCTAACCTTCAAACTAACCCTAACCCTAACCCTAACCCATACCCTACGCCGTACACGAACCCGTACCCGAACCCGTACCCTAAGCCGTACCCTAACCCTAACCCTAACCCTAACCCTAACCCTAAGCTACCCTTGACTGCTTCTGCCTCCAATAGATTTCCTAAGCACTAGTGTTTTAAGGAACAGGTTAAAAAGAGAATCCTAATGTGATTTCTTGATAAAGGGTGTGTTCCTTATCTTCTCCTAGTGTCTAAACTCTTCTCCATGGCTGGACACCCAAATAATATTCCTAGACGTGCTAAGGGGTATCTAGAGAGTGGGATAGGTTTAATAACTACACTAACCCTAACGCGTACCCTAACCCCTACCCTAACCCTAACACGTACCCTAATCCTAACCCGTACCCTAAACCGAGCCCTAACCCTCAAACTAACCCTAACCCTAACCCTAAACCATACCCTACGCCGTACACGAACCAGTACACGAACCCGTACCCTAAGCCGTACCCTAACACTAACCCCAACCCTAAACCTAACCCTAACCCTAAGCTACCCTTGACTGCTTCTGCCTCCAATAGATTTCCTAAGCACTAGTGTTTTAAGGAACAGGTTAAAAAGAGAATCCTAATGTGATTTCTTTATAATGGGTGTGTTCCTTATCTTCTCCTAGTGTCTAAACTCTTCTCCCTGGCTGGACCCCCAAATAATATTCCTTGAGGTGCTAAGGGGTATCTAGAGAGTGGGATAGGTTTAATAACTACCCTAACCCTAACGCGTACCCTAACCCTAACCCCTACCCTAACCCTAACACGTACCCTAATCCTAACCCGTACCCTAAACCGAGCCCTAACCCTCAAACTAACCCTAACCCTAACCCTAACCCATACCCTACGCCGTACCCGAACCCGTAACCTAACCCGTACCCTAACACTAAACCTAACCCTAACCCTAACCCTAACCCTAAGCTACCCTTGACTGCTTCTGCCTCCAATAGATTTCCTAAGCACTAGTGTTTTAAGGAACAGGTTAAAAAGAGAATCCTAATGTGATTTCTTGATAATGGGTGTGTTCCTTATCTTCTCCTAGTGTCTAAACTCTTCTCCATGGCTGGACCCCCAAATAATATTCCTTGACGTGCTAAGGGGTATCTAGAGAGTGGGATAGGTTTAATAACTACCCTAACCCTAACGCGTACCCTAACCCTAACCCCTAACCTAACCCTAACATGTACCCTAATCCTAACCCGTACCCTAAACCGAGCACTAACCCTCAAACTATCCCTAACCCTAACCCTAACCCATACCCTACGCCGTACCCGAACCCGTACCCGAACCCGTACCCTAAGCCGTACCCTAACACTAACCCTAACCCTAACCCTAACCCTAACACGTACACTAATCCTAACCCGTACCCTAAGCTACCCTTGACTGCTTCTGCCTCCAATAGATTTCCTAAGCACTAGTGTATTAAGGAACAGGTTAAAAAGAGAATCCTATTGTGATTTCAGGATAATGGGTGTGTTCCTTATCTTCTCCTAGTGTCTAAACTCTTCTCCATGGCTGGACCCCCAAATAATATTCCTTGACGTGCTAAGGGGTATCTAGAGAGTGGGATAGGTTTAATAACTACCCTAACCCTAACGCGTACCCTAACCCTAACACGAACCCTAATCCTAACCCGTACCCTAAACAGAGCCCTAACCCTCAAATTAAACCTAACCCTAACCCTAACCCATACCCTACGCCGTACCCGAACCCGTACCCTAAGCGGTACCCTAAAGCTAACCCTAACCCTAACCCTAACCCTAAGCTACCCTTGACTGCTTCTGCCTCCAATAGATTTCCTAAGCACTAGTGTTTTAAGGAACAGGTTAAAAAGAGAATCCTAATGTGATTTCAGGATAATGGGTGTGTTCCTTATCTTCTCCTAGTGTCTAAACTCTTCTCCATGGCTGGACACCCAAATAATATTCCTTGACGTGCTAAGGGGTATCTAGAGAGTGGGATAGGTTTAATAACTACCCTAACCCTAACGCGTACCCTAACCCTAACCCCTAACCTAACCCTAACATGTACCCTAATCCTAACCCGTACCCTAAACCGAGCACTAACCCTCAAACTATCCCTAACCCTAACCCTAACCCATACCCTACGCCGTACCCGAACCCGTACCCGAACCCGTACCCTAAGCTGTACCCTAACCCTAACCCTAACCCTAACCCGAAGCTACCCTTGACTGCTTCTGCCTCCAATAGATTTCCTAAGCACTAGTGTATTAAGGAACAGGTTAAAAAGAGAATCCTATTGTGATTTCAGGATAATGGGTGTGTTCCTTATCTTCTCCTAGTGTCTAAACTCTTCTCCATGGCTGGACCCCCAAATAATAATCCTTGACGTGCTAAGGGGTATCTAGAGAGTGGGATAGGTTTAATAACTACCCTAACCCTAACGCGTACCCTAACCCTAACACGTACCCTAATCCTAAACCGTACCCTAAACCGAACCCTAACCCTCAAACTAACCCTAACCCTAACCCTAACCCATACCCTACGCCGTACCCGAACCCGTACCCTAAGCCTTACCCTAACAATAACCCTAACCCTAACCCTAAGCTACCCTTGACTGCTTCTGCCTCCAATAGATTTCCTAAGCACTAGTGTTTTAAGGAACAGGTTAAAAAGAGAATCCTAATGTGATTTCAGGATAATGGGTGTGTTCCTTATTTTCTCCTAGTGTCTAAACTCTTCTCCATTGCTGGACCCCCAAATAATATTCCTTGACGTGCTAAGGGGTATCTAGAGAGTAGGATAGGTTTAATAACTACCCTAACCCTAACGCGTACCCTAACCCTAACCCCTACCCTAACCCTAACACGAACCCTAATCCTAACCCGTACCCTAAACCGAGCCCTAACCTTCAAACTAACCCTAACCCTAACCCTAACCCATACCCTACGCCGTACACGAACCCGTACCCGAACCCGTACCCTAAGCCGTACCCTAACCCTAACCCTAACCCTAACCCTAACCCTAAGCTACCCTTGACTGCTTCTGCCTCCAATAGATTTCCTAAGCACTAGTGTTTTAAGGAACAGGTTAAAAAGAGAATCCTAATGTGATTTCTTGATAAAGGGTGTGTTCCTTATCTTCTCCTAGTGTCTAAACTCTTCTCCATGGCTGGACACCCAAATAATATTCCTAGACGTGCTAAGGGGTATCTAGAGAGTGGGATAGGTTTAATAACTACACTAACCCTAACGCGTACCCTAACCCCTACCCTAACCCTAACACGTACCCTAATCCTAACCCGTACCCTAAACCGAGCCCTAACCCTCAAACTAACCCTAACCCTAACCCTAAACCATACCCTACGCCGTACACGAACCAGTACACGAACCCGTACCCTAAGCCGTACCCTAACACTAACCCCAACCCTAAACCTAACCCTAACCCTAAGCTACCCTTGACTGCTTCTGCCTCCAATAGATTTCCTAAGCACTAGTGTTTTAAGGAACAGGTTAAAAAGAGAATCCTAATGTGATTTCTTTATAATGGGTGTGTTCCTTATCTTCTCCTAGTGTCTAAACTCTTCTCCCTGGCTGGACCCCCAAATAATATTCCTTGAGGTGCTAAGGGGTATCTAGAGAGTGGGATAGGTTTAATAACTACCCTAACCCTAACGCGTACCCTAACCCTAACCCCTACCCTAACCCTAACACGTACCCTAATCCTAACCCGTACCCTAAACCGAGCCCTAACCCTCAAACTAACCCTAACCCTAACCCTAACCCATACCCTACGCCGTACCCGAACCCGTAACCTAACCCGTACCCTAACACTAAACCTAACCCTAACCCTAACCCTAACCCTAAGCTACCCTTGACTGCTTCTGCCTCCAATAGATTTCCTAAGCACTAGTGTTTTAAGGAACAGGTTAAAAAGAGAATCCTAATGTGATTTCTTGATAATGGGTGTGTTCCTTATCTTCTCCTAGTGTCTAAACTCTTCTCCATGGCTGGACCCCCAAATAATATTCCTTGACGTGCTAAGGGGTATCTAGAGAGTGGGATAGGTTTAATAACTACCCTAACCCTAACGCGTACCCTAACCCTAACCCCTAACCTAACCCTAACATGTACCCTAATCCTAACCCGTACCCTAAACCGAGCACTAACCCTCAAACTATCCCTAACCCTAACCCTAACCCATACCCTACGCCGTACCCGAACCCGTACCCGAACCCGTACCCTAAGCCGTACCCTAACACTAACCCTAACCCTAACCCTAACCCTAACACGTACACTAATCCTAACCCGTACCCTAAGCTACCCTTGACTGCTTCTGCCTCCAATAGATTTCCTAAGCACTAGTGTATTAAGGAACAGGTTAAAAAGAGAATCCTATTGTGATTTCAGGATAATGGGTGTGTTCCTTATCTTCTCCTAGTGTCTAAACTCTTCTCCATGGCTGGACCCCCAAATAATATTCCTTGACGTGCTAAGGGGTATCTAGAGAGTGGGATAGGTTTAATAACTACCCTAACCCTAACGCGTACCCTAACCCTAACACGAACCCTAATCCTAACCCGTACCCTAAACAGAGCCCTAACCCTCAAATTAAACCTAACCCTAACCCTAACCCATACCCTACGCCGTACCCGAACCCGTACCCTAAGCGGTACCCTAAAGCTAACCCTAACCCTAACCCTAACCCTAAGCTACCCTTGACTGCTTCTGCCTCCAATAGATTTCCTAAGCACTAGTGTTTTAAGGAACAGGTTAAAAAGAGAATCCTAATGTGATTTCAGGATAATGGGTGTGTTCCTTATCTTCTCCTAGTGTCTAAACTCTTCTCCATGGCTGGACACCCAAATAATATTCCTTGACGTGCTAAGGGGTATCTAGAGAGTGGGATAGGTTTAATAACTACCCTAACCCTAACGCGTACCCTAACCCTAACCCCTAACCTAACCCTAACATGTACCCTAATCCTAACCCGTACCCTAAACCGAGCACTAACCCTCAAACTATCCCTAACCCTAACCCTAACCCATACCCTACGCCGTACCCGAACCCGTACCCGAACCCGTACCCTAAGCTGTACCCTAACCCTAACCCTAACCCTAACCCGAAGCTACCCTTGACTGCTTCTGCCTCCAATAGATTTCCTAAGCACTAGTGTATTAAGGAACAGGTTAAAAAGAGAATCCTATTGTGATTTCAGGATAATGGGTGTGTTCCTTATCTTCTCCTAGTGTCTAAACTCTTCTCCATGGCTGGACCCCCAAATAATAATCCTTGACGTGCTAAGGGGTATCTAGAGAGTGGGATAGGTTTAATAACTACCCTAACCCTAACGCGTACCCTAACCCTAACACGTACCCTAATCCTAAACCGTACCCTAAACCGAACCCTAACCCTCAAACTAACCCTAACCCTAACCCTAACCCATACCCTACGCCGTACCCGAACCCGTACCCTAAGCCTTACCCTAACAATAACCCTAACCCTAACCCTAAGCTACCCTTGACTGCTTCTGCCTCCAATAGATTTCCTAAGCACTAGTGTTTTAAGGAACAGGTTAAAAAGAGAATCCTAATGTGATTTCAGGATAATGGGTGTGTTCCTTATTTTCTCCTAGTGTCTAAACTCTTCTCCATTGCTGGACCCCCAAATAATATTCCTTGACGTGCTAAGGGGTATCTAGAGAGTAGGATAGGTTTAATAACTACCCTAACCCTAACGCGTACCCTAACCCTAACCCCTACCCTAACCCTAACACGAACCCTAATCCTAACCCGTACCCTAAACCGAGCCCTAACCTTCAAACTAACCCTAACCCTAACCCTAACCCATACCCTACGCCGTACACGAACCCGTACCCGAACCCGTACCCTAAGCCGTACCCTAACCCTAACCCTAACCCTAACCCTAACCCTAAGCTACCCTTGACTGCTTCTGCCTCCAATAGATTTCCTAAGCACTAGTGTTTTAAGGAACAGGTTAAAAAGAGAATCCTAATGTGATTTCTTGATAAAGGGTGTGTTCCTTATCTTCTCCTAGTGTCTAAACTCTTCTCCATGGCTGGACACCCAAATAATATTCCTAGACGTGCTAAGGGGTATCTAGAGAGTGGGATAGGTTTAATAACTACACTAACCCTAACGCGTACCCTAACCCCTACCCTAACCCTAACACGTACCCTAATCCTAACCCGTACCCTAAACCGAGCCCTAACCCTCAAACTAACCCTAACCCTAACCCTAAACCATACCCTACGCCGTACACGAACCAGTACACGAACCCGTACCCTAAGCCGTACCCTAACACTAACCCCAACCCTAAACCTAACCCTAACCCTAAGCTACCCTTGACTGCTTCTGCCTCCAATAGATTTCCTAAGCACTAGTGTTTTAAGGAACAGGTTAAAAAGAGAATCCTAATGTGATTTCTTTATAATGGGTGTGTTCCTTATCTTCTCCTAGTGTCTAAACTCTTCTCCCTGGCTGGACCCCCAAATAATATTCCTTGAGGTGCTAAGGGGTATCTAGAGAGTGGGATAGGTTTAATAACTACCCTAACCCTAACGCGTACCCTAACCCTAACCCCTACCCTAACCCTAACACGTACCCTAATCCTAACCCGTACCCTAAACCGAGCCCTAACCCTCAAACTAACCCTAACCCTAACCCTAACCCATACCCTACGCCGTACCCGAACCCGTAACCTAACCCGTACCCTAACACTAAACCTAACCCTAACCCTAACCCTAACCCTAAGCTACCCTTGACTGCTTCTGCCTCCAATAGATTTCCTAAGCACTAGTGTTTTAAGGAACAGGTTAAAAAGAGAATCCTAATGTGATTTCTTGATAATGGGTGTGTTCCTTATCTTCTCCTAGTGTCTAAACTCTTCTCCATGGCTGGACCCCCAAATAATATTCCTTGACGTGCTAAGGGGTATCTAGAGAGTAGGATAGGTTTAATAACTACCCTAACCCTAACGCGTACCCTAACCATAACACGTACCCTAATCCTAACCCATACCCTAAACCGAGCCCTAACCCTCAAATTAACCCTAACCCTAACCCTAACCCATACCCTACGCCGTACCCGAACCCATACCCTAAGCGGTACCCTAAAGCTAACCCTAACCCTAACCCTAACCCTAACCCTAAGCTACCCTTGACTGCTTCTGCCTCCAATAGATTTCCTAAGCACTAGTGTTTTAAGGAACAGGTTAAAAAGAGAATCCTAATGTGATTTCAGGATAATGGGTGTGTTCCTTATCTTCTCCTAGTGTCTAAACACTTCTCCATGGCTGGATACCCAAATAATATTCCTTGACGTGCTAAGGGGTATCTAGAGAGTGGGATAGGTTTAATAACTACCCTAACCCTAACGCGTACCCTAACCCTAACCCCTAACCTAACCCTAACATGTACCCTAATCCTAACCCGTACCCTAAACCGAGCACTAACCCTCAAATTATCCCTAACCCTAACACTAACCCATACCCTACGCCGTACCCAAACCCGTACCCGAACCCGTACCCTAAGCCGTACCCTAACCCTAACCCTAACCCTAACCCTAACCCTAAGCTACCCCTTGACTGCTTCTGCCTCCAATAGATTTCTTAAGCACTAGTGTATTAAGGAACAGGTTAAAAATAGAATCCTATTGTGATTTCAGGATAATGGGTGTGTTCCTTATCTTCTCCTAGTGTCTAAACTCTTCTCCATGGCTGGACCCCCAAATAATATTCCTTGACGTGCTAAGGGGTATCTAGAGAGTGGGATAGGTTTAATAACTACCCTAACCCTAACGCGTACCCTAACCCTAACACGTACCCTAATCCTAAACCGTACCCTAAACCGAGCCCTAACCCTCAAACTAACCCTAACCCTAACCCTAACCCATACCCTACGCCGTACCCGAACCCGTACCCTAAGCCTTACCCTAACAATAACCCTAACCCTATCCCTAAGCTACCCTTGACTGCTTCTGCCTCCAATAGATTACCTAAGCACTAGTGTTTTAAGGAACAGGTTAAAAAGAGAATCCTAATGTGATTTCTTAATAATGGGTGTGTTCCTTATCTTCTCCTAGTGTCTAAACTCTTCTCCATGGCTGGACCCCCAAATAATATTCCTTGAGGTGCTAAGGGGTATCTAGAGAGTGGGATAGGTTTAATAACTACCCTAACCCTAACGCATACCCTAACCCTAACCCCTACCCTAACCCTAACACGTACCCTAATCCTAACCCGTACCCTAAACCGAGCCCTAACCCTCAAACTAACCCTAACCCTAACCCTAACCCATACCCTACGCCGTACCCGAACCCGTAACCTAACCCGTACCCTAACACTAAACCTAACCCTAACCCTAACCCTAACCCTAAGCTACCCTTGACTGCTTCTGCCTCCAATAGATTTCCTAAGCACTAGTGTTTTAAGGAACAGGTTAAAAAGAGAATCCTAATGTGATTTCTTGATAATGGGTGTGTTCCTTATCTTCTCCTAGTGTCTAAACTCTTCTCCATGGCTGGACCCCCAAATAATATTCCTTGACGTGCTAAGGGGTATCTAGAGAGTGGGATAGGTTTAATAACTACCCTAACCCTAACGCGTACCCTAACCCTAACACGTACCCTAATCCTAACCCATACCCTAAACCGAGCCCTAACCCTCAAATTAACCCTAACCCTAACCCTAACCCATACCCTACGCCGTACCCGAACCCGTACCCTAAGCGGTACCCTAAAGCTAACCCTAACCCTAACCCTAACCCTAACCCTAAGCTACCCTTGACTGCTTCTGCCTCCAATAGATTTCCTAAGCACTAGTGTTTTAAGGAACAGGTTAAAAAGAGAATCCTAATGTGATTTCAGGATAATGGGTGTGTTCCTTATCTTCTCCTAGTGTCTAAACTCTTCTCCATGGCTGGATACCCAAATAATATTCCTTGACGTGCTAAGGGGTATCTAGAGAGTGGGATAGGTTTAATAACTACCCTAACCCTAACGCGTACCCTAACCCTAACCCCTAACCTAACCCTAACATGTACCCTAATCCTAACCCGTACCCTAAACCGAGCACTAACCCTCAAATTATCCCTAACCCTAACCCTAACCCATACCCTACGCCGTACCCAAACCCGTACCCGAACCCGTACCCTAAGCCGTACCCTAACCCTAACCCTAACCCTAACCCTAACCCTAAGCTACCCTTGACTGCTTCTGCCTCCAATAGATTTCTTAAGCACTAGTGTATTAAGGAACAGGTTAAAAATAGAATCCTATTGTGATTTCAGGATAATGGGTGTGTTCCTTATCTTCTCCTAGTGTCTAAACTCTTCTCCATGGCTGGACCCCCAAATAATATTACTTGACGTGCTAAGGGGTATCTAGAGAGTGGGATAGGTTTAATAACTACCCTAACCCTAACGCGTACCCTAACCCTAACACGTACCCTAATCCTAAACCGTACCCTAAACCGAGCCCTAACCCTCAAACTAACCCTAACCCTAACCCTAACCCATACCCTACGCCGTACCCGAACCCGTACCCTAAGCCTTACCCTAACAATAACCCTAACCCTAACCCTAAGCTACCCTTGACTGCTTCTGCCTCCAATAGATTACCTAAGCACTAGTGTTTTAAGGAAGAGGTTAAAAAGAGAATCCTAATGTGATTTCTTGATAATGGGTGTGTTCCTTATCTTCTCCTAGTGTCTAAACTCTTCTCCATGGCTGGACCCCCAAATAATATTCCTTGACGTGCTAAGGGGTATCTAGAGACTGGGATAGGTTTAATAACTACCCTAACCCTAACGCGTACCCTAACCCTAACCCCTACCCTAACCCTAACACGTACCCTAATGCTAACCCGTACCCTAAACCGAGCCCTAACCCTCAAACTAACCCTAAACCTAACCCTAACCCATACCTTACGCCGTACCCGAACCCGTACCCGAACCCGAACGCTAAGCCATACCCTAACACTAACCCTAACCCTAACCCTAACCCTAAGCTACCCTTGACTGCTTCTGCCTCCAATAGATTTCCTAAGCACTAGTGTTTTAAGGAACAGGTTAAAAAGTGAATCCTAATGTGATTTCTTGATAATGGGTGTGTTCCTTATCTTCTCCTAGTGTCTAAATTCTTCTCCCTGGCTGGACCCCCAATTAATATTCCTTGACGTGCTAAGGGGTATCTAGAGAGTGGGATAGGTTTAATAACTACCCTAACCCTAACGCGTACCCTAAACCTAACACCTACCCTAATCCTAACATGTACCCTAATCCTAAACCGTACCCAAAACCGAGCCATAACCCTCAAACTAAACCTAACCCTAAACCTAACCCATACCCTACGCCGTACCCGAACCCGTACCCGAACCCGTACCCTAAGCCGTACCCTAACCCTAACCCTAACCCTAACCCTAAGCTACCCTTGACTGCTTCTGCCTCCAATAGATTTCCTAAGCACTCATGTTTTAAGGAACAGGTTAAAAAGAGAATCCTAATGTGATTCTTGATAATGGGTGTGTTCCTTATCTTCTCCTAGTGTCTAAACTCTTCTCCATGGCTGGACCCCCAAATAATATTCCTTGACGTGCTAAGGGGTATCTAGAGAGTGGGATAGGTTTAATAACTACCCTAACCCTAACGCGTACCTTAACCCTAACCCCTACCCTAACCTTAACACGTACCCTAATCCTAACCCGTACCCTAAACCGAGCCCTAACCCTCAAACTAAACCTAACCCTAACCCTAAACCATACCCTACGCCGTACACGAACCAGTACACGAACCCGTACCCTAAGCCGTACCCTAACACTAACCCTAACCCTAACCCTAACCCTAACCCCAACCCTAAGCTACCCTTGACTGCTTCTGCCTCCAATAGATTTCCTAAGCACTAGTGTTTTAAGGAACAGTTTAAAAAGAGAATCCTAATGTGATTTCTTGATAATGGGTGTGTTCCTTATCTTCTCCTAGTGTCTAAACTCTTCTCCCTGGCCCGACCCCCAAATAATATTCCTTGACGTGCTAAGGGGTATCTAGGGAGTGGGATAGGTTTAATAACTACCCTAACCCTAACGCGTACCCTAACCCTAACCCCTACCCTAACCTTAACACGTACCCTAATCCTAACCCGTACCCTAAACCGAGCCCTAACCCTCAAACTAACCCTAACCCTAACCCTAAACCATACCCTACGCCGTACACGAACCAGTACACGAACCCGTACCCTAAGCCGTACCCTAACACTAACCCCAACCCTAACCCTAACCCTAACCCTAAGCTACCCTTGACTGCTTCTGCCTCCAATAGATTTCCTAAGCACTAGTGTTTTAAGGAACAGGTTAAAAAGAGAATCCTAATGTGATTTCTTTATAATGGGTGTGTTCCTTATCTTCTCCTAGTGTCTAAACTCTTCTCCCTGGCTGGACCCCCAAATAATATTCCTTGAGGTGCTAAGGGGTATCTAGAGAGTGGGATAGGTTTAATAACTACCCTAACCCTAACGCGTACCCTAACCCTAACCCCTACCCTAACCCTAACACGTACCCTAATCCTAACCCGTACCCTAAACCGAGCCCTAACCCTCAAACTAACCCTAACCCTAACCCTAACCCATACCCTACGCCGTACCCGAACCCGTAACCTAACCCGTACCCTAACACTAAACCTAACCCTAACCCTAACCCTAACCCTAAGCTACCCTTGACTGCTTCTGCCTCCAATAGATTTCCTAAGCACTAGTGTTTTAAGGAACAGGTTAAAAAGAGAATCCTAATGTGATTTCTTGATAATGGGTGTGTTCCTTATCTTCTCCTAGTGTCTAAACTCTTCTCCATGGCTGGACCCCCAAATAATATTCCTTGACGTGCTAAGTGGTATCTAGAGAGTGGGATAGGTTTAATAACTACCCTAACCCTAACGCATACCCTAACCCTAACACGTACCCTAATCCTAACCCATACCCTAAACCGAGCCCTAACCCTCAAATTAACCCTAACCCTAACCCTAACCCATACCCTACGCCGTACCCGAACCCGTACCCTAAGCGGTACCCTAAAGCTAACCCTAACCCTAACCCTAACCCTAACCCTAAGCTACCCTTGACTGCTTCTGCCTCCAATAGATTTCCTAAGCACTAGTGTTTTAAGGAACAGGTTAAAAAGAGAATCCTAATGTGATTTCAGGATAATGGGTGTGTTCCTTATCTTCTCCTAGTGTCTAAACTCTTCTCCATGGCTGGACCCCCAAATAATATTCCTTGACGTGCTAAGGGGTATCTAGAGAGTGGGATAGGTTTAATAACTACCCTAACCCTAACGCGTACCCTAACCCTAACCCCTAACCTAACCCTAACATGTACCCTAATCCTAACCCGTACCCTAAACCGAGCACTAACCCTCAAACTATCCCTAACCCTAACCCTAACCCATACCCTACGCCGTACCCGAACCCGTACCCGAACCCGTACCCTAAGCCGTACCCTAACACTAACCCTAACCCTAACCCTAACCCTAACACGTACACTAATCCTAACCCGTACCCTAAGCTACCCTTGACTGCTTCTGCCTCCAATAGATTTCCTAAGCACTAGTGTATTAAGGAACAGGTTAAAAAGAGAATCCTATTGTGATTTCAGGATAATGGGTGTGTTCCTTATCTTCTCCTAGTGTCTAAACTCTTCTCCATGGCTGGACCCCCAAATAATATTCCTTGACGTGCTAAGGGGTATCTAGAGAGTGGGATAGGTTTAATAACTACCCTAACCCTAACGCGTACCCTAACCCTAACACGAACCCTAATCCTAACCCGTACCCTAAACAGAGCCCTAACCCTCAAATTAAACCTAACCCTAACCCTAACCCATACCCTACGCCGTAACCGAACCCGTACCCTAAGCGGTACCCTAAAGCTAACCCTAACCCTAACCCTAACCCTAAGCTACCCTTGACTGCTTCTGCCTCCAATAGATTTCCTAAGCACTAGTGTTTTAAGGAACAGGTTAAAAAGAGAATCCTAATATGATTTCAGGATAATGGGTGTGTTCCTTACCTTCTCCTAGTGTCTAAACTCTTCTCCATGGCTGGACACCCAAATAATATTCCTTGACGTGATAAGGGGTATCTAGAGAGTGGGATAGGTTTAATAACTACCCTAACCCTAACGCGTACCCTAACCCTAACCCCTAACCTAACCCTAACATGTACCCTAATCCTAACCCGTACCCTAAACCGAGCACTAACCCTCAAACTATCCCTAACCCTAACCCTAACCCATACCCTACGCCGTACCCGAACCCGTACCCGAACCCGTACCCTAAGCCGTACCCTAACCCTAACCCTAACCCTAACCCTAACCCTAAGCTACCCTTGACTGCTTCTGCCTCCAATAGATTTCTTAAGCACTAGTGTATTAAGGAACAGGTTAAAAATAGAATCCTATTGTGATTTCAGGATAATGGGTGTGTTCCTTATCTTCTCCTAGTGTCTAAACTCTTCTCCATGGCTGGACCCCCAAATAATATTCCTTGACGTGCTAAGGGGTATCTAGAGAGTGGGATAGGTTTAATAACTACCCTAACCCTAACGCGTACCCTAACCCTAACACGTACCCTAATCCTAAACCGTACCCTAAACCGAGCCCTAACCCTCAAACTAACCCTAACCCTAACCCTAACCCATACCCTACGCCGTACCCGAACCCGTACCCTAAGCCTTACCCTAACAATAACCCTAACCCTATCCCTAAGCTACCCTTGACTGCTTCTGCCTCCAATAGATTACCTAAGCACTAGTGTTTTAAGGAACAGGTTAAAAAGAGAATCCTAATGTGATTTCTTAATAATGGGTGTGTTCCTTATCTTCTCCTAGTGTCTAAACTCTTCTCCATGGCTGGACCCCCAAATAATATTCCTTGAGGTGCTAAGGGGTATCTAGAGAGTGGGATAGGTTTAATAACTACCCTAACCCTAACGCGTACCCTAACCCTAACCCCTACCCTAACCCTAACACGTACCCTAATCCTAACCCGTACCCTAAACCGAGCCCTAACCCTCAAACTAACCCTAACCCTAACCCTAACCCATACCCTACGCCGTACCCGAACCCGTAACCTAACCCGTACCCTAACACTAAACCTAACCCTAACCCTAACCCTAACCCTAAGCTACCCTTGACTGCTTCTGCCTCCAATAGATTTCCTAAGCACTAGTGTTTTAAGGAACAGGTTAAAAAGAGAATCCTAATGTGATTTCTTGATAATGGGTGTGTTCCTTATCTTCTCCTAGTGTCTAAACTCTTCTCCATGGCTGGACCCCCAAATAATATTCCTTGACGTGCTAAGGGGTATCTAGAGAGTGGGATAGGTTTAATAACTACCCTAACCCTAACGCGTACCCTAACCCTAACACGTACCCTAATCCTAACCCATACCCTAAACCGAGCCCTAACCCTCAAATTAACCCTAACCCTAACCCTAACCCATACCCTACGCCGTACCCGAACCCGTACCCTAAGCGGTACCCTAAAGCTAACCCTAACCCTAACCCTAAGCTACCCTTGACTGCTTCTGCCTCCAATAGATTTCCTAAACACTAGTGTATTAAGGAACAGGTTAAAAAGAGAATCCTAATGTGATTTCAGGATAATGGGTGTGTTCCTTATCTTCTCTTAGTGTCTAAACTCTTCTCCATGGCTGGACCCCCAAATAATATTCCTTGACGTGCTAAGGGGTATCTAGAGAGTGCGATAGGTTTAATAACTACCCTAACCCTAACGCGTACCCTAACCCTAACACGTACCCTAATCCTAACCCATACCCTAAACCGAGCCCTAACCCTCAAATTAACCCTAACCCTAACCCTAACCCATACCCTACGCCGTACCCGAACCCGTACCCTAAGCGGTACCCTAAAGCTAACCCTAACCCTAACCCTAAGCTACCCTTGACTGCTTCTGCCTCCAATAGATTTCCTAAACACTAGTGTATTAAGGAACAGGTTAAAAAGAGAATCCTAATGTGATTTCAGGATAATGGGTGTGTTCCTTATCTTCTCTTAGTGTCTAAACTCTTCTCCATGGCTGGACCCCCAAATAATATTCCTTGACGTGCTAAGGGGTATCTAGATAGTGGGATAGGTTTAATAACTACCCTAACCCTAACGCGTACCCTAACCCTAACACGTACCCTAATCCTAACCCGTACCCTAAACCGAGCCCTAACCCTCAAATTAACCCTAACCCTAACCCTAACCCATACCCTACGCCGTACCCGAACCCGTACCCTAAGCGGTACCCTAAAGCTAACCCTAACCCTAACCCTAAGCTACCCTTGACTGCTTCTGCCTCCAATAGATTTCCTAAACACTAGTGTATTAAGGAACAGGTTAAAAAGAGAATCCTAATGTGATTTCAGGATAATGGGTGTGTTCCTTATCTTCTCTTAGTGTCTAAACTCTTCTCCATGGCTGGACCCCCAAATAATATTCCTTGACGTGCTAAGGGGTATCTAGATAGTGGGATAGGTTTAATAACTACCCTAACCCTAACGCGTACCCTAACCCTAACACGTACCCTAATACTAACCCGTACCCTAAACCGAGCCCTAACCCTCAAACTAACCCTAAACCTAACCCTAACCCATACCTTACGCCGTACCCGAACCCGTACCCGAACCCGAAGGCTAAGCCGTACCCTAACACTAACCCTAACCCTAACCCTAACCCTAAGCTACCCTTGACTGCTTCTGCCTCCAATAGATTTCCTAAGCACTAGTGTTTTAAGGAACAGGTTAAAAAGTGAATCCTAATGTGATTTCTTGATAATGGGTGTGTTCCTTATCTTCTCCTAGTGTCTAAATTCTTCTCCCTGGCTGGACCCCCAATTAATATTCCTTGACGTGCTAAGGGGTATCTAGAGAGTGGGATAGGTTTAATAACTACCCTAACCCTAACGCGTACCCTAAACCTAACACCTACCCTAATCCTAACATGTACCCTAATCCTAAACCGTACCCAAAACCGAGCCATAACCCTCAAACTAAACCTAACCCTAAACCTAACCCATACCCTACGCCGTACCCGAACCCGTACCCGAACCCGTACCCTAAGCCGTACCCTAACCCTAACCCTAACCCTAACCCTAAGCTACCCTTGACTGCTTCTGCCTCCAATAGATTTCCTAAGCACTCATGTTTTAAGGAACAGGTTAAAAAGAGAATCCTAATGTGATTCTTGATAATGGGTGTGTTCCTTATCTTCTCCTAGTGTCTAAACTCTTCTCCATGGCTGGACCCCCAAATAATATTCCTTGACGTGCTAAGGGGTATCTAGAGAGTGGGATAGGTTTAATAACTACCCTAACCCTAACGCGTACCTTAACCCTAACCCCTACCCTAACCTTAACACGTACCCTAATCCTAACCCGTACCCTAAACCGAGCCCTAACCCTCAAACTAAACCTAACCCTAACCCTAAACCATACCCTACGCCGTACACGAACCAGTACACGAACCCGTACCCTAAGCCGTACCCTAACACTAACCCTAACCCTAACCCTAACCCTAACCCCAACCCTAAGCTACCCTTGACTGCTTCTGCCTCCAATAGATTTCCTAAGCACTAGTGTTTTAAGGAACAGTTTAAAAAGAGAATCCTAATGTGATTTCTTGATAATGGGTGTGTTCCTTATCTTCTCCTAGTGTCTAAACTCTTCTCCCTGGCCCGACCCCCAAATAATATTCCTTGACGTGCTAAGGGGTATCTAGGGAGTGGGATAGGTTTAATAACTACCCTAACCCTAACGCGTACCCTAACCCTAACCCATACCCTAACCTTAACACGTACCCTAATCCTAACCCGTACCCTAAACCGAGCCCTAACCCTCAAACTAACCCTAACCCTAACCCTAAACCATACCCTACGCCGTACACGAACCAGTACACGAACCCGTACCCTAAGCCGTACCCTAACACTAACCCCAACCCTAACCCTAACCCTAACCCTAAGCTACCCTTGACTGCTTCTGCCTCCAATAGATTTCCTAAGCACTAGTGTTTTAAGGAACAGGTTAAAAAGAGAATCCTAATGTGATTTCTTTATAATGGGTGTGTTCCTTATCTTCTCCTAGTGTCTAAACTCTTCTCCCTGGCTGGACCCCCAAATAATATTCCTTGAGGTGCTAAGGGGTATCTAGAGAGTGGGATAGGTTTAATAACTACCCTAACCCTAACGCGTACCCTAACCCTAACCCCTACCCTAACCCTAACACGTACCCTAATCCTAACCCGTACCCTAAACCGAGCCCTAACCCTCAAACTAACCCTAACCCTAACCCTAACCCATACCCTACGCCGTACCCGAACCCGTAACCTAACCCGTACCCTAACACTAAACCTAACCCTAACCCTAACCCTAACCCTAAGCTACCCTTGACTGCTTCTGCCTCCAATAGATTTCCTAAGCACTAGTGTTTTAAGGAACAGGTTAAAAAGAGAATCCTAATGTGATTTCTTGATAATGGGTGTGTTCCTTATCTTCTCCTAGTGTCTAAACTCTTCTCCATGGCTGGACCCCCAAATAATATTCCTTGACGTGCTAAGGGGTATCTAGAGAGTGGGATAGGTTTAATAACTACCCTAACCCTAACGCGTACCCTAACCCTAACACGTACCCTAATCCTAACCCATACCCTAAACCGAGCCCTAACCCTCAAATTAACCCTAACCCTAACCCTAACCCATACCCTACGCCGTACCCGAACCCGTACCCTAAGCGGTACCCTAAAGCTAACCCTAACCCTAACCCTAACCCTAACCCTAAGCTACCCTTGACTGCTTCTGCCTCCAATAGATTTCCTAAGCACTAGTGTTTTAAGGAACAGGTTAAAAAGAGAATCCTAATGTGATTTCAGGATAATGGGTGTGTTCCTTATCTTCTCCTAGTGTCTAAACTCTTCTCCATGGCTGGACCCCCAAATAATATTCCTTGACGTGCTAAGGGGTATCTAGAGAGTGGGATAGGTTTAATAACTATCCTAACCCTAACGCGTACCCTAACCCTAACCCCTAACCTAACCCTAACATGTACCCTAATCCTAACCCGTACCCTAAACCGAGCACTAACCCTCAAACTATCCCTAACCCTAACCCTAACCCATACCCTACGCCGTACCCGAACCCGTACCCGAACCCGTACCCTAAGCCGTACCCTAACACTAACCCTAACCCTAACCCTAACCCTAACACGTACACTAATCCTAACCCGTACCCTAAGCTACCCTTGACTGCTTCTGCCTCCAATAGATTTCCTAAGCACTAGTGTATTAAGGAACAGGTTAAAAAGAGAATCCTATTGTGATTTCAGGATAATGGGTGTGTTCCTTATCTTCTCCTAGTGTCTAAACTCTTCTCCATGGCTGGACCCCCAAATAATATTCCTTGACGTGCTAAGGGGTATCTAGAGAGTGGGATAGGTTTAATAACTACCCTAACCCTAACGCGTACCCTAACCCTAACACGAACCCTAATCCTAACCCGTACCCTAAACAGAGCCCTAACCCTCAAATTAAACCTAACCCTAACCCTAACCCATACCCTACGCCGTAACCGAACCCGTACCCTAAGCGGTACCCTAAAGCTAACCCTAACCCTAACCCTAACCCTAAGCTACCCTTGACTGCTTCTGCCTCCAATAGATTTCCTAAGCACTAGTGTTTTAAGGAACAGGTTAAAAAGAGAATCCTAATGTGATTTCAGGATAATGGGTGTGTTCCTTACCTTCTCCTAGTGTCTAAACTCTTCTCCATGGCTGGACACCCAAATAATATTCCTTGACGTGATAAGGGGTATCTAGAGAGTGGGATAGGTTTAATAACTACCCTAACCCTAACGCGTACCCTAACCCTAACACGTACCCTAATCCTAAACCGTACCCTAAACCGAGCCCTAACCCTCAAACTAACCCTAACCCTAACCCTAACCCATACCCTACGCCGTACCCGAACCCGTACCCTAAGCCTTACCCTAACAATAACCCTAACCCTATCCCTAAGCTACCCTTGACTGCTTCTGCCTCCAATAGATTACCTAAGCACTAGTGTTTTAAGGAACAGGTTAAAAAGAGAATCCTAATGTGATTTCTTAATAATGGGTGTGTTCCTTATCTTCTCCTAGTGTCTAAACTCTTCTCCATGGCTGGACCCCCAAATAATATTCCTTGAGGTGCTAAGGGGTATCTAGAGAGTGGGATAGGTTTAATAACTACCCTAACCCTAACGCGTACCCTAACCCTAACCCCTACCCTAACCCTAACACGTACCCTAATCCTAACCCGTACCCTAAACCGAGCCCTAACCCTCAAACTAACCCTAACCCTAACCCTAACCCATACCCTACGCCGTACCCGAACCCGTAACCTAACCCGTACCCTAACACTAAACCTAACCCTAACCCTAACCCTAACCCTAAGCTACCCTTGACTGCTTCTGCCTCCAATAGATTTCCTAAGCACTAGTGTTTTAAGGAACAGGTTAAAAAGAGAATCCTAATGTGATTTCTTGATAATGGGTGTGTTCCTTATCTTCTCCTAGTGTCTAAACTCTTCTCCATGGCTGGACCCCCAAATAATATTCCTTGACGTGCTAAGGGGTATCTAGAGAGTGGGATAGGTTTAATAACTACCCTAACCCTAACGCGTACCCTAACCCTAACACGTACCCTAATCCTAACCCATACCCTAAACCGAGCCCTAACCCTCAAATTAACCCTAACCCTAACCCTAACCCATACCCTACGCCGTACCCGAACCCGTACCCTAAGCGGTACCCTAAAGCTAACCCTAACCCTAACCCTAAGCTACCCTTGACTGCTTCTGCCTCCAATAGATTTCCTAAACACTAGTGTATTAAGGAACAGGTTAAAAAGAGAATCCTAATGTGATTTCAGGATAATGGGTGTGTTCCTTATCTTCTCTTAGTGTCTAAACTCTTCTCCATGGCTGGACCCCCAAATAATATTCCTTGACGTGCTAAGGGGTATCTAGATAGTGGGATAGGTTTAATAACTACCCTAACCCTAACGCGTACCCTAACCCTAACACGTACCCTAATCCTAACCCGTACCCTAAACCGAGCCCTAACCCTCAAATTAACCCTAACCCTAACCCTAACCCATACCCTACGCCGTACCCGAACCCGTACCCTAAGCGGTATCCTAAAGCTAACCCTAACCCTAACCCTAAGCTACCCTTGACTGCTTCTGCCTCCAATAGATTTCCTAAGCACTAGTGTATTAAGGAACAGGTTAAAAAGAGAATCCTAATGTGATTTCAGGATAATGGGTGTGTTCCTTATCTTCTCCTAGAGTCTAAACTCTTCTCCATGGCTGGACCCCCAAATAATATTCCTTGACGTGCTAAGGGGTATCTAGAGAGTGGGATAGGTTTAATAACTACCCTAACCCTAACGCGTACCCTAACCCTAACCTGTACCCTAACCCTAACACGTACACTAATCCTAACCCGTACCCTAAACCGAGCCCTAACCCTCAAGCTAACCCTAACCCTAAACCTAACCCATACCCTACGCCGTACCCGAACCCGTACCCGAACCCGTACCCTAAGCCGTACCCTAACCCTAACCCTAACCCTAACCCTAACCCTAACCCTAAGCTACCCTTGACTGCTTCTGCCTCCAATAGATTTCCTAAGCACTAGTATATTAAGGAACAGGTTAAAAAGAGAATCCTAATGTGATTTCAGGATAATGGGTGTGTTCCTTATCTTCTCCTAGTGTCTAAACTGTTCTCCATGGCTGGACCCCAAATAATATTCCTTGACGTGCTAAGGGGTATCTAGGGAGTGGGATAGGTTTAATAACTACCCTAACCCTAACGCGTACCCTAACCCTAAACCCTACCCTAACCCTAACACGAACCCTAATCCTAACCCGTAACCTAAACCGAGCCCTAACCCTCAAACTAACCCTAACCCTAAACCTAACCCATACCCTACGCCGTACCCGAACCCGTACCCGAACCCGTACCCTAAGCCGTACCCTAACCCTAACCCTAACCCTAAGCTACCCTTGACTGCTTCTGCCTCCAATAGATTTCCTAAGCACTAGTGTTTTAAGGAACAGGTTAAAAAGAGAATCCTAATGTGATTTCTTGATAATGGGTGTGTTCCTTATCTTCTCCTAGTGTCTAAACTCTTCTCCATGGCTGGACCCCCAAATAATATTCCTTGACGTGCTAAGGGGTATCTAGGGAGTGGGATAGGTTTAATAACTACCCTAACCCTAACGCGTACCCTAACCCTAACGCGTACCCTAACCCTAACACGTACCCTAATCCTAACCCGAACCCTGAACCGAGCCCTAACCCTCAAACTAACCCTAACCCTAACCCTAACCCATACCCTATGCCGTACCCGAACCCGTACCCTAAGCCTTACCCTAACAATAACCCTAACCCTAACCCTAAGCTACCCTTGACTGCATCTGCCTCCAATAGATTTCCTAAGCACTAGTGTTTTAAGGAACAGGTTAAAAAGAGAATCCTAATGTGATTTCTTGATAATGGGTGTGTTCCTTATCTTCTCCTAGTGTCTAAACTCTTCTCCATGGCTGGACCCCCAAATAATATTCCTTGACGTGCTAAGGGGTATCTAGAGAGTGGGATAGGTTTAATAACTACCCTAAACCTAACGCGTACCCTAACCCTAACCTCTACCCTAACCCTAAGACGTACAGCAATCCTAACCCGTACCCTAAACCGAGTCCTAACCCTCAAACTAACCCTAACCCTAAACCTAACCCATACCCTACGCCGTACCCGAACCCGTACCCGAACCCGTACCCTAAGCCGTACCCTAACCCTAACCCTAACCCTAACCCTAACCCTAACCCTAAGCTACCCTTGACTGCTTCTGCCTCCAATAGATTTCCTAAGCACTAGTATATTAAGGAACAGGTTAAAAAGAGAATCCTAATGTGATTTCAGGATAATGGGTGTGTTCCTTATCTTCTCCTAGTGTCTAAACTGTTCTCCATGGCTGGACCCCCAAATAATATTCCTTGACGTGCTAAGGGGTATCTAGAGAGTGGGATAGGTTTAATAACTACCCTAACCCTAACGCGTACGCTAACCCTAAACCCTACCCTAACCCTAACACGAATCCTAATCCTAACCCGTACCCTAAACCGAGCCCTAACCCTCAAACTAACCCTAACCCTAAACCTGACCCATACCCTACGCCGTACCCGAACCCGTAACCGAACCCGTACCCTAAGCCGTACCCTAACCCTAACCTTAACCCTAAGGTACCCTTGACTGCTTCTGCCTCCAATAGATTTCCTAAGCACTAGTGTTTTAAGGAACAGGTTAAAAAGAGAATCCTAATGTGATTTCTTGATAATGGGTGTGTTCCTTATCTTCTCCTAGTGTCTAAACTCTTCTCCATGGCTGGACCCCCAAATAATATTCCTTGACGTGCTAAGGGGTATCTAGGGAGTGGGATAGGTTTAATAACTACCCTAACCCTAACGCGTACCCTAACCCTAACGCGTACCCTAACACTAACACGTACCCTAATCCTAACCCGAAACCTGAACCGAGCCCTAACCCTCAAACTAACCCTAACCCTAACCCTAACCCATACCCTATGCCGTACCCGAACCCGTACCCTAAGCCTTACTCTAACAATAACCCTAACCCTAACCCTAAGCTACCCTTGACTGCATCTGCCTCCAATAGATTTCCTAAGCACTAGTGTTTTAAGGAACAGGTTAAAAAGAGAATCCTAATGTGATTTCTTGATAATGGGTGTGTTCCTTATCTTCTCCTAGTGTCTAAACTCTTCTCCATCGCTGGACCCCCAAATAATATTCCTTGACGTGCTAAGGGGTATCTAGAGAGTGGGATAGGTTTAATAACTACCCTAACCCTAACGCGTACCCTAACCCTAACCTCTACCCTAACCCTAAGACGTACAGCAATCCTAACCCGTACCCTAAACCGAGTCCTAACCCTCAAACTAACCCTAACCCTAAACCTAACCCATACCCTACGCCGTACCCGAACCCGTACCCGAACCCGTACCCTAAGCCGTACCCTAACCCTAACCCTAACCCTGAGCTACCCTTGACTGCTTCTGCCTCCAATAGATTTCCTAAGCACTAGTGTATTAAGGAACAGGTTAAAAAGAGAATCCTAATGTGATTTCAGGATAATGGGTGTGTTCCTTATCTTCTCTTAGTGTCTAAACTCTTCTCCATGGCTGGACCCCCAAATAATATTCCTTGACGTGCTAAGGGGTATCTAGAGAGTGGGATAGGTTTAATAACTACCCTAACCCTAACGCGTACCCTAACCCTAACACGTACCCTAATCCTAACCCGTACCCTAAACCGAGCCCTAACCCTCAAATTAACCCTAACCCTAACCCTAACCCATACCCTACGCCGTACCCGAACCCATACCCTAAGCGGTATCCTAAAGCTAACCCTAACCCTAACCCTAAGCTACCCTTGACTGCTTCTGCCTCCAATAGATTTCCTAAGCACTAGTGTATTAAGGAACAGGTTAAAAAGAGAATCCTAATGTGATTTCAGGATAATGGGTGTGTTCCTTATCTTCTCCTAGTGTCTAAACTCTTCTCCATGGCTGGACCCCCAAATAATATTCCTTGACGTGCTAAGGGGTATCTAGAGAGTGGGATAGGTTTAATAACTACCCTAACCCTAACGCGTTCCCTAACCCTAACCTGTACCCTAACCCTAACACGTACACTAATCCTAACCCGTACCCTAAACCGAGCCCTAACCCTCAAGCTAACCCTAACCCTAAACCTAACCCATACCCTACGCCGTACCCGAATCCGTACCCGAACCCGTACCCTAAGCCGTACCCTAACCCTAACCCTAACCCTAACCCTAACCCTAACCCTAAGCTACCCTTGACTGCTTCTGCCTACAATAGATTTCCTAAGCACTAGTATATTAAGGAACAGGTTAAAAAGAGAATCCTAATGTGATTTCAGGATAATGGGTGTGTTCCTTATCTTCTCCTAGTGTCTAAACTTTTCTCCATGGCTGGACCCCAAATAATATTCCTTGACGTGCTAAGGGGTATCTAGGGAGTGGGATAGGTTTAATAACTACCCTAACCCTAACGCGTACCCTAACCCTAAACCCTACCCTAACCCTAACACGAACCCTAATCCTAACCCGTACCCTAAACCGAGCCCTAACCCTCAAACTAACCCTAACCCTAAACCTAACCCATACCCTACGCCGTACCCGAACCCGTACCCGAACCCGTACCCTAAGCCGTACCCTAACCCTAACCCTAACCCTAAGCTACCCTTGACTGCTTCTGCCTCCAATAGATTTCCTAAGCACTAGTGTTTTAAGGAACAGGTTAAAAAGAGAATCCTAATGTGATTTCTTGATAATGGGTGTGTTCCTTATCTTCTCCTAGTGTCTAAACTCTTCTCCATGGCTGGACCCCCAAATAATATTCCTTGACGTGCTAAGGGGTATCTAGGGAGTGGGATAGGTTTAATAACTACCCTAACCCTAATGCGTACCCTAACCCTAACGCGTACCCTAACCCTAACACGTACCCTAATCCTAACCCGAACCCTGAACCGAGCCCTAACCCTCAAACTAACCCTAACCCTAACCCTAACCCATACCCTATGCCGTACCCGAACCCGTACCCTAAGCCTTACCCTAACAATAACCCTAACCCTAACCCTAAGCTACCCTTGACTGCATCTGCCTCCAATAGATTTCCTAAGCACTAGTGTTTTAAGGAACAGGTTAAAAAGAGAATCCTAATGTGATTTCTTGATAATGGGTGTGTTCCTTATCTTCTCCTAGTGTCTAAACTCTTCTCCATGGCTGGACCCCCAAATAATATTCCTTGACGTGCTAAGGGGTATCTAGGGAGTGGGATAGGTTTAATAACTACCCTAACCCTAATGCGTACCCTAACCCTAACGCGTACCCTAACCCTAACACGTACCCTAATCCTAACCCGAACCCTGAACCGAGCCCTAACCCTCAAACTAACCCTAACCCTAACCCTAACCCATACCCTATGCCGTACCCGAACCCGTACCCTAAGCCTTACCCTAACAATAACCCTAACCCTAACCCTAAGCTACCCTTGACTGCATCTGCCTCCAATAGATTTCCTAAGCACTAGTGTTTTAAGGAACAGGTTAAAAAGAGAATCCTAATGTGATTTCTTGATAATGGGTGTGTTCCTTATCTTCTCCTAGTGTCTAAACTCTTCTCCATGGCTGGACCCCCAAATAATATTCCTTGACGTGCTAAGGGGTATCTAGAGAGTGGGATAGGTTTAATAACTACCCTAACCCTAACGCGTACCCTAACCCTAACCTCTACCCTAACCCTAAGACGTACAGCAATCCTAACCCGTACCCTAAACCGAGTCCTAACCCTCAAACTAACCCTAACCCTAAACCTAACCCATACCCTACGCCGTACCCGAACCCGTACCCGAACCCGTACCCTAAGCCGTACCCTAACCCTAACCCTAACCCTAACCCTAACCCTAAGCTACACTTGACTGCTTCTGCCTCCAATAGATTTCCTAAGCACTAGTGTATTAAGGAACAGGTTAAAAAGAGAATCCTAATGTGATTTCAGGATAATGGGTGTGTTCCTTATCTTCTCCTAGTGTCTAAACTCTTCTCCATGGCTGGACCCCCAAATAATATTCCTTGACGTGCTAAGGGGTATCTAGAGAGTGGGATAGGTTTAATAACTACCCTAACCCTAACGCGTACCCTAACCCTAACACGTACCCTAATCCTAACCCGTACCCTAAACCGAGCCCTAACCCTCAAATTAACCCTAACCCTAACCCTAACCCATACCCTACGCCGTACCCGAACCCGTACCCTAAGCCTTACCCTAACAATAACCCTAACACTAACCCTAAGCTACCCTTGACTGCTTCTGCCTCCAATAGATTACCTAAGCACTAGTGTTTTAAGGAACAGGTTAAAAAGAGAATCCTAATGTGATTTCTTGATAATGGGTGTGTTCCTTATCTTCTCCTAGTGTCTAAACTCTTCTCCATGGCTGGACCCCCAAATAATATTCCTTGACGTGCTAAGGGGTATCTAGAGAGTGGGATAGGTTTAATAACTACCCTAACCCTAACGCGTACCCTAACCCTAACCCCTACCCTAACCCTAACACGTACCCTAATGCTAACCCGTACCCTAAACCGAGCCCTAACCCTCAAACTAACCCTAAACCTAACCCTAACCCATACCTTACGCCGTACCCGAACCCGTACCCGAACCCGAACGCTAAGCCGTACCCTAACACTAACCCTAACCCTAACCCTAACCCTAAGCTACCCTTGACTGCTTCTGCCTCCAATAGATTTCCTAAGCACTAGTGTTTTAAGGAACAGGTTAAAAAGTGAATCCTAATGTGATTTCTTGATAATGGGTGTGTTCCTTATCTTCTCCTAGTGTCTAAATTCTTCTCCCTGGCTGGACCCCCAATTAATATTCCTTGACGTGCTAAGGGGTATCTAGAGAGTGGGATAGGTTTAATAACTACCCTAACCCTAACGCGTACCCTAAACCTAACACCTACCCTAATCCTAACATGTACCCTAATCCTAAACCGTACCCAAAACCGAGCCATAACCCTCAAACTAACCCTAACCCTAAACCTAACCCATACCCTACGCCGTACCCGAACCCGTACCCGAACCCGTACCCTAAGCCGTACCCTAACCCTAACCCTAACCCTAACCCTAAGCTACCCTTGACTGCTTCTGCCTCCAATAGATTTCCTAAGCACTCATGTTTTAAGGAACAGGTTAAAAAGAGAATCCTAATGTGATTCTTGATAATGGGTGTGTTCCTTATCTTCTCCTAGTGTCTAAACTCTTCTCCATGGCTGGACCCCCAAATAATATTCCTTGACGTGCTAAGGGGTATCTAGAGAGTGGGATAGGTTTAATAACTACCCTAACCCTAACGCGTACCTTAACCCTAACCCCTACCCTAACCTTAACACGTACCCTAATCCTAACCCGTACCCTAAACCGAGCCCTAACCCTCAAACTAAACCTAACCCTAACCCTAAACCATACCCTACGCCGTACACGAACCAGTACACGAACCCGTACCCTAAGCCGTACCCTAACACTAACCCTAACCCTAACCCTAACCCTAACCCCAACCCTAAGCTACCCTTGACTGCTTCTGCCTCCAATAGATTTCCTAAGCACTAGTGTTTTAAGGAACAGTTTAAAAAGAGAATCCTAATGTGATTTCTTGATAATGGGTGTGTTCCTTATCTTCTCCTAGTGTCTAAACTCTTCTCCCTGGCCCGACCCCCAAATAATATTCCTTGACGTGCTAAGGGGTATCTAGGGAGTGGGATAGGTTTAATAACTACCCTAACCCTAACGCGTACCCTAACCCTAACCCCTACCCTAACCTTAACACGTACCCTAATCCTAACCCGTACCCTAAACCGAGCCCTAACCCTCAAACTAACCCTAACCCTAACCCTAAACCATACCCTACGCCGTACACGAACCAGTACACGAACCCGTACCCTAAGCCGTACCCTAACACTAACCCCAACCCTAACCCTAACCCTAACCCTAAGCTACCCTTGACTGCTTCTGCCTCCAATAGATTTCCTAAGCACTAGTGTTTTAAGGAACAGGTTAAAAAGAGAATCCTAATGTGATTTCTTGATAATGCGTGTGTTCCTTATCTTCTCCTAGTGTCTAAACTCTTCTCCATGGCTGGACCCCCAAATAATATTCCTTGACGTGCTAAGGGGTATCTAGGGAGTGGGATAGGTTTAATAACTACCCTAACCCTAATGCGTACCCTAACCCTAACGCGTACCCTAACCCTAACACGTACCCTAATCCTAACCCGAACCCTGAACCGAGCCCTAACCCTCAAACTAACCCTAACCCTAACCCTAACCCATACCCTATGCCGTACCCGAACCCGTACCCTAAGCCTTACCCTAACAATAACCCTAACCCTAACCCTAAGCTACCCTTGACTGCATCTGCCTCCAATAGATTTCCTAAGCACTAGTGTTTTAAGGAACAGGTTAAAAAGAGAATCCTAATGTGATTTCTTGATAATGGGTGTGTTCCTTATCTTCTCCTAGTGTCTAAACTCTTCTCCATGGCTGGACCCCCAAATAATATTCCTTGACGTGCTAAGGGGTATCTAGGGAGTGGGATAGGTTTAATAACTACCCTAACCCTAATGCGTACCCTAACCCTAACGCGTACCCTAACCCTAACACGTACCCTAATCCTAACCCGAACCCTGAACCGAGCCCTAACCCTCAAACTAACCCTAACCCTAACCCTAACCCATACCCTATGCCGTACCCGAACCCGTACCCTAAGCCTTACCCTAACAATAACCCTAACCCTAACCCTAAGCTACCCTTGACTGCATCTGCCTCCAATAGATTTCCTAAGCACTAGTGTTTTAAGGAACAGGTTAAAAAGAGAATCCTAATGTGATTTCTTGATAATGGGTGTGTTCCTTATCTTCTCCTAGTGTCTAAACTCTTCTCCATGGCTGGACCCCCAAATAATATTCCTTGACGTGCTAAGGGGTATCTAGAGAGTGGGATAGGTTTAATAACTACCCTAACCCTAACGCGTACCCTAACCCTAACCTCTACCCTAACCCTAAGACGTACAGCAATCCTAACCCGTACCCTAAACCGAGTCCTAACCCTCAAACTAACCCTAACCCTAAACCTAACCCATACCCTACGCCGTACCCGAACCCGTACCCGAACCCGTACCCTAAGCCGTACCCTAACCCTAACCCTAACCCTAACCCTAACCCTAAGCTACACTTGACTGCTTCTGCCTCCAATAGATTTCCTAAGCACTAGTGTATTAAGGAACAGGTTAAAAAGAGAATCCTAATGTGATTTCAGGATAATGGGTGTGTTCCTTATCTTCTCCTAGTGTCTAAACTCTTCTCCATGGCTGGACCCCCAAATAATATTCCTTGACGTGCTAAGGGGTATCTAGAGAGTGGGATAGGTTTAATAACTACCCTAACCCTAACGCGTACCCTAACCCTAACACGTACCCTAATCCTAACCCGTACCCTAAACCGAGCCCTAACCCTCAAATTAACCCTAACCCTAACCCTAACCCATACCCTACGCCGTACCCGAACCCGTACCCTAAGCCTTACCCTAACAATAACCCTAACACTAACCCTAAGCTACCCTTGACTGCTTCTGCCTCCAATAGATTACCTAAGCACTAGTGTTTTAAGGAACAGGTTAAAAAGAGAATCCTAATGTGATTTCTTGATAATGGGTGTGTTCCTTATCTTCTCCTAGTGTCTAAACTCTTCTCCATGGCTGGACCCCCAAATAATATTCCTTGACGTGCTAAGGGGTATCTAGAGAGTGGGATAGGTTTAATAACTACCCTAACCCTAACGCGTACCCTAACCCTAACCCCTACCCTAACCCTAACACGTACCCTAATGCTAACCCGTACCCTAAACCGAGCCCTAACCCTCAAACTAACCCTAAACCTAACCCTAACCCATACCTTACGCCGTACCCGAACCCGTACCCGAACCCGAACGCTAAGCCGTACCCTAACACTAACCCTAACCCTAACCCTAACCCTAAGCTACCCTTGACTGCTTCTGCCTCCAATAGATTTCCTAAGCACTAGTGTTTTAAGGAACAGGTTAAAAAGTGAATCCTAATGTGATTTCTTGATAATGGGTGTGTTCCTTATCTTCTCCTAGTGTCTAAATTCTTCTCCCTGGCTGGACCCCCAATTAATATTCCTTGACGTGCTAAGGGGTATCTAGAGAGTGGGATAGGTTTAATAACTACCCTAACCCTAACGCGTACCCTAAACCTAACACCTACCCTAATCCTAACATGTACCCTAATCCTAAACCGTACCCAAAACCGAGCCATAACCCTCAAACTAACCCTAACCCTAAACCTAACCCATACCCTACGCCGTACCCGAACCCGTACCCGAACCCGTACCCTAAGCCGTACCCTAACCCTAACCCTAACCCTAACCCTAAGCTACCCTTGACTGCTTCTGCCTCCAATAGATTTCCTAAGCACTCATGTTTTAAGGAACAGGTTAAAAAGAGAATCCTAATGTGATTCTTGATAATGGGTGTGTTCCTTATCTTCTCCTAGTGTCTAAACTCTTCTCCATGGCTGGACCCCCAAATAATATTCCTTGACGTGCTAAGGGGTATCTAGAGAGTGGGATAGGTTTAATAACTACCCTAACCCTAACGCGTACCTTAACCCTAACCCCTACCCTAACCTTAACACGTACCCTAATCCTAACCCGTACCCTAAACCGAGCCCTAACCCTCAAACTAAACCTAACCCTAACCCTAAACCATACCCTACGCCGTACACGAACCAGTACACGAACCCGTACCCTAAGCCG
Source organism: Eschrichtius robustus (assembly GCF_028021215.1). Lineage (NCBI taxonomy): Eukaryota > Metazoa > Chordata > Mammalia > Artiodactyla > Eschrichtiidae > Eschrichtius > Eschrichtius robustus. The sequence continues at coordinate 1,845,418 of NW_027175463.1, read as the reverse complement.
TACCCTAACACTAACCCTAACCCTAACCCTAACCCTAACCCCAACCCTAAGCTACCCTTGACTGCTTCTGCCTCCAATAGATTTCCTAAGCACTAGTGTTTTAAGGAACAGTTTAAAAAGAGAATCCTAATGTGATTTCTTGATAATGGGTGTGTTCCTTATCTTCTCCTAGTGTCTAAACTCTTCTCCCTGGCCCGACCCCCAAATAATATTCCTTGACGTGCTAAGGGGTATCTAGGGAGTGGGATAGGTTTAATAACTACCCTAACCCTAACGCGTACCCTAACCCTAACCCCTACCCTAACCTTAACACGTACCCTAATCCTAACCCGTACCCTAAACCGAGCCCTAACCCTCAAACTAACCCTAACCCTAACCCTAAACCATACCCTACGCCGTACACGAACCAGTACACGAACCCGTACCCTAAGCCGTACCCTAACACTAACCCCAACCCTAACCCTAACCCTAACCCTAAGCTACCCTTGACTGCTTCTGCCTCCAATAGATTTCCTAAGCACTAGTGTTTTAAGGAACAGGTTAAAAAGAGAATCCTAATGTGATTTCTTTATAATGGGTGTGTTCCTTATCTTCTCCTAGTGTCTAAACTCTTCTCCCTGGCTGGACCCCCAAATAATATTCCTTGAGGTGCTAAGGGGTATCTAGAGAGTGGGATAGGTTTAATAACTACCCTAACCCTAACGCGTACCCTAACCCTAACCCCTACCCTAACCCTAACACGTACCCTAATCCTAACCCGTACCCTAAACCGAGCCCTAACCCTCAAACTAACCCTAACCCTAACCCTAACCCATACCCTACGCCGTACCCGAACCCGTAACCTAACCCGTACCCTAACACTAAACCTAACCCTAACCCTAACCCTAACCCTAAGCTACCCTTGACTGCTTCTGCCTCCAATAGATTTCCTAAGCACTAGTGTTTTAAGGAACAGGTTAAAAAGAGAATCCTAATGTGATTTCTTGATAATGGGTGTGTTCCTTATCTTCTCCTAGTGTCTAAACTCTTCTCCATGGCTGGACCCCCAAATAATATTCCTTGACGTGCTAAGGGGTATCTAGAGAGTGGGATAGGTTTAATAACTACCCTAACCCTAACGCGTACCCTAACACTAACACGTACCCTAATCCTAACCCATACCCTAAACCGAGCCCTAACCCTCAAATTAACCCTAACCCTAACCCTAACCCATACCCTACGCCGTACCCGAACCCGTACCCTAAGCGGTACCCTAAAGCTAACCCTAACCCTAACCCTAACCCTAACCCTAAGCTACCCTTGACTGCTTCTGCCTCCAATAGATTTCCTAAGCACTAGTGTTTTAAGGAACAGGTTAAAAAGAGAATCCTAATGTGATTTCAGGATAATGGGTGTGTTCCTTATCTTCTCCTAGTGTCTAAACTCTTCTCCATGGCTGGACCCCCAAATAATATTCCTTGACGTGCTAAGGGGTATCTAGAGAGTGGGATAGGTTTAATAACTACCCTAACCCTAACGCGTACCCTAACCCTAACCCCTAACCTAACCCTAACATGTACCCTAATCCTAACCCGTACCCTAAACCGAGCACTAACCCTCAAACTATCCCTAACCCTAACCCATACCCTACGCCGTACCCGAACCCGTACCCGAACACGTACCCTAAGCCGTACCCTAACACTAACCATAACCCTAACCCTAACCCTAACACGTACACTAATCCTAACCCGTACCCTAAGCTACCCTTGACTGCTTCTGCCTCCAATAGATTTCCTAAGCACTAGTGTATTAAGGAACAGGTTAAAAAGAGAATCCTATTGTGATTTCAGGATAATGGGTGTGTTCCTTATCTTCTCCTAGTGTCTAAACTCTTCTCCATGGCTGGACCCCCAAATAATATTCCTTGACGTGCTAAGGGGTATCTAGAGAGTGGGATAGGTTTAATAACTACCCTAACCCTAACGCGTACCCTAACCCTAACACGAACCCTAATCCTAACCCGTACCCTAAACAGAGCCCTAACCCTCAAATTAAACCTAACCCTAACCCTAACCCATACCCTACGCCGTACCCGAACCCGTACCCTAAGCGGTACCCTAAAGCTAACCCTAACCCTAACCCTAACCCTAAGCTACCCTTGACTGCTTCTGCCTCCAATAGATTTCCTAAGCACTAGTGTTTTAAGGAACAGGTTAAAAAGAGAATCCTAATGTGATTTCAGGATAATGGGTGTGTTCCTTACCTTCTCCTAGTGTCTAAACTCTTCTCCATGGCTGGACACCCAAATAATATTCCTTGACGTGATAAGGGGTATCTAGAGAGTGGGATAGGTTTAATAACTACCCTAACCCTAACGCGTACCCTAACCCTAACCCCTAACCTAACCCTAACATGTACCCTAATCCTAACCCGTACCCTAAACCGAGCACTAACCCTCAAACTATCCCTAACCCTAACCCTAACCCATACCCTACGCCGTACCCGAACCCGTACCCGAACCCGTACCCTAAGCCGTAACCTAACCCTAACCCTAACCCTAACCCGAAGCTACCCTTGACTGCTTCTGCCTCCAATAGATTTCCTAAGCACTAGTGTATTAAGGAACAGGTTAAAAAGAGAATCCTATTGTGATTTCAGGATAATGGGTGTGTTCCTTATCTACTCCTAGTGTCTAAACTCTTCTCCATGGCTGGACCCCCAAATAATAATCCTTGACGTGCTAAGGGGTATCTAGAGAGTGGGATAGGTTTAATAACTACCCTAACCCTAACGCGTACCCTAACCCTAACACGTACCCTAATCCTAAACCGTACCCTAAACCGAACCCTAACCCTCAAACTAACCCTAACCCTAACCCTAACCCATACCCTACGCCGTACCCGAACCCGTACCCTAAGCCTTACCCTAACAATAACCCTAACCCTAACCCTAAGCTACCCTTGACTGCTTCTGCCTCCAATAGATTTCCTAAGCACTAGTGTTTTAAGGAACAGGTTAAAAAGAGAATCCTAATGTGATTTCAGGATAATGGGTGTGTTCCTTATCTTCTCCTAGTGTCTAAACTCTTCTCCATTGCTGAACCCCCAAATAATATTCCTTGACGTGCTAAGGGGTATCTAGAGAGTAGGATAGGTTTAATAACTACCTTAACCCTAACGCGTACCCTAACCCTAACCCCTACCCTAACCCTAACACGAACCCTAATCCTAACCCGTACCCTAAACCGACCCCTAACCTTCAAACTAACCCTAACCCTAACCCTAACCCATACCCTACGCCGTACACGAACCCGTACCCGAACCCGTACCCTAAGCCGTACCCTAACCCTAACCCTAACCCTAACCCTAACCCTAAGCTACCCTTGACTGCTTCTGCCTCCAATAGATTTCCTAAGCACTAGTGTTTTAAGGAACAGGTTAAAAAGAGAATCCTAATGTGATTTCTTGATAATGGGTGTGTTCCTTATCTTCTCCTAGTGTCTAAACTCTTCTCCATGGCTGGACACCCAAATAATATTCCTTGACGTGCTAAGGGGTATCTAGAGAGTGGGATAGGTTTAATAACTACACTAACCCTAACGCGTACCCTAACCCCTACCCTAACCCTAACACGTACCCTAATCCTAACCCGTATCCTAAACCGAGCCCTAACCCTCAAACTAACCCTAACCCTAACCCTAAACCATACCCTACGCCGTACACGAACCAGTACACGAACCCGTACCCTAAGCCGTACCCTAACACTAACCCCAACCCTAACCCTAACCCTAACCCTAAGCTACCCTTGACTGCTTCTGCCTCCAATAGATTTCCTAAGCACTAGTGTTTTAAGGAACAGGTTAAAAAGAGAATCCTAATGTGATTTCTTGATAATGGGTGTGTTCCTTATCTTCTCCTAGTGTCTAAACTCTTCTCCCTGGCTGGACCCCCAAATAATATTCCTTGAGGTGCTAAGGGGTATCTAGAGAGTGGGATAGGTTTAATAACTACCCTAACCCTAACGCGTACCCTAACCCTAACCCCTACCCTAACCCTAACACGTACCCTAATCCTAACCCGTACCCTAAACCGAGCCCTAACCCTCAAACTAACCCTAACCCTAACCCTAACCCATACCCTACGCCGTACCCGAACCCGTAACCTAACCCGTACCCTAACACTAAACCTAACCCTAACCCTAACCCTAACCCTAAGCTACCCTTGACTGCTTCTGCCTCCAATAGATTTCCTAAGCACTAGTGTTTTAAGGAACAGGTTAAAAAGAGAATCCTAATGTGATTTCTTGATAATGGGTGTGTTCCTTATCTTCTCCTAGTGTCTAAACTCTTCTCCATGGCTGGACCCCCAAATAATATTCCTTGACGTGCTAAGGGGTATCTAGAGAGTGGGATAGGTTTAATAACTACCCTAACCCTAACGCGTACCCTAACCCTAACACGTACCCTAATCCTAACCCATACCCTAAACCGAGCCCTAACCCTCAAATTAACCCTAACCCTAACCCTAACCCATACCCTACGCCGTACCCGAACCCGTACCCTAAGCGGTACCCTAAAGCTAACCCTAACCCTAACCCTAACCCTAACCCTAAGCTACCCTTGACTGCTTCTGCCTCCAATAGATTTCCTAAGCACTAATGTTTTAAGGAACAGGTTAAAAAGAGAATCCTAATGTGATTTCAGGATAATGGGTGTGTTCCTTATCTTCTCCTAGTGTCTAAACTCTTCTCCATGGCTGGATACCCAAATAATATTCCTTGACGTGCTAAGGGGTATCTAGAGAGTGGGATAGGTTTAATAACTACCCTAACCCTAACGCGTACCCTAACCCTAACCCCTAACCTAACCCTAACATATACCCTAATCCTAACCCGTACCCTAAACCGAGCACTAACCCTCAAATTATCCCTAACCCTAACCCTAACCCATACCCTACGCCGTACCCAAACCCGTACCCGAACCCGTACCCTAAGCCATACCCTAACCCTAACCCTAACCCTAACCCTAACCCTAAGCTACCCTTGACTGCTTCTGCCTCCAATAGATTTCTTAAGCACTAGTGTATTAAGGAACAGGTTAAAAATAGAATCCTATTGTGATTTCAGGATAATGGGTGTGTTCCTTATCTTCTCCTAGTGTCTAAACTCTTCTCCATGGCTGGACCCCCAAATAATATTCCTTGACGTGCTAAGGGGTATCTAGAGAGTGGGATAGGTTTAATAACTACCCTAACCCTAACGCGTACCCTAACCCTAACACGTACCATAATCCTAAACCGTACCCTAAACCGAGCCCTAACCCTCAAACTAACCCTAACCCTAACCCTAACCCATACCCTACGCCGTACCCGAACCCGTACCCTAAGCCTTACCCTAACAATAACCCTAACCCTAACCCTAAGCTACCCTTGACTGCTTCTGCCTCCAATAGATTACCTAAGCACTAGTGTTTTAAGGAACAGGTTAAAAAGAGAATCCTAATGTGATTTCTTAATAATGGGTGTGTTCCTTATCTTCTCCTAGTGTCTAAACTCTTCTCCATGGCTGGACCCCCAAATAATATTCCTTGACGTGCTAAGGGGTATCTAGAGAGTGGGATAGGTTTAATAACTACCCTAACCCTAACGCGTACCCTAACCCTAACACGTACCCTAATCCTAACCCGTACCCTAAACCGAGCCCTAACCCTCAAATTAACCCTAACCCTAACCCTAACCCATACCCTACGCCGTACCCGAACCCGTACCCTAAGCCTTACCCTAACAATAACCCTAACCCTAACCCTAAGCTACCCTTGACTGCTTCTGCCTCCAATAGATTACCTAAGCACTAGTGTTTTAAGGAACAGGTTAAAAAGAGAATCCTAATGTGATTTCTTGATAATGGGTGTGTTCCTTATCTTCTCCTAGTGTCTAAACTCTTCTCCATGGCTGGACCCCCAAATAATATTCCTTGACGTGCTAAGGGGTATCTAGAGAGTGGGATAGGTTTAATAACTACCCTAACCCTAACGCGTACCCTAACCCTAACCCCTACCCTAACCCTAACACGTACCCTAATGCTAACCCGTACCCTAAACCGAGCCCTAACCCTCAAACTAACCCTAAACCTAACCCTAACCCATACCTTACGCCGTACCCGAACCCGTACCCGAACCCGAACGCTAAGCCGTACCCTAACACTAACCCTAACCCTAACCCTAACCCTAAGCTACCCTTGACTGCTTCTGCCTCCAATAGATTTCCTAAGCACTAGTGTTTTAAGGAACAGGTTAAAAAGTGAATCCTAATGTGATTTCTTGATAATGGGTGTGTTCCTTATCTTCTCCTAGTGTCTAAATTCTTCTCCCTGGCTGGACCCCCAATTAATATTCCTTGACGTGCTAAGGGGTATCTAGAGAGTGGGATAGGTTTAATAACTACCCTAACCCTAACGCGTACCCTAAACCTAACACCTACCCTAATCCTAACATGTACCCTAATCCTAAACCGTACCCAAAACCGAGCCATAACCCTCAAACTAACCCTAACCCTAAACCTAACCCATACCCTACGCCGTACCCGAACCCGTACCCGAACCCGTACCCTAAGCCGTACCCTAACCCTAACCCTAACCCTAACCCTAAGCTACCCTTGACTGCTTCTGCCTCCAATAGATTTCCTAAGCACTCATGTTTTAAGGAACAGGTTAAAAAGAGAATCCTAATGTGATTCTTGATAATGGGTGTGTTCCTTATCTTCTCCTAGTGTCTAAACTCTTCTCCATGGCTGGACCCCCAAATAATATTCCTTGACGTGCTAAGGGGTATCTAGAGAGTGGGATAGGTTTAATAACTACCCTAACCCTAACGCGTACCTTAACCCTAACCCCTACCCTAACCTTAACACGTACCCTAATCCTAACCCGTACCCTAAACCGAGCCCTAACCCTCAAACTAAACCTAACCCTAACCCTAAACCATACCCTACGCCGTACACGAACCAGTACACGAACCCGTACCCTAAGCCGTACCCTAACACTAACCCTAACCCTAACCCTAACCCTAACCCCAACCCTAAGCTACCCTTGACTGCTTCTGCCTCCAATAGATTTCCTAAGCACTAGTGTTTTAAGGAACAGTTTAAAAAGAGAATCCTAATGTGATTTCTTGATAATGGGTGTGTTCCTTATCTTCTCCTAGTGTCTAAACTCTTCTCCCTGGCCCGACCCCCAAATAATATTCCTTGACGTGCTAAGGGGTATCTAGGGAGTGGGATAGGTTTAATAACTACCCTAACCCTAACGCGTACCCTAACCCTAACCCCTACCCTAACCTTAACACGTACCCTAATCCTAACCCGTACCCTAAACCGAGCCCTAACCCTCAAACTAACCCTAACCCTAACCCTAAACCATACCCTACGCCGTACACGAACCAGTACACGAACCCGTACCCTAAGCCGTACCCTAACACTAACCCCAACCCTAACCCTAACCCTAACCCTAAGCTACCCTTGACTGCTTCTGCCTCCAATAGATTTCCTAAGCACTAGTGTTTTAAGGAACAGGTTAAAAAGAGAATCCTAATGTGATTTCTTTATAATGGGTGTGTTCCTTATCTTCTCCTAGTGTCTAAACTCTCCTCCCTGGCTGGACCCCCAAATAATATTCCTTGAGGTGCTAAGGGGTATCTAGAGAGTGGGATAGGTTTAATAACTACCCTAACCCTAACGCGTACCCTAACCCTAACCCCTACCCTAACCCTAACACGTACCCTAATCCTAACCCGTACCCTAAACCGAGCCCTAACCCTCAAACTAACCCTAACCCTAACCCTAACCCATACCCTACGCCGTACCCGAACCCGTAACCTAACCCGTACCCTAACACTAAACCTAACCCTAACCCTAACCCTAACCCTAAGCTACCCTTGACTGCTTCTGCCTCCAATAGATTTCCTAAGCACTAGTGTTTTAAGGAACAGGTTAAAAAGAGAATCCTAATGTGATTTCTTGATAATGGGTGTGTTCCTTATCTTCTCCTAGTGTCTAAACTCTTCTCCATGGCTGGACCCCCAAATAATATTCCTTGACGTGCTAAGGGGTATCTAGAGAGTGGGATAGGTTTAATAACTACCCTAACCCTAACGCGTACCCTAACCCTAACACGTACCCTAATCCTAACCCATACCCTAAACCGAGCCCTAACCCTCAAATTAACCCTAACCCTAACCCTAACCCATACCCTACGCCGTACCCGAACCCGTACCCTAAGCGGTACCCTAAAGCTAACCCTAACCCTAACCCTAACCCTAACCCTAAGCTACCCTTGACTGCTTCTGCCTCCAATAGATTTCCTAAGCACTAGTGTTTTAAGGAACAGGTTAAAAAGAGAATCCTAATGTGATTTCAGGATAATGGGTGTGTTCCTTATCTTCTCCTAGTGTCTAAACTCTTCTCCATGGCTGGACCCCCAAATAATATTCCTTGACGTGCTAAGGGGTATCTAGAGAGTGGGATAGGTTTAATAACTACCCTAACCCTAACGCGTACCCTAACCCTAACCCCTAACCTAACCCTAACATGTACCCTAATCCTAACCCGTACCCTAAACCGAGCACTAACCCTCAAACTATCCCTAACCCTAACCCATACCCTACGCCGTACCCGAACCCGTACCCGAACCCGTACCCTAAGCCGTACCCTAACACTAACCCTAACCCTAACCCTAACCCTAACACGTACACTAATCCTAACCCGTACCCTAAGCTACCCTTGACTGCTTCTGCCTCCAATAGATTTCCTAAGCACTAGTGTATTAAGGAACAGGTTAAAAAGAGAATCCTATTGTGATTTCAGGATAATGGGTGTGTTCCTTATCTTCTCCTAGTGTCTAAACTCTTCTCCATGGCTGGACCCCCAAATAATATTCCTTGACGTGCTAAGGGGTATCTAGAGAGTGGGATAGGTTTAATAACTACCCTAACCCTAACGCGTACCCTAACCCTAACACGAACCCTAATCCTAACCCGTACCCTAAACAGAGCCCTAACCCTCAAATTAAACCTAACCCTAACCCTAACCCATACCCTACGCCGTACCCGAACCCGTACCCTAAGCGGTACCCTAAAGCTAACCCTAACCCTAACCCTAACCCTAAGCTACCCTTGACTGCTTCTGCCTCCAATAGATTTCCTAAGCACTAGTGTTTTAAGGAACAGGTTAAAAAGAGAATCCTAATGTGATTTCAGGATAATGGGTGTGTTCCTTACCTTCTCCTAGTGTCTAAACTCTTCTCCATGGCTGGACACCCAAATAATATTCCTTGACGTGATAAGGGGTATCTAGAGAGTGGGATAGGTTTAATAACTACCCTAACCCTAACGCGTACCCTAACCCTAACCCCTAACCTAACCCTAACATGTACCCTAATCCTAACCCGTACCCTAAACCGAGCACTAACCCTCAAACTATCCCTAACCCTAACCCTAACCCATACCCTACGCCGTACCCGAACCCGTACCCGAAACCGTACCCTAAGCCGTACCCTAACCCTAACCCTAACCCTAACCCGAAGCTACCCTTGACTGCTTCTGCCTCCAATAGATTTCCTAAGCACTAGTGTATTAAGGAACAGGTTAAAAAGAGAATCCTATTGTGATTTCAGGATAATGGGTGTGTTCCTTATCTACTCCTAGTGTCTAAACTCTTCTCCATGGCTGGACCCCCAAATAATAATCCTTGACGTGCTAAGGGGTATCTAGAGAGTGGGATAGGTTTAATAACTACCCTAACCCTAACGCGTACCCTAACCCTAACACGTACCCTAATCCTAAACCGTACCCTAAACCGAACCCTAACCCTCAAACTAACCCTAACCCTAACCCTAACCCATACCCTACGCCGTACCCGAACCCGTACCCTAAGCCTTACCCTAACAATAACCCTAACCCTAACCCTAAGCTACCCTTGACTGCTTCTGCCTCCAATAGATTTCCTAAGCACTAGTGTTTTAAGGAACAGGTTAAAAAGAGAATCCTAATGTGATTTCAGGATAATGGGTGTGTTCCTTATCTTCTCCTAGTGTCTAAACTCTTCTCCATTGCTGGACCCCCAAATAATATTCCTTGACGTGCTAAGGGGTATCTAGAGAGTAGGATAGGTTTAATAACTACCTTAACCCTAACGCGTACCCTAACCCTAACCCCTACCCTAACCCTAACACGAACCCTAATCCTAACCCGTACCCTAAACCGAGCCCTAACCTTCAAACTAACCCTAACCCTAACCCTAACCCATACCCTACGCCGTACACGAACCCGTACCCGAACCCGTACCCTAAGCCGTACCCTAAACCTAACCCTAACCCTAACCCTAACCCTAAGCTACCCTTGACTGCTTCTGCCTCCAATAGATTTCCTAAGCACTAGTGTTTTAAGGAACAGGTTAAAAAGAGAATCCTAATGTGATTTCTTGATAATGGGTGTGTTCCTTATCTTCTCCTAGTGTCTAAACTCTTCTCCATGGCTGGACCCCCAAATAATATTCCTTGACGTGCTAAGGGGTATCTAGAGAGTGGGATAGGTTTAATAACTACCCTAACCCTAACGCGTACCCTAACCCTAACACGTACCCTAATCCTAACCCATACCCTAAACCGAGCCCTAACCCTCAAATTAACCCTAACCCTAACCCTAACCCATACCCTACGCCGTACCCGAACCCGTACCCTAAGCGGTACCCTAAAGCTAACCCTAACCCTAACCCTAACCCTAACCCTAAGCTACCCTTGACTGCTTCTGCCTCCAATAGATTTCCTAAGCACTAGTGTTTTAAGGAACAGGTTAAAAAGAGAATCCTAATGTGATTTCAGGATAATGGGTGTGTTCCTTATCTTCTCCTAGTGTCTAAACTCTTCTCCATGGCTGGACCCCCAAATAATATTCCTTGACGTGCTAAGGGGTATCTAGAGAGTGGGATAGGTTTAATAACTACCCTAACCCTAACGCGTACCCTAACCCTAACCCCTAACCTAACCCTAACATGTACCCTAATCCTAACCCGTACCCTAAACCGAGCACTAACCCTCAAACTATCCCTAACCCTAACCCATACCCTACGCAGTACCCGAACCCGTACCCGAACCCGTACCCTAAGCCGTACCCTAACACTAACCCTAACCCTAACCCTAACCCTAACACGTACACTAATCCTAACCCGTACCCTAAGCTACCCTTGACTGCTTCTGCCTCCAATAGATTTCTTAAGCACTAGTGTATTAAGGAACAGGTTAAAAAGAGAATCCTATTGTGATTTCAGGATAATGGGTGTGTTCCTTATCTTCTCCTAGTGTCTAAACTCTTCTCCATGGCTGGACCCCCAAATAATATTCCTTGACGTGCTAAGGGGTATCTAGAGAGTGGGATAGGTTTAATAACTACCCTAACCCTAACGCGTACCCTAACCCTAACACGTACCATAATCCTAAACCGTACCCTAAACCGAGCCCTAACCCTCAAACTAACCCTAACCCTAACCCTAACCCATACCCTACGCCGTACCCGAACCCGTACCATAAGCCTTACCCTAACAATAACCCTAACCCTAACCCTAAGCTACCCTTGACTGCTTCTGCCTCCAATAGATTACCTAAGCACTAGTGTTTTAAGGAACAGGTTAAAAAGAGAATCCTAATGTGATTTCTTAATAATGGGTGTGTTCCTTATCTTCTCCTAGTGTCTAAACTCTTCTCCATGGCTGGACCCCCAAATAATATTCCTTGACGTGCTAAGGGGTATCTAGAGAGTGGGATAGGTTTAATAACTACCCTAACCCTAACGCGTACCCTAACCCTAACCCCTACCCTAACCCTAACACGTACCCTAATGCTAACCCGTACCCAAACCGAGCCCTAACCCTCAAACTAACCCTAAACCTAACCCTAACCCATACCTTACGCCGTACCCGAACCCGTACCCGAACCCGAACGCTAAGCCGTACCCTAACACTAACCCTAACCCTAACCCTAACCCTAAGCTACCCTTGACTGCTTCTGCCTCCAATAGATTTCCTAAGCACTAGTGTTTTAAGGAACAGGTTAAAAAGTGAATCCTAATGTGATTTCTTGATAATGGGTGTGTTCCTTAAATTCTCCTAGTGTCTAAACTCTTCTCCATGGCTGGACACCCAAATAATATTCCTTGACTTGCTAAGTGTTATCTAGAGAGTGGGATAGGTTTAATAACTACCCTAACCCTAACGCGTACCCTAACCCTAACCCCTACCCTAACCCTAACACGTACCCTAATTCTAACCCGTACCCTAAACCGAGCCCTAACCCTCAAACTAACCCTAACCCTAACCCATACCCTACGCCGTACCCGAACCCGTACCCGAACCCGTACCCTAAGCCGTACCCTAACCCTAACCCTAACCCTAACCCTAACCCTAAGCTACCCTTGACTGCTTCTGCCTCCAATAGATTTCCTAAGCACTAGTGTTTTAAGGAAAAGGTTAAAAAGAGAATCCTAATGTGATTTCTTGATAATGGGTGTGTTCCTTATCTTCTCCTAGTGTCTAAACTCTTCTCCATGGCTGGACCCCCAAATAATATTCCTTGACGTGCTAAGGGGTATCTAGAGAGTGGGATAGGATTAATAACTACCTTAACCCTAACGCGTACCCTAAACCTAACACCTAACCTAATCCTAACACGTACCCTAATCCTAACCCGTACCCTAAACCGAGCCATAACCCTCAAACTAACCCTAACCCTAACCCTAACCCATACCCTACGCCGTACCCGAACCCGTACCCGAACCCGTACCCTAAGCCGTACCCTAACCCTAACCCTAACCCTAACCCTAAGCTACCCTTGACTGCTTCTGCCTGCAATAGATTTCCTAAGTACTCATGTTTTAAGGAACAGGTTAAAAAGAGAATCCTAATGTGATTCTTGATAATGGGTGTGTTCCTTATCTTCTCCTAGTGTCTAAACTCTTCTCCATGGCTGGACCCCCAAATAATATACCTTGACGTGCTAAGGGGTATCTAGAGAGGGGGATAGGTTTAATAACTACCCTAACTCTAACGCGTACCCTAACCCTAACCCCTACCCTAACCCTAACACGTACCCTAAACCGAGCCCTAACCCTCAAACTAACCCTAACCCTAACCCTAACCCATACCCTACGCCGTACCCGAACCCGACCCGAACCCGTACCCAAACCCGTACCCTAAGCCGTACCCTAACCCTAACCCTAACCCTAACCCTAAGCTACCCTTGACTGCTTCTGCCTCCAATAGATTTCCTAAGCACTAGTGTTTTAAGGAACAGGTTAAAAAGAGAATCCTAATGTGATTTCTTGATAATGGGTGTGTTCCTTACCTTCTCCTAGTGTCTAAACTCTTCTCCCTGGCCCGACCCCCAAATAATATTCCTTGACGTGCTAAGGGGTATCTAGAGAGTGGGATAGGTTTAATAACTATCCTAACCCTAACGCGTACCCTAACCCTAACCCCTACCCTAACCTTAACACGTACCCTAATCCTAACCCGTACCCTAAACCGAGCCCTAACCCTCAAACTAACCCTAACCCTAACCCTAAACCATACCCTACGCCGTACACGAACCAGTACACGAACCCGTACCCTAAGCCGTACCCTAACACTAACCCCAACGCTAACCCTAACCCTAAGCTACCCTTGACTGCTTCTGCCTCCAATAGATTTCTTAAGCACTAGTGTATTAAGGAACAGGTTAAAAATAGAATCCTATTGTGATTTCAGGATAATGGGTGTGTTCCTTATCTTCTCCTAGTGTCTAAACTCTTCTCCATGGCTGGACCCCCAAATAATATTCCTTGACGTGCTAAGGGGTATCTAGAGAGTGGGATAGGTTTAATAACTACCCTAACCCTAACGCGTACCCTAACCCTAACGCGTACCCTAACCCTAACCCCTACCCTAACCTTAACACGTACCCTAATCCTAACCCGTACCCTAAACCGAGCCCTAACCCTCAAACTAACCCTAACCCTAACCCTAACCCATACCCTACACCGTACCCGAACCCGTACCCGAACCCGTACCCTAAGCCGTACCCTAACCCTAACCCTAACCCTAACCCTAACCCTAAGCTACCCTTGACTGCTTCTGCCTCCAATAGATTTCCTAAGCACTAGTGTTTTAAGGAACAGGTTAAAAAGAGAATCCTAATGTGATTTCTTGATAATGGGTGTGTTCCTTATCTTCTCCTAGTGTCTAAACTCTTCTCCATGGCTGGACCCCCAAATAATATTACTTGACGTGCTAAGGGGTATCTAGAGATTGGGATAGGATTAATAACTACCTTAACCCTAACGTGTACCCTAAACCTAACTCCTAACCTAATACTAACACGTACCCTAATCTTAACCCGTACCCTAAACCGAGCCATAACCCTCAAACTAACCCTAACCCTAACCCTAACCCATACCCTACGCCGTACCCGAACCCGTACCCGAACCCGTACCCTAAGCCGTACCCTAACCCTAACCCTAACCCTAACCCTAAGCTACCCTTGACTGCTTCTACCTGCAATAGATTTCCTAAGCACTCATGTTTTAAGGAACAGGTTAAAAAGAGAATCCTAATGTGATTCTTGATAATGGGTGTGTTCCTTATCTTCTCCTAGTGTCTAAACCCTTCTCCATGGCTGGACCCCCAAATAATATACCTTGACGTGCTAAGGGGTATCTAGAGAGGGGGATAGGTTTAATAACTACCCTAACCCTAACGCGTACCCTAACCCTAACCCCTACTCTAACCCTAACACGTACCCTAAACCGAGCCCTAACCCTCAAACTAACCCTAACCCTAACCCTAACCCATACCCTACGCCGTACCCGAACCCGTAGCCGAACCCGTACCCAAACCCGTACCCTAAGCCGTACCCTAACCCTAACCCTAACCCTAACCCTAAGCTACCCTTGACTGCTTCTGCCTCCAATAGATTTCCTAAGCACTAGTGTTTTAAGGAACAGGTTAAATAGACAATCCTAATGTGATTTCTTGATAATGGGTGTGTTCCTTATCTTCTCCTAGTGTCTAAACTCTTCTCCCTGGCTGGACCCCCAAATAATATTCCTTGACGTGCTAAGGGGTATCTAGAGAGTTGGATAGGTTTAATAACTATCCTAACCCTAACGCGTACCCTAACCCTAACCCCTACCCTAACCTTAACACGTACCCTAATCCTAACCCGTAACCTAAACCGAGCCCTAACCCTCAAACTAACCCTAACCCTAACCCTAAACCATACCCTACGCCGTACACGAACCAGTACACGAACCCGTAACCTAAGCCGTACCCTAACACTAACCCTGACCCTAACCCTAACCCTAACCCTAACCCTAAGCTACCCTTGACTGCTTCTGCCTCCAATAGATTTCCTAAGCACTAGTGTTTTAAGGAACAGGTTAAAAAGAGAATCCTAATGTGATTTCTTGATAATGGGTGTGTTCCTTATCTTCTCCTAGTGTCTAAACTCTTCTCCCTGGCCCGACCCCCAAATAATATTCCTTGACGTGCTAAGGGGTATCTAGAGAGTGGGATAGGTTTAATAACTACCCTAACCCTAACGCGTACCCTAACCCTAACCCCTACCCTAACCTTAACACGTACCCTAATCCTAACCCGTACCCTAAACCGAGCCCTAACCCTCAAACTAACCCTAACCCTAACCCTAAACCATACCCTACGCCGTACACGAACCAGTACACGAAACCGTACCCTAAGCCGTACCCTAACACTAACCCCAACCCTAACCCTAACCCTAACCCTAAGCTACCCTTGACTGCTTCTGCCTCCAATAGATTTCCTAAGCACTAGTGTTTTAAGGAACAGGTTAAAAGAGAATCCTAATGTGATTTCTTGATAATGGGTGTGTTCTTTATCTTCTCCAAGTGTCTAAACTCTTCTCCCTGGCTGGACCCCCAAATAATATTCCTTGAGGTGCTAAGGGGTATCTAGAGAGTGGGATAGGTTTAATAACTACCCTAACCCTAACGTGTACCCTAACCCTAACCCCTACACTAACTTTAACACGTACCCTAATACTAACCCGTACCCTAAACCCAGCCCTAACCCTCAAACTAACCCTAACCCTAACCCTAACACATACCCTACGCCGTACCCGAACCCGTACCCGAACCCGTACCCTAAGCCGTACCCTAACCCTAACCCTAACCCTAACCCTAACCCTAAGCTACCCTTGACTGCTTCTGCCTCCAATAGATTTCATAAGCACTAGTGTTTTAAGGAACAGGTTAAAAAGTGAATCCTAATATGATTTCTTGATAATGGGTGTGTTCCTTATATTCTCCTAGTGTCTAAACTCTTCTCCATGGCTGGACCCCCAAATAATATTCCTTGACGTGCTAAGGGGTATCTAGAGAGTGGGATAGGTTTAATAACTACCCTAACCCTAACGCGTACCCTAACCCTATCCCCTAACCTAATCCTAACACGTACCGTAATCCTAACCCGTACCCTAAACCGAGCCCTAACCCTCAAACTAAACCTAACCCTAACCCTAAACCATACCCTACGCAGTACACGAACCAGTACACGAACCCGTACCCTAAGCCGTACCCTAACACTAACCCTAACCCTAACCCTAACCCTAACCCTAACCCTAAGCTACCCTTGACTGCTTCTGCCTCCAATAGATTTCCTAAGCACTAGTGTTTTAAGGAACAGTTTAAAAAGAGAATCCTAATGTGATTTCAGGATAATGGGTGTGTTCCTTATCTTCTCCTAGTGTCTAAACTCTTCTCCCTGGCCCGACCCCCAAATAATATTCCTTGACGTGCTAAGGGGTACCTAGAGAGTGGGATAGGTTTAATAACTACCCTAACCCTAACGCGTACCCTAACCCTAACCCCAACCCTAACCTTAACACGTACCCTAATCCTAACCCGTACCCTAAACCGAGCCCTAACCCTCAAACTAACCCTAACCCTAACCCTAAACCATAACCTACGCCGTACACGAACCAGTACACGAACCCGTACCCTAAGCCGTACCCTAACACTAACCCCAACCCTAACCCTAACCCTAACCCTAAGCTACCCTTGACTGCTTCTGCCTCCAATAGATTTCCTAAGCACTAGTGTTTTAAGGAACAGGTTAAAAAGAGAATCCTAATGTGATTTCTTGATAATGGGTGTGTTCCTTATCTTCTCCTAGTGTCTAAACTCTTCTCCCTGGCTGGACCCCCAAATAATATTCCTTGAGGTGCTAAGGGGTATCTAGAGAGTGGGATAGGTTTAATAACTACCCTAACCCTAACGCGTACCCTAACCCTAACCCCTACCCTAACCCTAACACGTACCCTAATCCTAACCCGTACCCTAAACCGAGCCCTAACCCTCAAACTAACCTTAACCCTAACCCTAACACATACCCTACGCCGTACGCGAACCCGTACCCGAACTCGTACCCTAAGCCGTACCCTAACACTAACCCTAACCCTAACCCTAACCCTAAGCTACCCTTGACTGCTTCTGCCTCCAATAGATTTCCTAAGCACTAGTGTTTTAAGGAACAGGTTAAAAAGAGAATCCTAATGTGATTTCTTGATAATGGGTGTGTTCCTTATCTTCTCCTAGTGTCTAAACTCTTCTCCATGGCTGGACCCCCAAATAATATTCCTTGACGTGCTAAGGGGTATCTAGAGAGTGGGATAGGTTTAATAACTACCCTAACCCTAACGCGTACCCTAACCCTAACCCCTAACCTAACCCTAACATGTACCCTAATCCTAACCCGTACCCTAAACCGAGCACTAACCCTCAAACTATCCCTAACCCTAACCCTAACCCATACCCTACGCCGTACCCGAACCCGTACCCGAACCCGTACCCTAAGCCGTACCCTAACACTAACCCTAACCCTAACCCTAACCCTAACACGTACACTAATCCTAACCCGTACCCTAAGCTACCCTTGACTGCTTCTGCCTCCAATAGATTTCCTAAGCACTAGTGTATTAAGGAACAGGTTAAAAAGAGAATCCTATTGTGATTTCAGGATAATGGGTGTGTTCCTTATCTTCTCCTAGTGTCTAAACTCTTCTCCATGGCTGGACCCCCAAATAATATTCCTTGACGTGCTAAGTGGTATCTAGAGAGTGGGATAGGTTTAATAACTACCCTAACCCTAACGCGTACCCTAACCCTAACACGAACCCTAATCCTAACCCGTACCCTAAACAGAGCCCTAACCCTCAAGTTAAACCTAACCCTAACCCTAACCCATACCCTACGCCGTACCCGAACCCGTACCCTAAGCGGTACCCTAAAGCTAACCCTAACCCTAACCCTAACCCTAAGCTACCCTTGACTGCTTCTGCCTCCAATAGATTTCCTAAGCACTAGTGTTTTAAGGAACAGGTTAAAAAGAGAATCCTAATGTGATTTCAGGATAATGGGTGTGTTCCTTATCTTCTCCTACTGTCTAAAGTCTTCTCCATGGCTGGACACCCAAATAATATTCCTTGACGTGCTAAGGGGTATCTAGGGAGTGGGATAGGTTTAATAACTACCCTAACCCTAACGCGTACCCTAACCCTAACCCCTACCCTAACCCTAACACGAACCCTAATCCTAACCCGTACCCTAAACCGAGCCCTAACCTTCAAACTAACCCTAACCCTAACCCAAACCCATACCCTACGCCGTACACGAACCCGTACCCGAACCCGTACCCTAAGCCGTACCCTAACCCTAACCCTAACCCTAACCCTAACCCTAAGCTACCCTTGACTGCTTCTGCCTCCAATAGATTTCCTAAGCACTAGTGTTTTAAGGAACAGGTTAAAAAGAGAATCGTAATGTGATTTCTTGATAATGGGTGTGATCCTTATCTTCTCCTAGTGTCTAAACTCTTCTCCATGGCTGGACACCCAAATAATATTCCTTGACGTGCTAAGGGGTATCTAGAGAGTGGGATAGGTTTAATAACTACCCTAACCCTAACGCGCACACTAACCCTAACCTCTACCCTAACCCTAACACGTACACTAATCCTAACCCGTACCCTAAGCTACCCTTGACTGCTTCTGCCTCCAATAGATTTCTTAAGCACTAGTGTATTAAGGAACAGGTTAAAAAGAGAATCCTATTGTGATTTCTTGATAATGGGTGTGTTCCTTATCTTCTCCTAGTGTCTAAACTCTTCTCCATGGCTGGACCCCCAAATAATAATCCTTGACGTGCTAAGGGGTATCTAGAGAGTGGGATAGGTTTAATAACTACCCTAACCCTAACGCGTACCCTAACCCTAACACGTACCCTAATCCTAAACCGTACCCTAAACCGAACCCTAACCCTCAAACTAACCCTAACCCTAACCCTAACCCATACCCTACGCCGTACCCGAACCCGTACCCTAAGCCTTACCCTAACAATAACCCTAACCCTAACCCTAAGCTACCCTTGACTGCTTCTGCCTCCAATAGATTTCCTAAGCACTAGTGTTTTAAGGAACAGGTTAAAAAGAGAATCCTAATGTGATTTCAGGATAATGGGTGTGTTCCTTATCTTCTCCTAGTGTCTAAACTCTTCTCCATTGCTGGACCCCCAAATAATATTCCTTGACGTGCTAAGGGGTATCTAGAGAGTAGGATAGGTTTAATAACTACCCTAACCCTAACGCGTACCCTAACCCTAAACCCTACCCTAACCCTAACACGAACCCTAATCCTAACCCGTACCCTAAACCGAGCCCTAACCTTCAAACTAACCCTAACCCTAACCCTAACCCATACCCTACGCCGTACACGAACCCGTACCCGAACCCGTACCCTAAGCCGTACCCTAACCCTAACCCTAACCCTAACCCTAACCCTAAGCTACCCTTGACTGCTTCTGCCTCCAATAGATTTCCTAAGCACTAGTGTTTTAAGGAACAGGTTAAAAAGAGAATCCTAATGTGATTTCTTGATAATGGGTGTGTTCCTTATCTTCTCCTAGTGTCTAAACTCTTCTCCATGGCTGGACTCCCAAATAATATTCCTTGACGTGCTAAGGGGTATCTAGAGAGTGGGATAGGTTTAATAACTACACTAACCCTAACGCGTACCCTAACCCCTACCCTAACCCTAACACGTACCCTAATCCTAACCCGTACCCTAAACCGAGCCCTAACCCTCAAACTAACCCTAACCCTAACCCTAAACCATACCCTACGCCGTACACGAACCAGTACACGAACCCGTACCCTAAGCCGTACCCTAACACTAACCCCAACCCTAACCCTAACCCTAACCCTAAGCTACCCTTGACTGCTTCTGCCTCCAATAGATTTCCTAAGCACTAGTGTTTTAAGGAACAGGTTAAAAAGAGAATCCTAATGTGATTTCTTGATAATGGGTGTGTTCCTTATCTTCTCCTAGTGTCTAAACTCTTCTCCCTGGCTGGACCCCCAAATAATATTCCTTGACGTGCTAAGGGGTATCTAGAGAGTGGGATAGGTTTAATAACTACCCTAACCCTAACGCGTACCCTAACCCTAACCCCTACCCTAACCTTAACACGTACCCTAATCCTAACCCGTACCCTAAACCGAGCCCTAACCCTCAAACTAACCCAAACCCTAACCCTAACCCATACCTTACACCGTACCCGAACCCGTACCCGAACCCGTACCCTAAGCCGTACCCTAACCCTAACCCTAACCCTAACCGTAACCCTAAGCTACCCTTGACTGCTTCTGCCTCCAATAGATTTCCTAAGCACTATTGTTTTAAGGAACAGGTTAAAAAGAGAATCCTAATGTGATTTCTTGATAATGGATGTGTTCCTTATCTTCTCCTAGTGTCTAAACTCTTCTCCATGGCTGGACCCCCAAATAATATTCCTTGACGTGCTAAGGGGTATCTAGATAGTGGGATAGGTTTAATAACTACCCTAACCCTAACGCGTACCCTAACCCTAACCCCTAACCTAACCCTAACATGTACCCTAATCCTAACCCGTACCCTAAACCGAGCACTAACCCTCAAACTATCCCTAACCCTAACCCTAACCCATACCCTACGCCGTACCCGAACCCGTACCCGAACCCGTACCCTAAGCCGTACCCTAACACTAACCCTAAACCTAACCCTAACCCTAACACGTACACTAATCCTAACCCGTACCCTAAGCTACCCTTGACTGCTTCTGCTTCCAATAGATTTCCTAAGCACTAGTGTATTAAGGAACAGGTTAAAAAGAGAATCCTATTGTGATTTCAGGATAATGGGTGTGTTCCTTATCTTCTCCTAGTGTCTAAACTCTTCTCCATGGCTGGACCCCCAAATAATATTCCTTGACGTGCTAAGGGGTATCTAGAGAGTGGGATAGGTTTAGTAACTACCCTAACCCTAACGCGTACCCTAACCCTAACACGAACCCTAATCCTAACCCGTACCCTAAACAGAGCCCTAACCCTCAAATTAAACCTAACCCTAACCCTAACCCATACCCTACGCCGTACCCGAACCCGTACCCTAAGCGGTACCCTAAAGCTAACCCTAACCCTAACCCTAACCCTAAGCTACCCTTGACTGCTTCTGCCTCCAATAGATTTCCTAAGCACTAGTGTATTAAGGAACAGGTTAAAAAGAGAATCCTATTGTGATTTCAGGATAATGGGTGTGTTCCTTATCTTCTCCTAGTGTCTAAACTCTTCTCCATGGCTGGACCCCCAAATAATATTCCTTGACGTGCTAAGGGGTATCTAGAGAGTGGGATAGGTTTAATAACTACCCTAACCCTAACGCGCACCCTAACCCTAACCTCTACCCTAACCCTAACATGTACACTAATCCTAACCCGTACCCTAAGCTACCCTTGACTGCTTCTGCCTCCAATAGATTTCCTAAGCACTAGTGTATTAAGGAACAGGTTAAAAAGAGAATCCTATTGTGATTTCTTGATAATGGGTGTGTTCCTTATCTTCTCCTAGTGTCTAAACTCTTCTCCACGGCTGGACCCCCAAATAATAATCCTTGACGTGCTAAGGGGTATCTAGAGAGTGGGATAGGTTTAATAACTACCCTAACCCTAACGCGTACCCTAACCCTAACACGTACCCTAATCCTAAACCGTACCCTAAACCGTACCCTAACCCTCAAACTAACCCTAACCCTAACCCTAACCCATACCCTACGCCGTACCCGAACCCGTACCCTAAGCCTTACCCTAACAATAACCCTAACCCTAACCCTAAGCTACCCTTGACTGCTTCTGCCTCCAATAGATTTCCTAAGCACTAGTGTTTTAAGGAACAGGTTAAAAAGAGAATCCTAATGTGATTTCAGGATAATGGGTGTGTTCCTTATCTTCTCCTAGTGTCTAAACTCTTCTCCATTGCTGGACCCCCAAATAATATTCCTTGACGTGCTAAGGGGTATCTAGAGAGTAGGATAGGTTTAATAACTACCCTAACCCTAATGCGTACCCTAACCCTAACCCCTACCCTAACCCTAACACGAAACCTAAACCTAACCCGTACCCTAAACCGAGCCCTAACCTTCAAACTAACCCTAACCCTAACCCTAACCCATACCCTACGCCGTACACGAACCCGTACCCGAACCCGTACCCTAAGCCGTACCCTAACCCTAACCCTAACCCTAACCCTAACCCTAAGCTACCCTTGACTGCTTCTGCCTCCAATAGATTTCCTAAGCACTAGTGTTTTAAGGAACAGGTTAAAAAGAGAATCCTAATGTGATTTCTTGATAATGGGTGTGTTCCTTATCTTCTCCTAGTGTCTAAAC
The DNA here is from genome assembly GCF_028021215.1 of Eschrichtius robustus. Lineage (NCBI taxonomy): Eukaryota > Metazoa > Chordata > Mammalia > Artiodactyla > Eschrichtiidae > Eschrichtius > Eschrichtius robustus. The sequence continues at coordinate 1,822,633 of NW_027175463.1, read as the reverse complement.
TCTACTCCTTGGCTGAACACCCAAATAATATTCCTTGACGTGCTAAGGGGTATCTAGAGAGTGGGATAGGTTTAATAACTACACTAACCCTAACGCGTACCCTAACCCCTAACCTAACCCTAACACGTACCCTAATACTAACCCGTAAACTAAACCGAGCCCTAACCCTCAAACTATCCCTAACCCTAACCCTAACCCATACCCTACGCCGTACCCGAACCCGTACCCGAACCCGTACCCTAAGCCGTACCCTAAGCCGTACCCTAACCCTAACCCTAACCCTAAGCTACCCTTGACTGCTTCTGCCTCCAATAGATTTCCTAAGCACTAGTGTTTTAAGGAACAGGTTAAAAAGAGAATCCTAATGTGATTTCAGGATAATGGGTGTGTTCCTTATCTTCTCCTAGTGTCTAAACTCTTCTCCATTGCTGGACCCCCAAATAATATTCCTTGACGTGCTAAGGGGTATCTAGAGAGTAGGATAGGTTTAATAACTACCCTAACCCTAATGCGTACCCTAACCCTAACCCCTACCCTAACCCTAACACGAAACCTAAACCTAACCCGTACCCTAAACCGAGCCCTAACCTTCAAACTAACCCTAACCCTAACCCTAACCCATACCCTACGCCGTACACGAACCCGTACCCGAACCCGTACCCTAAGCCGTACCCTAACCCTAACCCTAACCCTAACCCTAACCCTAAGCTACCCTTGACTGCTTCTGCCTCCAATAGATTTCCTAAGCACTAGTGTTTTAAGGAACAGGTTAAAAAGAGAATCCTAATGTGATTTCTTGATAATGGGTGTGTTCCTTATCTTCTCCTAGTGTCTAAACTCTTCTCCTTGGCTGAACACCCAAATAATATTCCTTGACGTGCTAAGGGGTATCTAGAGAGTGGGATAGGTTTAATAACTACACTAACCCTAACGCGTACCCTAACCCCTAACCTAACCCTAACACGTACCCTAATACTAACCCGTAAACTAAACCGAGCCCTAACCCTCAAACTATCCCTAACCCTAACCCTAACCCATACCCTACGCCGTACCCGAACCCGTACCCGAACCCGTACCCTAAGCCGTACCCTAAGCCGTACCCTAACCCTAACCCTAACCCTAAGCTACCCTTGACTGCTTCTGCCTCCAATAGATTTCCTAAGCACTAGTGTTTTAAGGAACAGGTTAAAAAGAGAATCCTAATGTGATTTCTTGATAATGGGTGTGTTCCTTATCTTCTCCTAGGGTCTAAACTCTTCTCCATGGCTGGACCCCCAAATAATATTCCTTGACGTGCTAAGGGGTATCTAGGGAGTGGGATAGGTTTAATAACTACCCTAACCCTAACGCGTACCCTAACCCTAAGACGTACACCAATCCTAACCCGTACCCTAAACCGATCCCTAACCCTCAAACTAACCCTAACCCTAAACCTAACCCATACCCTACGCCGTACTCGAACCCGTACCCGAACCCGTACCCTAAGCCGTACCCTAAACCTAACCCTAACCCTAACCCTAACCCTAAGCTACCCTTGACTGCTTCTGCCTCCAATAGATTTCCTAAGCACTAGTGTTTTAAGGAACAGGTTAAAAAGAGAATCCTAATGTGATTTCTTGATAATGGGTGTGTTCCTTATCTTCTCCTAGTGTCTAAACTCTTCTCCATGGCTGGACCCCCAAATAATATTCCTTGACGTGCTAAGGGGTATCTAGAGAGTGGGATAGGTTTAATAACTACCCTAACCCTAACGCGTACCCTAATCCTAACCCGTACCCTAAACCGAGCCCTAACCGTCAAATTAACCCTAACCCTAAACCTAACCCATACCCTACGCCGTACACGAACCCGTAACCGAACCCGTACCCTAAGCCGTACCTTAACCCTAACCCTAACCCTAACCCTAACTCTAAGCTACCCTTGACTGCTTCTGCCTCCAATAGATTTCCTAAGCACTAGTGTATTAAGGAACAGGTTAAAAAGAGAATCCTAATGTGATTTCAGGATAATGGGTGTGTTCCTTATCTTCTCCTAGTGTCTAAACTCTTCTCCATGGCTGGACCCCCAAATAATATTCCTTGACGTGCTAAGGTGTATCTAGAGAGTGGGATAGGTTTAATAACTACCCTAACCCTAACGCGTACCCTAACCCTAACCTCTACCCTAACCCTAACACGTACACTAATCCTAACCCGTACCCTAAACCGAGCCCTAACCCTCAAGCTAACCCTAAACCTAAACCTAACCCATACCCTACGCCGTACCCGAAACCGTACCCTAAGCCGTACCCTAACCCTAACCCTAACCCTAACCCTAACCCTAACCCTAAGCTACCCTTGACTGCTTCTGCCTCCAATAGATTTCCTAAGCACTAGTGTTTTAAGGAACAGGTTAAAAAGAGAATCCTAATGTGATTTCTTGATAATGGGTGTGTTCCTTATCTTCTCCTAGTGTCTAAACTCTTCTCCATGGCTGAACCCCCAAATAATATTCCTTGACGTGCCAAGGGGTATCTAGAGAGTGGGATAGGTTTAATAACTACCCTAACCCTAACGCGTACCCTAACCCTAACCTCTACCCTAACCCTAACACGTACACTAATCCTAACCCGTACCCTAAACCGAGCCCTAACCCTCAAACTAACCGTAACCCTAAACCTAACCCATACCCTACGCCGTACCCGAAACCGTACCCGAACCCGTACCCTAAGCCGCACCCTAAGCCTAACCCTAACCCTAACCCTAAGCTACCCTTGACTGCTTCTGCCTCCAATAGATTTCCTAAGCACTAGTGTATTAAGGAACAGGTTAAAAAGAGAATCCTAATGTGATTTCAGGATAATGGGTGTGTTCCTTATCTTCTCCTAGTGTCTAAACTCTTCTCCATGGCTGGACCCCCAAATAATATTCCTTGACATGCTAAAGGGTATCTAGAGAGTGGGATAGGTTTAATAACTACCTTAACCCTAAATCGTAACCTAACCCTAACCTCTACCCTAACCCTAACACGTACACTAATCCTAACCCGTACCCTAAACCGAGCCCTAACCCTCAAGCTAACCCTAACCCTAAACCTAACCCATACCCTACGCCGTACCCGAACCCGTACCCGAACCCGTACCCTAAGCCGTACCCTAACCCTAACCCTAACCGTAACCCTAACCCTAAGCTACCCTTGACTGCTTCTGCCTCCAATAGATTTCCTAAGCACTAGTGTATTAAGGAACAGGTTAAAAAGAGAATCCTAATGTGATTTCAGGATAATGGGTGTGTTCCTTATCTTCTCCTAGTGTCTAAACTGTTCTCCATGGCTGGACCCCCAAATAATATTCCTTGATGTGCTAAGGGGTATCTAGAGAGTGGGATAGGTTTAATAACTACCCTAACCCTAACGCGTACCCTAACCCTAAACCCTACCCTAACCCTAACACGAACCCTAATCCTAACCCGTACCCTAAACCGAGCCCTAACCCTCAAACTAACCCAAACCCTAACCCTAACCCATACCTTACACCGTACCCGAACCCGTACCCGAACCCGTTCCCTAAGCCGTACCCTAAACCTAACCCTAACCCTAACCCTAAGTTTCCCTTGACTGCTTCTGCCTCCAATAGATTTCCTAAGCACTAGTGTTTTAAGGAACAGGTTAAAAAGAGAATCCTAATGTGATTTCTTGATAATGGGTGTGTTCCTTATCTTCTCCTAGTGTCTAAACTCTTCTCCATGGCTGGACACCCAAATAATATTCCTTGACGTGCTAAGGGGTATCTAGAGAGTGGGATAGGTTTAATAACTACCCTAACCCTAACGCGTACCCTAACCCTAACCCCTACCCTAACCCTAACACGTACCCTAATCCTAACCCGTACCCTAAACCGAGCCCTAACACTCAAACTAACCCTAACCCTAACCCATACCCTACGCCGTACCCGAACCCGTAACCTAACCCGTACCCTAACACTAACCCTAACCCTAACCCTAAGCTACCCTTGACTGCTTCTGCCTCCAATAGATTTCCTAAGCACTAGTGTATTAAGGAACAGGTTAAAAAGAGAATCCTAATGTGATTTCAGGATAAAGGGTGTGTTCCTTATCTTCTCCTAGTGTCTAAACTCTTCTCCATGGCTGGACCCCCAAATAATATTCCTTGACGTGCTAAGGGGTATCTAGAGAGTGGGATAGGTTTAATAACTACCCTAACCCTAACGCGTACCCTAACCCTAACCTCTACCCTAACCCTAAAACGTACACTAATCCTAACCCGTACCCTAAACCGAGCCCTAACCCTCAAACTAACCCTACCCCTAAACCTAACCCATACCCTACGCCGTAACCGAACCCGTACCCGAACCCGTACCCTAAGAAGTACCCTAACCCTAAGCCTAACCCTAAGCTACCCTTGACTGCTTCTGCCTCCAATAGATTTCCTAAGCACTAGTGTATTAAGGAACAGGTTAAAAAGAGAATCCTAATGTGATTTCAGGATAATGGGTGTGTTCCTTATCTTCTCCTAGTGTCTAAACTGTTCTCCATGGCTGGACCCCCAAATAATATTCCTTGACGTGCTAAGGAGTATCTAGATAGTGGGATAGGTTTAATAACTACCCTAACCCTAACGCGTACCCTAACCCTAAACCCTACCCTAAACCTAACACGAACCCTAATACTAACCCGTACCCTAAACCGAGCCCTAACCTTCAAACTAACCCTAACCCTAAACCTAACCCCTACCCTATGCCGTACACGAACCCGTACCCGAACCCGTACCCTAAACCTAACCCTAACCCTAACCTAACCCTAAGCTACCATTGACTGCTTCTGCCTCCAATAGATTTCCTAAGCACTAGTGTTTTAAGGAACAGGTTAAAAAGAGAATCCTAATGTGATTTCTTGATAATGGGTGTGTTCCTTATCTTCTCCTAGTGTCTAAACTCTTCTCCATGGCTGGACACCCAAATAATATTCCTTGACGTGCTAAGGGGTATCTAGCGAGTGGGATAGGTTTAATAACTACCCTAACCCTAACGCGTACCCTAACCCTAACCCCTACCCTAACCCTAACACGTACCCTAATCCTAACCCGTACCCTAAACCGAGCCCTAACCCTCAAACTAACCCTAACCCTAACCCTAAACCATACCCTACGCCGTACCCGAACCCGTAACCTAACCCGTACCCTAACAATAACCCTAACCCTAACCCTAAGCTACCCTTGACTGCTTTTGCCTCCAATAGATTTCCTAAGCACTAGTGTTTTAAGGAACAGGTTAAAAAGAGAATCCTAATGTGATTTCTTGATAATGGGTGTGTTCCTTATCTTCTCCTTGTGTTTAAACTCTTCTCCATGGCTGGACACCCAAATAATATTCCTTGACGTGCTAAGGGGTATCTAGAGAGTGGGATAGGTTTAATAACTACCCTAACCCTAACGCGTACCCTAACCCTAACCCCTACCCTAACCCTAACACGTACCCTAATCCTAACCCGTACCCTAAACCGAGCCCTAACCCTCAAACTAACCCTAATCCTAACCCTAACCCATACCCTACGCCGTACCCGAACCCGTAACCTAACCCGTACCCTAAAACTAACCCTAACCCTAACCCTAAGCTACCCTTGACTGCTTCTGCCTCCAATAGATTTCCTAAGCACTAGTGTTTTAAGGAACAGGTTAAAAAGAGAATCCTAATGTGATTTCTTGATAATGGGTGTGTTCCTTATCTTCTCCTAGTGTCTAAACTCTTCTCCATGGCTGGACCCCCAAATAATATTCCTTGACGTGCTAAGGGGTATCTAGAGAGTGGGATAGGTTTAATAACTACCCTAACCCTAACGCGTACCCTAACCCTAACCTCTACCCTAACCCTAACACGTACACTAATCCTAACCCGTACCCTAAACCGAGCCCTAACCCTCAAACTAACCCTAACCCTAAACCTAACCCATACCCTACGCCGTACCCGAACCCGTACCCGAACCCGTACCCTAAGCCGTACCCTAACCCTAACCCTAACCCTAACCCTAAGCTACCCTTGACTGCTTCTGCCTCCAATAGATTTCCTAAGCACTAGTGTATTAAGGAACAGGTTAAAAAGAGAATCTTAATGTGATTTTAGGATAATGGGTGTGTTCCTTATCTTCTCCTAGTGTCTAAACTCTTCTCCATGGCTGGACACCCAAATAATATTCCTTGACGTGCTAAGGGGTATCTAGAGAGTGGGATAGGTTTAATAACTACCTTAACCCTAACGCGTACCCTAACCCTAACCTCTACCCTAACCCTAACACGTACACTAATCCTAACCCGTACCCTAAACCGAGCCCTAACCCTCAAGCTAACCCTAACCCTAAACCTAACCCATACCCTACGCCGTACCCGAACCCGTACCCGAACCCGTACCCTAAGCCGTACCCTAACCCTAACCCTAACCCAAACCCTAACCCTAAGCTACCCTTGACTGCTTCTGCCTCCAATAGATTTCCTAAGCACTAGTGTATTAAGGAACAGGTTAAAAAGAGAATCCTAATGTGATTTCAGAATAATGGGTGTGTTCCTTATCTTCTCCTAGTGTCTAAACTGTTCTCCATGGCTGGACCCCCAAATAATATTCCTTGATGTGCTAAGGGGTATCTAGAGAGTGGGATAGGTTTAATAACTACCCTAACCCTAACGCGTACCCTAACCCTAAACCCTACCCTAACCCTAACACGAACCCTAATCCTAACCCGTACCCTAAACCGAGCCCTAACCTTCAAACTAAACCTAACCCTAAACCTAACCCCTACCCTATGCCGTACCTGAACCCGTACCCGAACCCGTACCCTAAGCCGTACCCTAAACCTAACCCTAACCCTAACCCTAACCCTAAGCTACCATTGACTGCTTCTGCCTCCAATAGATTTCCTAAGCACTAGTGTTTTAAGGAACAGGTTAAAAAGAGAATCCTAATGTGATTTCTTGATAATGGGTGTGTTCCTTATCTTCTCCTAGTGTCTAAACTCTTCTCCATGGCTGGACACCCAAATAATATTCCTTGACGTGCTAAGGGGTATCTAGAGAGTGGGATAGGTTTAATAACTACCCTAACCCTAACGCGTACCCTAACCCTAACACGTACCCTAATCCTAACCCGTACCCTAAACCGAGCCCTAACCCTCAAACTAACCCTAACCCTAACCCTAACCCATACCCTACGCCGTACCCGAACCCGTACCCTAAGCCTTACCCTAACAATAACCCTAACCCTAACCCTAAGCTACCCTTGACTGCTTCTGCCTCCAATTGATTTCCTAAGCACTAGTGTTTTAAGGAACAGGTTAAAAAGAGAATCCTAATGTGATTTCTTGATAATGGGTGTGTTCCTTATCTTCTCCTAGTATCTAAACTCTTCTCCATGGCTGGACCCCCAAATAATATTCCTTGACGTGCTAAGGGGTATCTAGAGAGAGGGATAGGTTTAATAACTACCCTAACCCTAACGCGTACCCTAACCCTAACCTCTACCCTAACCCTAACACGTACACTAATCCTAACCCGTACCCTAAACCGAGCCCTAACCCTCAAACTAACCCTAACCCTAACCGTAACCCATACCCTACGCCGTACCCGAACCTGTACCCGAACCCGTACCCTAAGCCGTACCCTAACCCTAACCCTAACCCTAACCCTAAGCTACCCTTGACTGCTTCTGCCTCCAATAGATTTCCTAAGCACTAGTGTATTAAGGAACAGGTTAAAAAGAGAATCCTAATGTGATTTCAGGATAATGGGTGTGATCCTTATCTTCTCCTAGTGTCTAAACTCTTCTCCATGGCTGGACCCCCAAATAATATTCCTTGACGTGCTAAGGGGTATCTAGAGAGTGGGATAGGTTTAATAACTACCCTAACCCTAACGCGTACCCTAACCCTAACCCCTACCCTAACCCTAACACGAACCCTAATCCTAACACGTACCCTAAACCGAGCCCTAAACTTCAAACTAACCCTAACCCTAACCCTAACCAATACTCTACGCCGTACACGAACACGTACCCGAACCCGTACCCTAAGCCGTACCCTAACCCTAACCCTAACCCTAACCCTAACCCTAAGCTACCCTTGACTGCTTCTGCCTCCAATAGATTTCCTAAGCACTAGTGTTTTAAGGAACAGGTTAAAAAGAGAATCCTAATGTGATTTCTTGATAATGGGTGTGTTCCTTATCTTCTCCTAGTGTCTAAACTCTTCTCCATGGCTGGACCCCCAAATAATATTCCTTGACGTGTTAAGGGGTATCTAGAGAGTGGGATAGGTTTAATAACTACCCTAACCCTAACGCGTACCCTAATCCTAACACGTACACTAATCCTAACCCGTACCCTAAACCGAGCCCTAACCCTCAAATTAACCCTAACCCTAACCCTAACCCATACCCTACGCCATACCCGAACCCGTACCCTAAGCGGTACCCTAAAGCTAACCCTAACCCTAACCCTAACCCTAACCCTAAGCTACCCTTGACTGCTTCTGCCTCCAATAGATTTCCTAAGCACTAGTGTTTTAAGGAACAGGTTAAAAAGAGAATCCTAATGTGATTTCAGGATAATGTGTGTGTTCCTTATCTTCTCCTAGTGTCTAAACTCTTCTCCATGGCTGGACCCCCAAATAATATTCCTTGACGTGCTAAGGGGTATCTAGAGAGTGGGATAGGTTTAATAACTACCCTAACGCTAACGCGTACCCTAACCCTAACCCATACCCTACGCCGTACCCGAACCCGTACCCTAACCCGTACCCTAAGCCGTACCCTAACCCTAACCCTAACCCTAACCCTACCCCTAAGCTACCCTTGACTGCTTCTGCCTCCAATAGATTTCCTAAACACTAGTGTATTAAGGAACAGGTTAAAAAGAGAATCCTATTGTGATTTTAGGATAATGGGTGTGTTCCTTATCTTCTCCTAGTGTCTAAACTCTTCTCCATGGCTGGACCCCCAAATAATATTCCTTGACGTGCTAAGGGGTATCTAGAGAGTGGGATAGGTTTAGTAACTACCCTAACCCTAACGCGTACCCTAACCCTAACACGTACCCTAATCCTAACCCGTACACTAAACCGAGCCCTAACCCTCAAACTAACCCTAACCCTAACCCTAACCCATACCCTACGCCGTACCCGAACCCGTACCCGAACCCGTACCCTAAGCCGTACCCTAAAGCTAACCCTAACCCTAACCCTAACCGTAACCCTAAGCTACCCTTGACTGCTTCTGCCTCCAATAGATTTCCTAAGCACTAGTGTATCAAGGCACAGGTTAAAAAGAGAATCCTAATGTGATTTCAGGATAATGGGTGTGTTCCTTATCTTCTCCTAGTGTCTAAACTCTTCTCCATGGCTGGACCCCCAAATAATATTCCTTGACGTGCTAAGGGGTATCTAGAGAGTGGGATAGGTTTAATAACTACCCTAACCCTAACGCGTACCCTAACCCTAACCTCTACCCTAACCCTAACACGTACACTAATCCTAACCCGTACCCTAAACCGAGCCCTAACCCTCAAGCTAACCCTAAACCTAAACCTAACCCATACCCTACGCCGTACCCGAATCCGTACCCTAAGCCGTACCCTAACCCTAACCCTAACCCTAACCCTAACCCTAACCCTAAGCTACCCTTGACTGCTTCTGCCTCCAATAGATTTCCTAAGCACTAGTGTTTTAAGGAACAGGTTAAAAAGAGAATCCTAATGTGATTTCTTGATAATGGGTGTGTTCCTTATCTTCTCCTAGTGTCTAAACTCTTCTCCATGGCTGAACCCCCAAATAATATTCCTTGACGTGCTAAGGGGTATCTAGAGAGTGGGATAGGTTTAATAACTACCCTAACCCTAACGCGTACCCTAACCCTAACCTCTACCCTAACCCTAACACGTACACTAATCCTAACCCGTACCCTAAACCGAGCCCTAACCCTCAAACTAACCCTAACCCTAAACCTAACCCATACCCTACGCCGTACCCGAACCCGTACCCGAACCCGTACCCTAAGCCGTACCCTAAGCCTAACCCTAACCCTAACCCTAAGCTACCCTTGACTGCTTCTGCCTCCAATAGATTTCCTAAGCACTAGTGTATTAAGGAACAGGTTAAAAAGAGAATCCTAATGTGATTTCAGGATAATGGGTGTGTTCCTTATCTTCTCCTAGTGTCTAAACTCTTCTCCATGGCTGGACCCCCAAATAATATTCCTTGACGTGCTAAAGGGTATCTAGAGAGTGGGATAGGTTTAATAACTACCTTAACCCTAACGCGTACCTTAACCCTAACCTCTACCCTAACCCTAACACGTACACTAATCCTAACCCGTACCCTAAACCGAGCCCTAACCCTCAAGCTAACCCTAACCCTAAACCTAACCCATACCCTACGCCGTACCCGAACCCGTACCCGAACCCGTACCCTAAGCCGTACCCTAACCCTAACCCTAACCGTAACCCTAACCCTAAGCTACCCTTGACTGCTTCTGCCTCCAATAGATTTCCTAAGCACTAGTGTATTAAGGAACAGGTTAAAAAGAGAATCCTAATGTGATTTCAGGATAATGGGTGTGTTCCTTATCTTCTCCTAGTGTCTAAACTGTTCTCCATGGCTGGACCCCCAAATAATATTCCTTGATGTGCTAAGGGGTATCTAGAGAGTGGGATAGGTTAAATAACTACCCTAACCCTAACGCGTACCCTAACCCTAAACCCTACCCTAACACTAACACGAACCCTAATCCTAACCCGTACCCTAAACCGAGCCCTTACCCTCAAACTAACCCTAACCCTAACCCTAACCCATACCCTACGCCGTACCCAAACCCGTAACCTAACCCGTACCCTAACACTAACCCTAACCCTAACCCTAAGCTACCCTTGACTGCTTCTGCCTCCAATAGATTTCCTAAGCACTAGTGTTTTAAGGAACAGGTTAAAAAGAGAATCCTAATGTGATTTCTTGATAATGGGTGTGTTCCTTATCTTCTCCTAGTGTCTAAACTCTTCTCCATGGCTGGACCCCCAAATAATATTCCTTGACGTGCTAAGGGGTATCTAGAGAGTGGGATAGGTTTAATAACTACCCTAACCCTAACGCGTACCCTAACCCTAACACGTACCCTAATCCTAAACCGTACCCTAAACCGAGCCCTAACCCTCAAACTAACCCTAACCCTAACCCTAACCCATACCCTACGCCGTACCCGAACCCGTACCCTAAGCCGTACCCTAACCCTAACCCTAACCCTAACCCTAAGCTACCCTTGACTGCTTCTGCCTCCAATAGATTTCCTAAGCACTAGTGTATTAAGGAACAGGTTAAAAAGAGAATCCTAATGTGATTTCAGGATAATGGGTGTGTTCCTTATCTTCTCCTAGTGTCTAAACTCTTCTCCATGGCTGGACCCCCAAATAATATTCCTTGACGTGCTAAGGGGTATCTAGAGAGTGGGATAGGTTTAATAACTACCCTAACCCTAACGCGTACCCTAACCCTAACCCCTACCCTAACCCTAACACGAACCCTAATCCTAACCCGTACCCTAAACCGAGCCCTAACCTTCAAACTAACCCTAACCCTAACCCTAACCCATACCCTACGCCGTACGCGAACACGTACCCGAACCCGTACCCTAAGCCGTACCCTAACCCTAACCCTAACCCTAATCCTAACCCTAAGCTACCCTTGACTGCTTCTGCCTCCAATAGATTTCCTAAGCACTAGTGTTTTAAGGAACAGGTTAAAAAGAGAATCGTAATGTGATTTCTTGATAATGGGTGTGTTCCTTATCTTCTCCTAGTGTCTAAACTCTTCCCCATGGCTGGACACCCAAATAATATTCCTTGACGTGCTAAGGGGTATCTAGAGAGTGGGATAGGTTTAATAACTACCCTAACCCTAACGCGTACCCTAACCCTAACCCCTACCCTAACCCTAACACGTACCCTAATCCTAACCCGTACCCTAAACCGAGCCCTAACCCTCAAACTAACCCTAACCCTAACCCTAACCCATACCCTACGCCGTACCCGAACCTGTACCCGAACCCGTACCCTAACCCTAACCCTAACCCTAACCCTAAGCTACCCTTGACTGCTTCTGCCTCCAATAGATTTCCTAAGCACTAGTGTTTTAAGGAACAGGTTAAAAAGAGAATCCTAATGTGATTTCTTGATAATGGGTGTGTTCCTTATCTTCTCCTAGTGTCTAAACTCTTCTCCATTGCTGGACCCCCAAATAATATTCCTTGACGTGTTAAGGGGTATCTAGAGAGTGGGATAGGTTTAATAACTACCCTAACCCTAACGCGTACCCTAATCCTAACACGTACACTAATCCAAACCCGTACCCTAAACCGAGCCCTAACCCTCAAATTAACCCTAACCCTAACCCTAACCCATACCCTACGCCGTACCCGAACCCGTACCCTAAGCGGTACCCTAAAGCTAACCCTAACCCTAACCCTAACCCTAACCCTAAGCTACCCTTGACTGCTTCTGCCTCCAATAGATTTCCTAAGCACTAGTGTTTTAAGGAACAGGTTAAAAAGAGAATCCTAATGTGATTTCAGGATAATGGGTGTGTTCCTTATCTTCTCCTAGTGTCTAAACTCTTCTCCATGGCTGGACACCCAAATAATATTCCTTGACGTGCTAAGGGGTATCTAGAGAGTGGGATAGGTTTAATAACTACCCTAACCCTAACGCGTACCCTAACCCTAACCCCTAACCTAACGCTAACACGTACCCTAATCCTAACCCGTACCCTAAACCGAGACCTAACCCTCAAACTAACCCTAACCCTAACCCGAACCCATACACTACGCCGTACCGGAACCCGTACCCGAACCCGTACCCTAAGCCGTACCCTAACCCTAAACCTTACCCTAACCCTAACCCTAAGCTACCCTTGACTGCTTCTGCCTCCAATAGATTTCCTAAGCACTAGTGTTTTAAGGAATAGGTTAAAAAGAGAATCCTAATGTGATTTCTTGATAATGTGTGTGTTCCTTATCTTCTCCTAGTGTCTAAACTCTTCTCCATGGCTGGACCCCCAAATAATATTCCTTGACGTGCTAAGGGGTATCTAGAGAGTGGGATAGGTTTAATAACTACCCTAACGCTAACGCGTACACTAACCCTAACCCATACCCTACGCCGTACCCGAACCCGTACCCTAAGCCGTACCCTAACCCTAACCCTAACCCTAACCCTAACCCTAAGCTACCCTTGACTGCTTCTGCCTCCAATAGATTTCCTAAGCACTAGTGTTTTAAGGAACAGATTAAAAAGAGAATCCTAATGTGATTTCTTGATAATGGGTGTGTTCCTTATCTTCTCCTAGTGTCTAAACTCTTCTCCATGGCTGGACCCCCAAATAATATTCCTTGACGTGCTAAGGGGTATCTAGAGAGTGGGATAGGTTTAATAACTACCCTAACCCTAACGCGTTCCCTAACCCTAACCCCTACCCTAACCCTAACACGAACCCTAATCCTAACCCGTACCCTAAAACGAGCCCTAACCTTCAAACTAACCCTAACCCTAACCCTAACCCATACCCTACGCCGTACACGAACCCGTACCCGAACCCGTACCCTAAGCCGTACCCTAAACCTAACCCTAACCCTAACCCTAACCCTAAGCTACCCTTGACTGTTTCTGCCTCCAATAGATTTCCTAAGCACTAGTGTTTTAAGGAACAGGTTAAAAAGAGAATCCTAATGTGATTTCTTGATAATGGGTGTGTTCCTTATCTTCTCCTAGTGTCTAAACTCTTCTCCATGGCTGGACCCGCAAATAATATTCCTTGACGTGCTAAGGGGTATCTAGAGAGTGGGATAGGTTTAATAACTACCTTAACCCTAACGCGTACCCTAACCATAACCTCTACCCTAACCCTAACACGTACACTAATCCTAACCCGTACCCTAAACCGAGCCCTAACCCTCAAACTAACCCTAACACTAAATCTAACCCATACCCTACGCCGTACCCGAACCCGTACCCGAACCCGTACCCTAAGCCGTACCCTAACCCTAACCCTAACCCTAACCCTAACCCTAAGCTACCCTTGACTGCTTCTGCCTCCAATAGATTTCCTAAGCACTAGTGTATTAAGGAACAGGTTTAAAAGAGAATCCTAATGTGATTTCAGGATAATGGGTGTGTTCCTTATCTTCTCCTAGTGTCTAAACTCTTCTCCATGGCTGGACCCCCAAATAATATTCCTTGACGTGCTAAGGGGAATCTAGAGAGTGGGAAAGGTTTAATAACTACCCTAACCCTAACGCGTACCCTAACCCTAACCCCTACCCTAACCCTAACACGAACCCTAATCCTAACCCGTACCCTAAACCGAGCCCTACCCTTCAAACTAACCATAACCCTAACCCTAACCCATACCCTACGCCGTACACGAACCCGTACCCGAACCCGTTCCCTAAGCCGTACCCTAAACCTAACCCTAACCCTAACCCTAAGTTTCCCTTGACTGCTTCTGCCTCCAATAGATTTCCTAAGCACTAGTGTTTTAAGGAACAGGTTAAAAAGAGAATCCTAATGTGATTTCTTGATAGTGGGTGTGTTCCTTATCTTCTCCTAGTGTCTAAACTCTTCTCCATGGCTGGACCCCCAAATAATATTCCTTGACGTGCTAAGGGGTATCTAGAGAGTGGGATAGGTTTAATAACTACCCTAACCCTAACGCGTTCCCTAACCCTAACCCCTACCCTAACACTAACACGAACCCTAATCCTAACCCGTACCCTAAAACGAGCCCTAACCTTCAAACTAACCCTAACCCTAACCCTAACCCATACCCTACGCCGTACACGAACCCGTACCCGAACCCGTACCCTAAGCCGTACCCTAAACCTAACCCTAACCCTAACCCTAACCCTAAGCTACCCTTGACTGCTTCTGCCTCCAATAGATTTCCTAAGCACTAGTGTTTTAAGGAACAGGTTAAAAAGAGAATCCTAATGTGATTTCTTGATAATGGGTGTGTTCCTTATCTTCTCCTAGTGTCTAAACTCTTCTCCATGGCTGGACCCGCAAATAATATTCCTTGACGTGCTAAGGGGTATCTAGAGAGTGGGATAGGTTTAATAACTACCTTAACCCTAACGCGTACCCTAACCATAACCTCTACCCTAACCCTAACACGTACACTAATCCTAACCCGTACCCTAAACCGAGCCCTAACCTTCAAACTAACCCTAACCCTAAACCTAACCCCTACCCTATGCCGTACACGAACCCGTACCCGAACCCGTACCCTAAACCTAACCCTAACCCTAACCCTAACCCTAAGCTACCCTTGACTGCTTCTGCCTCCAATAGATTTCCTAAGCACTAGTGTATTAAGGAACAGGTTAAAAAGAGAATCCTAATGTGATTTCAGGATAATGGGTGTGTTCCTTATCTTCTCCTAGTGTCTAAACTCTTCTCCATGGCTGGACACCCAAATAATATTCCTTGACGTGCTAAGGGGTATCTAGAGAGTGGGATAGGTTTAATAACTACCCTAACCCTAACGCGTACCCTAACCCTAACCTCTACCCTAACCCTAACACGTACACTAATCCTAACCCGTACCCTAAACCGAGCCCTAACCCTCAAACTAACCCTAACCCTAAACCTAACCCATACCCTACGCCGTACCCGAACCCGTACCCGAACCCGTACCCTAAGCCGTACCCTAACCCTAACCCTAACCCTAACCCTAAGCTACCCTTGACTGCTTCTGCCTCCAATAGATTTCCTAAGCACTAGTGTATTAAGGAACAGGTTAAAAAGAGAATCTTAATGTGATTTCAGGATAATGGGTGTGTTCCTTATCTTCTCCTAGTGTCTAAACTCTTCTCCATGGCTGGACACCCAAATAATATTCCTTGACGTGCTAAGGGGTATCTAGAGAGTGGGATAGGTTTAATAACTACCTTAACCCTAACGCGTACCCTAACCCTAACCTCTACCCTAACCCTAACACGTACACTAATCCTAACCCGTACCCTAAACCGAGCCCTAACCCTCAAGCTAACCCTAACCCTAAACCTAACCCATACCCTACGCCGTACCCGAACCCGTACCCGAACCCGTACCCTAAGCCGTACCCTAACCCTAACCCTAACCCAAACCCTAACCCTAAGCTACCCTTGACTGCTTCTGCCTCCAATAGATTTCCTAAGCACTAGTGTATTAAGGAACAGGTTAAAAAGAGAATCCTAATGTGATTTCAGAATAATGGGTGTGTTCCTTATCTTCTCCTAGTGTCTAAACTGTTCTCCATGGCTGGACCCCCAAATAATATTCCTTGATGTGCTAAGGGGTATCTAGAGAGTGGGATAGGTTTAATAACTACCCTAACCCTAACGCGTACCCTAACCCTAAACCCTACCCTAACCCTAACACGAACCCTAATCCTAACCCGTACCCTAAACCGAGCCCTAACCTTCAAACTAAACCTAACCCTAAACCTAACCCCTACACTATGCCGTACCTGAACCCGTACCCGAACCCGTACCCTAAGCCGTACCCTAAACCTAACCCTAACCCTAACCCTAACCCTAAGCTACCCTTGACTGCTTCTGCCTCCAATAGATTTCCTAAGCACTAGTGTTTTAAGGAACAGGTTAAAAAGAGAATCCTAATGTGATTTCTTGATAATGGGTGTGTTCCTTATCTTCTCCTAGTGTCTAAACTCTTCTCCATGGCTGGACACCCAAATAATATTCCTTGACGTGCTAAGGGGTATCTAGAGAGTGGGATAGGTTTAATAACTACCCTAACCCTAACGCGTACCCTAACCCTAACACGTACCCTAATCCTAACCCGTACCCTAAACCGAGCCCTAACCCTCAAACTAACCCTAACCCTAACCCTAACCCATACCCTACGCCGTACCCGAACCCGTACCCTAAGCCTTACCCTAACAATAACCCTAACCCTAACCCTAAGCTACCCTTGACTGCTTCTGCCTCCAATTGATTTCCTAAGCACTAGTGTTTTAAGGAACAGGTTAAAAAGAGAATCCTAATGTGATTTCTTGATAATGGGTGTGTTCCTTATCTTCTCCTAGTATCTAAACTCTTCTCCATGGCTGGACCCCCAAATAATATTCCTTGACGTGCTAAGGGGTATCTAGAGAGAGGGATAGGTTTAATAACTACCCTAACCCTAACGCGTACCCTAACCCTAACCTCTACCCTAACCCTAACACGTACACTAATCCTAACCCGTACCCTAAACCGAGCCCTAACCCTCAAACTAACCCTAACCCTAACCGTAACCCATACCCTACGCCGTACCCGAACCTGTACCCGAACCCGTACCCTAAGCCGTACCCTAACCCTAACCCTAACCCTAACCCTAAGCTACCCTTGACTGCTTCTGCCTCCAATAGATTTCCTAAGCACTAGTGTATTAAGGAACAGGTTAAAAAGAGAATCCTAATGTGATTTCAGGATAATGGGTGTGATCCTTATCTTCTCCTAGTGTCTAAACTCTTCTCCATGGCTGGACCCCCAAATAATATTCCTTGACGTGCTAAGGGGTATCTAGAGAGTGGGATAGGTTTAATAACTACCCTAACCCTAACGCGTACCCTAACCCTAACCCCTACCCTAACCCTAACACGAACCCTAATCCTAACACGTACCCTAAACCGAGCCCTAAACTTCAAACTAACCCTAACCCTAACCCTAACCAATACTCTACGCCGTACACGAACACGTACCCGAACCCGTACCCTAAGCCGTACCCTAACCCTAACCCTAACCCTAACCCTAACCCTAAGCTACCCTTGACTGCTTCTGCCTCCAATAGATTTTCTAAGCACTAGTGTTTTAAGGAACAGGTTAAAAAGAGAATCCTAATGTGATTTCTTGATAATGGGTGTGTTCCTTATCTTCTCCTAGTGTCTAAACTCTTCTCCATGGCTGGACCCCCAAATAATATTCCTTGACGTGTTAAGGGGTATCTAGAGAGTGGGATAGGTTTAATAACTACCCTAACCCTAACGCGTACCCTAATCCTAACACGTACACTAATCCTAACCCGTACCCTAAACCGAGCCCTAACCCTCAAATTAACCCTAACCCTAACCCTAACCCATACCCTACGCCGTACCCGAACCCGTACCCTAAGCGGTACCCTAAAGCTAACCCTAACCCTAACCCTAACCCTAACCCTAAGCTACCCTTGACTGCTTCTGCCTCCAATAGATTTCCTAAGCACTAGTGTTTTAAGGAACAGGTTAAAAAGAGAATCCTAATGTGATTTCAGGATAATGTGTGTGTTCCTTATCTTCTCCTAGTGTCTAAACTCTTCTCCATGGCTGGACCCCCAAATAATATTCCTTGACGTGCTAAGGGGTATCTAGAGAGTGGGATAGGTTTAATAACTACCCTAACGCTAACGCGTACCCTAACCCTAACCCATACCCTACGCCGTACCCGAACCCGTACCCTAACCCGTACCCTAAGCCGTACCCTAACCCTAACCCTAACCCTAACCCTACCCCTAAGCTACCCTTGACTGCTTCTGCCTCCAATAGATTTCCTAAACACTAGTGTATTAAGGAACAGGTTAAAAAGAGAATCCTATTGTGATTTCAGGATAATGGGTGTGTTCCTTATCTTCTCCTAGTGTCTAAACTCTTCTCCATGGCTGGACCCCCAAATAATATTCCTTGACGTGCTAAGGGGTATCTAGAGAGTGGGATAGGTTTAGTAACTACCCTAACCCTAACGCGTACCCTAACCCTAACACGTACCCTAATCCTAACCCGTACCCTAAACCGAGCCCTAACCCTCAAACTAACCCTAACCCTAACCCTAACCCATACCCTACGCCGTACCCGAACCCGTACCCGAACCCTTACCCTAAGCCGTACCCTAAAGCTAACCCTAACCCTAACCCTAACCGTAACCCTAAGCTACCCTTGACTGCTTCTGCCTCCAATAGATTTCCTAAGCACTAGTGTATCAAGGCACAGGTTAAAAAGAGAATCCTAATGTGATTTCAGGATAATGGGTGTGTTCCTTATCTTCTCCTAGTGTCTAAACTCTTCTCCATGGCTGGACCCCCAAATAATATTCCTTGACGTGCTAAGGGGTATCTAGAGAGTGGGATAGGTTTAATAACTACCCTAACCCTAACGCGTACCCTAACCCTAACCTCTACCCTAACCCTAACACGTACACTAATCCTAACCCGTACCCTAAACCGAGCCCTAACCCTCAAGCTAACCCTAAACCTAAACCTAACCCATACCCTACGCCGTACCCGAATCCGTACCCTAAGCCGTACCCTAACCCTAACCCTAACCCTAACCCTAACCCTAACCCTAAGCTACCCTTGACTGCTTCTGCCTCCAATAGATTTCCTAAGCACTAGTGTTTTAAGGAACAGGTTAAAAAGAGAATCCTAATGTGATTTCTTGATAATGGGTGTGTTCCTTATCTTCTCCTAGTGTCTAAACTCTTCTCCATGGCTGAACCCCCAAATAATATTCCTTGACGTGCTAAGGGGTATCTAGAGAGTGGGATAGGTTTAATAACTACCCTAACCCTAACGCGTACCCTAACCCTAACCTCTACCCTAACCCTAACACGTACACTAATCCTAACCCGTACCCTAAACCGAGCCCTAACCCTCAAACTAACCCTAACCCTAAACCTAACCCATACCCTACGCCGTACCCGAACCCGTACCCGAACCCGTACCCTAAGCCGTACCCTAAGCCTAACCCTAACCCTAACCCTAAGCTACCCTTGACTGCTTCTGCCTCCAATAGATTTCCTAAGCACTAGTGTATTAAGGAACAGGTTAAAAAGAGAATCCTAATGTGATTTCAGGATAATGGGTGTGTTCCTTATCTTCTCCTAGTGTCTAAACTCTTCTCCATGGCTGGACCCCCAAATAATATTCCTTGACGTGCTAAAGGGTATCTAGAGAGTGGGATAGGTTTAATAACTACCTTAACCCTAACGCGTACCTTAACCCTAACCTCTACCCTAACCCTAACACGAACACTAATCCTAACCCGTACCCTAAACCGAGCCCTAACCCTCAAGCTAACCCTAACCCTAAACCTAACCCATACCCTACGCCGTACCCGAACCCGTACCCGAACCCGTACCCTAAGCCGTACCCTAACCCTAACCCTAACCGTAACCCTAACCCTAAGCTACCCTTGACTGCTTCTGCCTCCAATAGATTTCCTAAGCACTAGTGTATTAAGGAACAGGTTAAAAAGAGAATCCTAATGTGATTTCAGGATAATGGGTGTGTTCCTTATCTTCTCCTAGTGTCTAAACTGTTCTCCATGGCTGGACCCCCAAATAATATTCCTTGATGTGCTAAGGGGTATCTAGAGAGTGGGATAGGTTAAATAACTACCCTAACCCTAACGCGTACCCTAACCCTAAACCCTACCCTAACCCTAACACGAACCCTAATCCTAACCCGTACCCTAAACCGAGCCCTTACCCTCAAACTAACCCTAACCCTAACCCTAACCCATACCCTACGCCGTACCCAAACCCGTAACCTAACCCGTACCCTAACACTAACCCTAACCCTAACCCTAAGCTACCCTTGACTGCTTCTGCCTCCAATAGATTTCCTAAGCACTAGTGTTTTAAGGAACAGGTTAAAAAGAGAATCCTAATGTGATTTCTTGATAATGGGTGTGTTCCTTATATTCTCCTAGTGTCTAAACTCTTCTCCATGGCTGGACCCCCAAATAATATTCCTTGACGTGCTAAGGGGTATCTAGAGAGTGGGATAGGTTTAATAACTACCCTAACCCTAACGCGTACCCTAACCCTAACACGTACCCTAATCCTAAACCGTACCCTAAACCGAGCCCTAACCCTCAAACTAACCCTAACCCTAACCCTAACCCATACCCTACGCCGTACCCGAACCCGTACCCGAACCCGTACCCTAAGCCGTACCCTAACCCTAACCCTAACCCTAACCCTAAGCTACCCTTGACTGCTTCTGCCTCCAATAGATTTCCTAAGCACTAGTGTATTAAGGAACAGGTTAAAAAGAGAATCCTAATGTGATTTCAGGATAATGGGTGTGTTCCTTATCTTCTCCTAGTGTCTAAACTCTTCTCCATGGCTGGACCCCCAAATAATATTCCTTGACGTGCTAAGGGGTATCTAGAGAGTGGGATAGGTTTAATAACTACCCTAACCCTAACGCGTACCCTAACCCTAACCCCTAACCTAACGCTAACACGTACCCTAATCCTAACCCGTACCCTAAACCGAGACCTAACCCTCAAACTAACCCTAACCCTAACCCGAACCCATACACTACGCCGTACCGGAACCCGTACCCGAACCCGTACCCTAAGCCGTACCCTAACCCTAAACCTTACCCTAACCCTAACCCTAAGCTACCCTTGACTGCTTCTGCCTCCAATAGATTTCCTAAGCACTAGTGTTTTAAGGAATAGGTTAAAAAGAGAATCCTAATGTGATTTCTTGATAATGTGTGTGTTCCTTATCTTCTCCTAGTGTCTAAACTCTTCTCCATGGCTGGACCCCCAAATAATATTCCTTGACGTGCTAAGGGGTATCTAGAGAGTGGGATAGGTTTAATAACTACCCTAACGCTAACGCGTACACTAACCCTAACCCATACCCTACGCCGTACCCGAACCCGTACCCTAAGCCGTACCCTAACCCTAACCCTAACCCTAACCCTAACCCTAAGCTACCCTTGACTGCTTCTGCCTCCAATAGATTTCCTAAGCACTAGTGTTTTAAGGAACAGGTTAAAAAGAGAATCCTAATGTGATTTCTTGATAATGGGTGTGTTCCTTATCTTCTCCTAGTGTCTAAACTCTTCTCCATGGCTGGACCCCCAAATAATATTCCTTGACGTGCTAAGGGGTATCTAGAGAGTGGGATAGGTTTAATAACTACCCTAACCCTAACGCGTTCCCTAACCCTAACCCCTACCCTAACCCTAACACGAACCCTAATCCTAACCCGTACCCTAAAACGAGCCCTAACCTTCAAACTAACCCTAACCCTAACCCTAACCCATACCCTACGCCGTACACGAACCCGTACCCGAACCCGTACCCTAAGCCGTACCCTAAACCTAACCCTAACCCTAACCCTAACCCTAAGCTACCCTTGACTGTTTCTGCCTCCAATAGATTTCCTAAGCACTAGTGTTTTAAGGAACAGGTTAAAAAGAGAATCCTAATGTGATTTCTTGATAGTGGGTGTGTTCCTTAACTTCTCCTAGTGTCTAAACTCTTCTCCATGGCTGGACCCCCAAATAATATTCCTTGACGTGCTAAGGGGTATCTAGAGAGTGGGATAGGTTTAATAACTACCCTAACCCTAACGCGTTCCCTAACCCTAACCCCTACCCTAACCCTAACACGAACCCTAATCCTAACCCGTACCCTAAAACGAGCCCTAACCTTCAAACTAACCCTAACCCTAACCCTAACCCATACCCTACGCCGTACACGAACCCGTACCCGAACCCGTACCCTAAGCCGTACCCTAAACCTAACCCTAACCCTAACCCTAACCCTAAGCTACCCTTGACTGCTTCTGCCTCCAATAGATTTCCTAAGCACTAGTGTTTTAAGGAACAGGTTAAAAAGAGAATCCTAATGTGATTTCTTGATAATGGGTGTGTTCCTTATCTTCTCCTAGTGTCTAAACTCTTCTCCATGGCTGGACCCGCAAATAATATTCCTTGACGTGCTAAGGGGTATCTAGAGAGTGGGATAGGTTTAATAACTACCTTAACCCTAACGCGTACCCTAACCATAACCTCTCCTAACCCTAACACGTACACTAATCCTAACCCGTACCCTAAACCGAGCCCTAACCCTCAAACTAACCCTAACACTAAATCTAACCCATACCCTACGCCGTACCCGAACCCGTACCCGAACCCGTACCCTAAGCCGTACCCTAACCCTAACCCTAACCCTAACCCTAACCCTAAGCTACCCTTGACTGCTTCTGCCTCCAATAGATTTCCTAAGCACTAGTGTATTAAGGAACAGGTTTAAAAGAGAATCCTAATGTGATTTCAGGATAATGGGTGTGTTCCTTATCTTCTCCTAGTGTCTAAACTCTTCTCCATGGCTGGACCCCCAAATAATATTCCTTGAAGTGCTAAGGGGAATCTAGAGAGTGGGAAAGGTTTAATAACTACCCTAACCCTAACGCGTACCCTAACCCTAACCCCTACCCTAACCCTAACACGAACCCTAATCCTAACCCGTACCCTAAACCGAGCCCTACCCTTGAAACTAACCATAACCCTAACCCTAACCCATACCCTACGCCGTACACGAACCCGTACCCGAACCCGTTCCCTAAGCCGTACCCTAAACCTAACCCTAACCCTAACCCTAAGTTTCCCTTGACTGCTTCTGCCTCCAATAGATTTCCTAAGCACTAGTGTTTTAAGGAACAGGTTAAAAAGAGAATCCTAATGTGATTTCTTGATAATGGGTGTGTTCCTTATCTTCTCCTAGTGTCTAAACTCTTCTCCATGGCTGGACACCCAAATAATATTCCTTGACGTGCTAAGGGGTATCTAGAGAGTGGGATAGGTTTAATAACTACCCTAACCCTAACGCGTACCCTAACCCTAACCCCTACCCTAACCCTAACACGTACCCTAATCCTAACCCGTACCCTAAACCGAGCCCTAACACTCAAACTAACCCTAACCCTAACCCATACCCTACGCCGTACCCGAACCCGTAACCTAACCCGTACCCTAACACTAACCCTAACCCTAACCCTAAGCTACCCTTGACTGCTTCTGCCTCCAATAGATTTCCTAAGCACTAGTGTTTTAAGGAACAGGTTAAAAAGAGAATCCTAATGTGATTTCTTGATAATGGGTGTGTTCCTTTTCTTCTCCTAGTGTCTAAACTCTTCTCCATGGCTGGACCCCCAAATAATATTCCTTGACGTGCTAAGGGGTATCTAGAGAGTGGGATAGGTTTAATAACTACCCTAACCCTAAGGCGTACCCTAACCCTAACCTCTACCCTAACCCTAACACGTACACTAATCCTAACCCGTACCCTAAACCGAGCCCTAACCCTCAAATTAACCCTAACCCTAACCCTAACCCATACCCTACGCCGTACCCGAACCCGTACCCTAAGCGGTACCCTAAAGCTAACCCTAACCCTAACCCGAACCCTAACCCTAACCCTAAGCTACCCTTGACTGTTTCTGCCTCCAATAGATTTCCTAAGCACTAGTGTATTAAGGAACAGGTTAAAAAGAGAATCCTAATGTGATTTCAGGATAAAGGGTGTGTTCCTTATCTTCTCCTAGTGTCTAAACTCTTCTCCATGGCTGGACCCCCAAATAATATTCCTTGACGTGCTAAGGGGTATCTAGAGAGTGGGATAGGTTTAATAACTACCCTAACCCTAACGCGTACCCTAACCCTAACCTCTACCCTAACCCTAAAACGTACACTAATCCTAACCCGTACCCTAAACCGAGCCCTAACCCTCAAACTAACCCTACCCCTAAACCTAAACCATACCCTACGCCGTAACCGAACCCGTACCCGAACCCGTACCCTAAGAAGTACCCTAACCCTAAGCCTAACCCTAAGCTACCCTTGACTGCTTCTGCCTCCAATAGATTTCCTAAGCACTAGTGTATTAAGGAACAGGTTAAAAAGAGAATCCTAATGTGATTTCAGGATAATGGGTGTGTTCCTTATCTTCTCCTAGTGTCTAAACTGTTCTCCATGGCTGGACCCCCAAATAATATTCCTTGACGTGCTAAGGGGTATCTAGAGAGTGGGATAGGTTTAATAACTACCCTAACCCTAACGCGTACCCTAACCCTAACCCCTACCCTAACCCTAACACGTACCCTAATCCTAACCCGTACCCTAAACCGAGCCCTAACCCTCAAACTAACCCTAACCCTAACCCTAACCCATACCCTATGCCGTACCCGAACCCGTAACCTAACCCGTACCCTAACACTAACCCTAACCCTAACCCTAAGCTACGCTTGACTGCTTTTGCCTCCAATAGATTTCCTAAGCACTAGTGTTTTAAGGAACAGGTTAAAAAGAGAATCCTAATGTGATTTCTTGATAATGGGTGTGTTCCTTATCTTCTCCTTGTGTTTAAACTCTTCTCCATGGCTGGACACCCAAATAATATTCCTTGACGTGCTAAGGGGTATCTAGAGAGTGGGATAGGTTTAATAACTACCCTAACCCTAACGCGTACCCTAACCCTAACCCCTACCCTAACCCTAACACGTACCCTAATCCTAACCCGTACCCTAAACCGAGCCCTAACCCTCAAACTAACCCTAATCCTAACACTAACCCTTACCCTACGCCGTACCCGAACCCGTAAACTAACCCGTACCCTAAAACTAACCCTAACCCTAACCCTAAGCTACCCTTGACTGCTTCTGCCTCCAATAGATTTCCTAAGCACTAGTGTTTTAAGGAACAGGTTAAAAAGAGAATCCTAATGTGATTTCTTGATAATGGGTGTGTTCCTTATCTTCTCCTAGTGTCTAAACTCTTCTCCATGGCTGGACCCCCAAATAATATTCCTTGACGTGCTAAGGGGTATCTAGAGAGTGGGATAGGTTTAATAACTACCCTAACCCTAACGCGTACCCTAACCCTAACCTCTACCCTAACCCTAACACGTACACTAATCCTAACCCGTACCCTAAACCGAGCCCTAACCCTCAAACTAACCCTAACCCTAAACCTAACCCATACCCTACGCCGTACCCGAACCCGTACCCAAACCCGTACCCTAAGCCGTACCCTAACCCTAACCCTAACCCTAACCCTAATCTACCCTTGACTGCTTCTGCCTCCAATAGATTTCCTAAGCACTATTGTATTAAGGAACAGGTTAAAAAGAGAATCTTAATGTGATTTCAGGATAATGGGTGTGTTCCTTATCTTCTCCTAGTGTCTAAACTCTTCTCCATGGCTGGACCCCCAAATAATATTCCTTGACGTGCTAAGGGGTATCTAGAGAGTGGGATAGGTTTAATAACTACCCTAACCCTAACGCGTACCCTAACCCTAACGCGTACCCTAACCCTAACCCCTACCCTAACCTTAACACGTACCCTAATCCTAACCCGTACCCTAAACCGAGCCCTAACCCTCAAACTAACCCTAACCCTAACCCTAACCCATACCCTATGCCGTACCCGAACCCGTAACCTAACCCGTACCGTAACACTAACCCTAACCCTAACCCTAAGCTACGCTTGACTGCTTTTGCCTCCAATAGATTTCCTAAGCACTAGTGTTTTAAGGAACAGGTTAAAAAGAGAATCCTAATGTGATTTCTTGATAATGGGTGTGTTCCTTATCTTCTCCTAGTGTCTAAACTCTTCTCCATGGCTGGACACCCAAATAATATTCCTTGACGTGCTAAGGGGTATCTAGAGAGTGGGATAGGTTTAATAACTACCTTAACCCTAACGCGTACCCTAACCCTAACCTCTACCCTAACCCTAACACGTACACTAATCCTAACCCGTACCCTAAACCGAGCCCTAACCCTCAAGCTAACCCTAACCCTAAACCTAACCCATACCCTACGCCGTACCCGAACCCGTACCCGAACCCGTACCCTAAGCCGTACCCTAACCCTAACCCTAACCCAAACCCTAACCCTAAGCTACCCTTGACTGCTTCTGCCTCCAATAGATTTCCTAAGCACTAGTGTTTTAAGGAACAGGTTAAAAAGAGAATCCTAATGTGATTTCAGAATAATGGGTGTGTTCCTTATCTTCTCCTAGTGTCTAAACTGTTCTCCATGGCTGGACCCCCAAATAATATTCCTTGATGTGCTAAGGGGTATCTAGAGAGTGGGATAGGTTTAATAACTACCCTAACCCTAACGCGTACCCTAACCCTAAACCCTACCCTAACCCTAACACGAACCCTAATCCTAACCCGTACCCTAAACCGAGCCCTAACCTTCAAACTAAACCTAACCCTAAACCTAACCCCTACCCTATGCCGTACCTGAACCCGTACCTGAACCCGTACCCTAAGCCGTACCCTAAACCTAACCCTAACCCTAACCCTAACCCTAAGCTACCATTGACTGCTTCTGCCTCCAATAGATTTCCTAAGCACTAGTGTTTTAAGGAACAGGTTAAAAAGAGAATCCTAATGTGATTTCTTGATAATGGGTGTGTTCCTTATCTTCTCCTAGTGTCTAAACTCTTCTCCATGGCTGGACACCCAAATAATATTCCTTGACGTGCTAAGGGGTATCTAGAGAGTGGGATAGGTTTAATAACTACCCTAACCCTAACGCGTACCCTAACCCTAACCCGTACCCTAACCCTAACACGTACCCTAATCCTAACCCGTACCCTAAACCGAGCCCTAACCCTAAAACTAACCCTAACCCTAACCCTAACCCATACCCTACGCCGTACCCAAACCCGTAACCTAACCCGTACCCTAACACTAACCCTAACCCTAACCCTAAGCTACCCTTGACTGCTTCTGCCTCCAATAGATTTCCTAAGCACTAGTGTTTTAAGGAACAGGTTAAAAAGAGAATCCTAATGTGATTTCTTGATAATGGGTGTGTTCCTTATCTTCTCCTAGTGTCTAAACTCTTCTCCATGGCTGGACCCCCAAATAATATTCCTTGACGTGCTAAGGGGTATCTAGAGAGTGGGATAGGTTTAATAACTACCCTAACCCTAACGCGTACCCTAACCCTAACACGTACCCTAATCCTAACCCGTACCCTAAACCGAGCCCTAACCCTCAAACTAACCCTAACCCTAACCCTAACCCATACCCTACGCCGTACCCGAACCCGTACCCTAAGCCTTACCGTAACAATAACCCTAACCCTAACCCTAAGCTACCCTTGACTGCTTCTGCCTCCAATTGATTTCCTAAGCACTAGTGTTTTAAGGAACAGGTTAAAAAGAGAATCCTAATGTGATTTCTTGATAATGGGTGTGTTCCTTATCTTCTCCTAGTATCTAAACTCTTCTCCATGGCTGGACCCCCAAATAATATTCCTTGACGTGCTAAGGGGTATCTAGAGAGAGGGATAGGTTTAATAACTACCCTAACCCTAACGCGTACCCTAACCCTAACCTCTACCCTAACCCTAACACGTACACTAATCCTAACCCGTATCCTAAACCGAGCCCTAACCCTCAAACTAACCCTAACCCTAACCGTAACCCATACCCTACGCCGTACCCGAACCCGTACCCGAACCCGTACCCTAAGCCGTACCCTAACCCTAACCCTAACCCTCACCCTAAGCTACCCTTGACTGCTTCTGCCTCCAATAGATTTCCTAAGCACTAGTGTATTAAGGAACAGGTTAAAAAGAGAATCCTAATGTGATTTCAGGATAATGGGTGTGATCCTTATCTTCTCCTAGTGTCTAAACTCTTCTCCATGGCTGGACACCCAAATAATATTCCTTGACGTGCTAAGGGGTATCTAGAGAGTGGGATAGGTTTAATAACTACCCTAAACCTAACGCGTACCCTAACCCTAACCCCTACCCTAACCCTAACACGAACCCTAATCCTAACCCGTACCCTAAACCGAGCCCTAAACTTCAAACTAACCCTAACCCTAACCCTAACCCATACTCTACGCCGTACACGAACACGTACCCGAACCCGTACCCTAAGCCGTACCCTAACCCTAACCCTAACCCTAACCCTAACCCTAACCCTAAGCTACCCTTGACTGCTTCTGCCTCCAATAGATTTCCTAAGCACTAGTGTTTTAAGGAACAGGTTAAAAAGAGAATCCTAATGTGATTTCTTGATAATGGGTGTGTTCCTTATCTTCTCCTAGTGTCTAAACTCTTCTCCATGGCTGGACCCCCAAATAATATTCCTTGACGTGTTAAGGGGTATCTAGAGAGTGGGATAGGTTTAATAACTACCCTAACCCTAACGCGTACCCTAATCCTAACACGTACACTAATCCTAACCCGTACCCTAAACCGAGCCCTAACCCTCAAATTAACCCTAACCCTAACCCTAACCCATACCCTACGCCGTACTCGAACCCGAACCCTAAGCGGTACCCTAAAGCTAACCCTAACCCTAACCCTAACCCTAACCCTAAGCTACCCTTGACTGCTTCTGCCTCCAATAGATTTCCTAAGCACTAGTGTTTTAAGGAACAGGTTAAAAAGAGAATCCTAATGTGATTTCAGGATAATGGGTGTGTTCCTTATCTTCTCCTAGTGTCTAAACTCTTCTCCATGGCTGGACACCCAAATAATATTCCTTGACGTGCTAAGGGGTATCTAGAGAGTGGGATAGGTTTAATAACTACCCTAACCCTAACGCGTACCCTAACCCTAACCCCTAACCTAACGCTAACACGTACCCTAATCCTAACCCGTACCCTAAACCGAGACCTAACCCTCAAACTAACCCTAACCCTAACCCGAACCCATACCCTACGCCGTACCGGAACCCGTACCCGAACCCGTACCCTAAGCCGTACCCTAACCCTAAACCTTACCCTAACCCTAACCCTAAGCTACCCTTGACTGCTTCTGCCTCCAATAGATTTCCTAAGCACTAGTGTTTTAAGGAACAGGTTAAAAAGAGAATCCTAATGTGATTTCTTGATAATGGGTGTGTTCCTTATCGTCTCCTAGTGTCTAAACTCTTCTCCATGGCTGGACCCCCAAATAATATTCCTTGACGTGCTAACTGGTATCTAGAGAGTGGGATAGGTTTAATAACTACCCTAACCCTAACGCGTACCCTAACCCTAACACGTACCCTAATCATAAACTGTACCCTAAACCGAGCCCTAACCCTCAAACTAACCCTAACCCTAACCCTAACCCATACCCTACGCCGTACCCGAACCCGTACCCGAACCCGTACCCTAAGCCGTACCCTAACCCTAACCCTAACCCTAACCCTAAGCTACCCTTGACTGCTTCTGCCTCCAATAGATTTCCTAAGCACTAGTGTATTAAGGAACAGGTTAAAAAGAGAATCCTAATGTGATTTCAGGATAATGGGTGTGTTCCTTATCTTCTCCTAGTGTCTAAACTCTTCTCCATGTCTGGACCCCCAAATAATATTCCTTGACGTGCTAAGGGGTATCTAGAGAGTGGGATAGGTTTAATAACTACCCTAACCCTAACGCGTACCCTAACCCTAACCCCTACCCTAACCCTAACACGAACCCTAATCCTAACCCGTACCCTAAACCGAGCCCTAACCTTCAAACTAACCCTAACCCTAACCCTAACCCATACCCTACGCCGTACACGAACACGTAACCGAACCCGTACCCTAAGCCGTACCCTAACCCTAACCCTAACCCTAACCCTAACCCTAAGCTACCCTTGACTGCTTCTGCCTCCAATAGATTTCCTAAGCACTAGTGTTTTAAGGAACAGGTTAAAAAGAGAATCGTAATGTGATTTCTTGATAATGGGTGTGTTCCTTATCTTCTCCTAGTGTCTAAACTCTTCTCCATGGCTGGACACCCAAATAATATTCCTTGACGTGCTAAGGGGTATCTAGAGAGTGGGATAGGTTTAATAACTACCCTAACCCTAACGCGTACCCTAACCCTAACCCCTACCCTAACCCTAACACGTACCCTAAACCTAACCCGTACCCTAAACCGAGCCCTAACCCTCAAACTAACCCTAACCCTAACCCTAACCCATACCCTACGCCGTACCCGAACCCGTACCCGAACCCGTACCCTAACACTAACCCTAACCCTAACCCTAACCCTAACCCTAAGCTACCCTTGACTGCTTCTGCCTCCAATAGATTTCCTAAGCACTAGTGTTTTAAGGAACAGGTTAAAAAGAGAATCCTAATGTGATTTCTTGATAATGGGTGTGTTCCTTATCTTCTCCTAGTGTCTAAACTCTTCTCCATGGCTGGACCCCCAAATAATATTCCTTGACGTGTTAAGGGGTATCTAGAGAGTGGGATAGGTTTAATAACTACCCTAACCCTAACGCGTACCCTAATCCTAACACGTACACTAATCCTAACCCGTACCCTAAACCGAGCCCTAACCCTCAAATTAACCCTAACCCTAACCCTAACCCATACCCTACGCCGTACCCGAACCCGTACCCTAAGCGGTACCCTAAAGCTAACCCTAACCCTAACCCTAACCCTAACCCTAAGCTACCCTTGACTGCTTCTGCCTCCAATAGATTTCCTAAGCACTAGTGTACTAAGGAACAGGTTAAAAAGAGAATCCTAATGTGATTTCAGGATAATGGGTGTGTTCCTTATCTTCTCCTAGTGTCTAAACTCTTCTCCATGGCTGGACACCCAAATAATATTCCTTGTCGTGCTAAGGGGTATCTAGAGAGTGGGATAGGTTTAATAACTACCCTAACCCTAACGCGTACCCTAACCCTAACCCCTACCCTAACCCTAACACGAACCCTAATCCTAACCCGTACCCTAAACCGAGACCTAACCTTCAAACTAACCCTAACCCTAACCCTAACCCATACCCTACGCCGTACACGAACCCGTACCCGAACCCGTACCCTAAGCCGTACCCTAACCCTAACCCTAACCCTAACCCTAACCCTAAACTACCCTTGACTGCTTCTGCCTCCAATAGATTTCCTAAGCACTAGTGTTTTAAGGAACAGGTTAAAAAGAGAATCCTAATGTGATTTCTTGATAATGCGTGTGTTCCTTATATTCTCCTACTGTCTAAACTCTTCTCCATGGCTGGACCCGCAAATAATATACCTTGACGTGCTAAGCGGTATCTAGGGAGTGGGATAGGTTTAATAACTACCCTAACCCTAACCCCTACCCTAACCCTAACACGTACCCTAATCCTAACCCGTACCCTAAACCGAGCCTTAACCCTCAAACTAACCCTAACCCTAACCCTAAAACATACCCTATGCCGTACCCGAACCCGTACCCTAAGCCTTACCCTAACAATAACCCTAACCCTAACCCTAAGCTACCCTTGACTGCTTCTGCCTCCAATAGATTTCCTAAGCACTAGTGTTTTAAGGAACAGGTTAAAAATAGAATCCTAATGTGATTTCTTGATAATGGGTGTGTTCCTTATCTTCTCCTAGTGTCTAAACTCTTCTCCATGGCTGGACCCCCAAATATTATTCCTTGACGTGCTAAGGGGTATCTAGAGAGTGGGATGGGTTTAATAACTACCCTAACCCTAACGCGTACCCTAACCCTAACCTCTACCCTAACCCTAACACGTACACTAATCCTAACCCGTACCCTAAACCGAGCCCTAACCCTCAAACTAACCCTAACACTAAACCTAACCCATACCCTACGCCGTACCCGAACCCGTACCCGAACCCGTACCCTAAGCCGTACCCTAACCCTAACCCTAACCCTAACCCTAAGCTACCCTTGACTGCTTCTGCCTCCAATAGATTTCCTAAGCACTAGTGTTTTAAGGAACAGGTTAAAAAGAGAATCCTAATGTGATTTCTTGATAATGGGTGTGTTCCTTATCTTCTCCTAGTGTCTAAACTCTTCTCCATGGCTGGACCCCCAAATAATATTCCTTGACGTGCTAAGGGGTATCTAGAGAGTGGGATAGGTTTAATAACTACCCTAACCCTAACGCGTACCCTAACCCTAACCCCTTCCCTAACCCTAACACGTACCCTAATGCTAACCCGTACCCTAAACCGAGCCCTAACCCTCAAACTAACCCTAACCCTAACCCTAACCCATACCCTACGCCGTACCCGAACCCGTACCCGAACCCGAACCCTAAGCCGTACCCTAACACTAACCCTAACCCTAACCCTAACCCTAAGCTACCCTTGACTGCTTCTGCCTCCAATAGATTTCCTAAGCACTAGTGTTTTAAGGAACAGGTTAAAAAGTGAATCCTAATGTGATTTCTTGATAATGGGTGTGTTCCTTATCTTCTCCTAGTGTCTAAACTCTTCTCCATGGCTGGACACCCAAATAATATTCCTTGACGTGCTAAGGGGTATCTAGAGAGTGGGATAGGTTTAATAACTACCCAAACCCTAACGCGTACCCTATCCCTAACCTCTACCTTAACCCTAACACGTACACTAATCCTAACCCGTAACCTAAACCGTGCCCTAACCCTCAAACTAACCCTCAACCTAACCCGAACCCATACCCTACGCCGTACCCGAACCCGTACCCGAAACCGTACCCTAAGCCGTACCCTAACCCTAACCCTAACCCTAACCCTAACCCTAAGCTACCCTTGACTGCTTCTGCCTCCAATAGATTTCCTAAGCACTAGTGTTTTAAGGAACAGGTTAAAAAGAGAATCGTAATGTGATTTCTTGATAATGGGTGTGTTCCTTATCTTCTCCTAGTGTCTAAACTCTTCTCCATGGCTGGACACCCAAATAATATTCCTTGACGTGCTAAGGGGTATCTAGAGAGTGGGATAGGTTTAATAACTACCCTAAACCTAATGCGTACCCTAACCCTAACCCCTACCCTAACCCTAACACGAACCCTAATCCTAACCCGTACCCTAAACCGAGCCCTAAACTTCAAACTAACCCTAACCCTAACCCTAACCCATACTCTACGCCGTACACGAACACGTACCCGAACCCGTACCCTAAGCCGTACCCTAACCCTAACCCTAACCCTAACCCTAACCCTAACCCTAAGCTACCCTTGACTGCTTCTGCCTCCAATAGATTTCCTAAGCACTAGTGTTTTAAGGAACAGGTTAAAAAGAGAATCCTAATGTGATTTCTTGATAATGGGTGTGTTCCTTATCTTCTCCTAGTGTCTAAACTCTTCTCCATGGCTGGACCCCCAAATAATATTCCTTGACGTGTTAAGGGGTATCTAGAGAGTGGGATAGGTTTAATAACTACCCTAACCCTAACGCGTACCCTAATCCTAACACGTACACTAATCCTAACCCGTACCCTAAACCGAGCCCTAACCCTCAAATTAACCCTAACCCTAACCCTAACCCATACCCTACGCCGTACTCGAACCCGAACCCTAAGCGGTACCCTAAAGCTAACCCTAACCCTAACCCTAACCCTAACCCTAAGCTACCCTTGACTGCTTCTGCCTCCAATAGATTTCCTAAGCACTAGTGTTTTAAGGAACAGGTTAAAAAGAGAATCCTAATGTGATTTCAGGATAATGGGTGTGTTCCTTATCTTCTCCTAGTGTCTAAACTCTTCTCCATGGCTGGACACCCAAATAATATTCCTTGACGTGCTAAGGGGTATCTAGAGAGTGGGATAGGTTTAATAAATACCCTAACCCTAACGCGTACCCTAACCCTAACCCCTAACCTAACGCTAACACGTACCCTAATCCTAACCCGTACCCTAAACCGAGACCTAACCCTCAAACTAACCCTAACCCTAACCCGAAACCATACCCTACGCCGTACCGGAACCCGTACCCGAACCCGTACCCTAAGCCGTACCCTAACCCTAAACCTTACCCTAACCCTAACCCTAAGCTACCCTTGACTGCTTCTGCCTCCAATAGATTTCCTAAGCACTAGTGTTTTAAGGAACAGGTTAAAAAGAGAATCCTAATGTGATTTCTTGATAATGGGTGTGTTCCTTATCGTCTCCTAGTGTCTAAACTCTTCTCCATGGCTGGACCCCCAAATAATATTCCTTGACGTGCTAACTGGTATCTAGAGAGTGGGATAGGTTTAATAACTACCCTAACCCTAACGCGTACCCTAACCCTAACACGTACCCTAATCATAAACTGTACCCTAAACCGAGCCCTAACCCTCAAACTAACCCTAACCCTAACCCTAACCCATACCCTACGCCGTACCCGAACCCGTACCCGAACCCGTACCCTAAGCCGTACCCTAACCCTAACCCTAACCCTAACCCTAAGCTACCCTTGACTGCTTCTGCCTCCAATAGATTTCCTAAGCACTAGTGTATTAAGGAACAGGTTAAAAAGAGAATCCTAATGTGATTTCAGGATAATGGGTGTGTTCCTTATCTTCTCCTAGTGTCTAAACTCTTCTCCATGTCTGGACCCCCAAATAATATTCCTTGACGTGCTAAGGGGTATCTAGAGAGTGGGATAGGTTTAATAACTACCCTAACCCTAACGCGTACCCTAACCCTAACCCCTACCCTAACCCTAACACGAACCCTAATCCTAACCCGTACCCTAAACCGAGCCCTAACCTTCAAACTAACCCTAACCCTAACCCTAACCCATACCCTACGCCGTACACGAACACGTAACCGAACCCGTACCCTAAGCCGTACCCTAACCCTAACCCTAACCCTAACCCTAACCCTAAGCTACCCTTGACTGCTTCTGCCTCCAATAGATTTCCTAAGCACTAGTGTTTTAAGGAACAGGTTAAAAAGAGAATCGTAATGTGATTTCTTGATAATGGGTGTGTTCCTTATCTTCTCCTAGTGTCTAAACTCTTCTCCATGGCTGGACACCCAAATAATATTCCTTGACGTGCTAAGGGGTATCTAGAGAGTGGGATAGGTTTAATAACTACCCTAACCCTAACGCGTACCCTAACCCTAACCCCTACCCTAACCCTAACACGTACCCTAAACCTAACCCGTACCCTAAACCGAGCCCTAACCCTCAAACTAACCCTAACCCTAACCCTAACCCATACCCTACGCCGTACCCGAACCCATACCCGAACCCGTACCCTAACACTAACCCTAACCCTAACCCTAACCCTAACCCTAAGCTACCCTTGACTGCTTCTGCCTCCAATAGATTTCCTAAGCACTAGTGTTTTAAGGAACAGGTTAAAAAGAGAATCCTAATGTGATTTCTTGATAATGGGTGTGTTCCTTATCTTCTCCTAGTGTCTAAACTCTTCTCCATGGCTGGACCCCCAAATAATATTCCTTGACGTGTTAAGGGGTATCTAGAGAGTGGGATAGGTTTAATAACTACCCTAACCCTAACGCGTACCCTAATCCTAACACGTACACTAATCCTAACCCGTACCCTAAACCGAGCCCTAACCCTCAAATTAACCCTAACCCTAACCCTAACCCATACCCTACGCCGTACCCGAACCCGTACCCTAAGCGGTACCCTAAAGCTAACCCTAACCCTAACCCTAACCCTAACCCTAAGCTACCCTTGACTGCTTCTGCCTCCAATAGATTTCCTAAGCACTAGTGTACTAAGGAACAGGTTAAAAAGAGAATCCTAATGTGATTTCAGGATAATGGGTGTGTTCCTTATCTTCTCCTAGTGTCTAAACTCTTCTCCATGGCTGGACACCCAAATAATATTCCTTGTCGTGCTAAGGGGTATCTAGAGAGTGGGATAGGTTTAATAACTACCCTAACCCTAACGCGTACCCTAACCCTAACCCCTACCCTAACCCTAACACGAACCCTAATCCTAACCCGTACCCTAAACCGAGACCTAACCTTCAAACTAACCCTAACCCTAACCCTAACCCATACCCTACGCCGTACACGAACCCGTACCCGAACCCGTACCCTAAGCCGTACCCTAACCCTAACCCTAACCCTAACCCTAACCCTAAACTACCCTTGACTGCTTCTGCCTCCAATAGATTTCCTAAGCACTAGTGTTTTAAGGAACAGGTTAAAAAGAGAATCCTAATGTGATTTCTTGATAATGCGTGTGTTCCTTATATTCTCCTACTGTCTAAACTCTTCTCCATGGCTGGACCCGCAAATAATATACCTTGACGTGCTAAGCGGTATCTAGGGAGTGGGATAGGTTTAATAACTACCCTAACCCTAACCCCTACCCTAACCCTAACACGTACCCTAATCCTAACCCGTACCCTAAACCGAGCCTTAACCCTCAAACTAACCCTAACCCTAACCCTAAAACATACCCTATGCCGTACCCGAACCCGTACCCTAAGCCTTACCCTAACAATAACCCTAACCCTAACCCTAAGCTACCCTTGACTGCTTCTGCCTCCAATAGATTTCCTAAGCACTAGTGTTTTAAGGAACAGGTTAAAAATAGAATCCTAATGTGATTTCTTGATAATGGGTGTGTTCCTTATCTTCTCCTAGTGTCTAAACTCTTCTCCATGGCTGGACCCCCAAATATTATTCCTTGACGTGCTAAGGGGTATCTAGAGAGTGGGATGGGTTTAATAACTACCCTAACCCTAACGCGTACCCTAACCCTAACCTCTACCCTAACCCTAACACGTACACTAATCCTAACCCGTACCCTAAACCGAGCCCTAACCCTCAAACTAACCCTAACACTAAACCTAACCCATACCCTACGCCGTACCCGAACCCGTACCCGAACCCGTACCCTAAGCCGTACCCTAACCCTAACCCTAACCCTAACCCTAAGCTACCCTTGACTGCTTCTGCCTCCAATAGATTTCCTAAGCACTAGTGTTTTAAGGAACAGGTTAAAAAGAGAATCCTAATGTGATTTCTTGATAATGGGTGTGTTCCTTATCTTCTCCTAGTGTCTAAACTCTTCTCCATGGCTGGACCCCCAAATAATATTCCTTGACGTGCTAAGGGGTATCTAGAGAGTGGGATAGGTTTAATAACTACCCTAACCCTAACGCGTACCCTAACCCTAACCCCTTCCCTAACCCTAACACGTACCCTAATGCTAACCCGTACCCTAAACCGAGCCCTAACCCTCAAACTAACCCTAACCCTAACCCTAACCCATACCCTACGCCGTACCCGAACCCGTACCCGAACCCGAACCCTAAGCCGTACCCTAACACTAACCCTAACCCTAACCCTAACCCTAAGCTACCCTTGACTGCTTCTGCCTCCAATAGATTTCCTAAGCACTAGTGTTTTAAGGAACAGGTTAAAAAGTGAATCCTAATGTGATTTCTTGATAATGGGTGTGTTCCTTATCTTCTCCTAGTGTCTAAACTCTTCTCCATGGCTGGACACCCAAATAATATTCCTTGACGTGCTAAGGGGTATCTAGAGAGTGGGATAGGTTTAATAACTACCCAAACCCTAACGCGTACCCTATCCCTAACCTCTACCTTAACCCTAACACGTA
The DNA here is from genome assembly GCF_028021215.1 of Eschrichtius robustus. NCBI lineage: Eukaryota > Metazoa > Chordata > Mammalia > Artiodactyla > Eschrichtiidae > Eschrichtius > Eschrichtius robustus. Next base: position 1,784,527 of record NW_027175463.1, on the reverse strand, counting down.
CACTAATCCTAACCCGTAACCTAAACCGTGCCCTAACCCTCAAACTAACCCTCAACCTAACCCGAACCCATACCCTACGCCGTACCCGAACCCGTACCCGAAACCGTACCCTAAGCCGTACCCTAACCCTAACCCTAACCCTAACCCTAACCCTAAGCTACCCTTGACTGCTTCTGCCTCCAATAGATTTCCTAAGCAATAGTGTTTTAAGGAATAGGTTAAAAAGAGAATCCTAACGTGATTTCTTGATAATGTGTGTGTTCCTTATCTTCTCCTAGTGTCTAAACTCTTCTCCATGGCTGGACCCCCAAATAATATTCCTTGACGTGCTAAGTGGTATCTAGAGAGTGGGATAGGTTTAATAACTACCCTAACCCTAATGCATACCCTAACCCTAACACGTACACTAATCCTAACCCGTAACCTAAACCGAGCCCTAACCCTCAAACTAACCCTAACCCTAACCCTAACCCATACCCTACGCCGTACCCGAACCCGTACCCGAACCCGTACCCTAAGCCGTACCCTAACCCTAACCCTAACCCTAACCCTAAACTACCCTTGACTGCTTCTGCCTCCAATAGATTTCCTAAGCACTAGTGTTTTAAGGAACAGGTTAAAAAGAGAATCCTAATGTGATTTCTTGATAATGCGTGTGTTCCTTATATTCTCCTACTGTCTAAACTCTTCTCCATGGCTGGACCCGCAAATAATATACCTTCACGTGCTAAGCGGTATCTAGGGAGTGGGATAGGTTTAATAACTACCCTAACCCTAACCCCTACCCTAACCCTAACACGTACCCTAATCCTAACCCGTACCCTAAACCGAGCCCTAACCCTCAAACTAACCCTAACCCTAACCCTAAAACATACCCTATGCCGTACCCGAACCCGTACCCTAAGCCTTACCCTAACAATAACCCTAACCCTAACCCTAAGCTACCCTTGACTGCTTCTGCCTCCAATAGATTTCCTAAGCACTAGTGTTTTAAGGAACAGGTTAAAAAGAGAATCCTAATGTGATTTCTTGATAATGGGTGTGTTCCTTATATTCTCCTACTGTCTAAACTCTTCTCCATGGCTGGACCCCCAAATATTATTCCTTGACGTGCTAAGGGGTATCTAGAGAGTGGGATGGGTTTAATAACTACCCTAACCCTAACGCGTACCCTAACCCTAACCTCTACCCTAACCCTAACACGTACACTAATCCTAACCCGTACCCTAAACCGAGCCCTAACCCTCAAACTAACCCTAACACTAAACCTAACCCATACCCTACGCCGTACCCGAACCCGTACCCGAACCCGTACCCTAAGCCGTACCCTAACCCTAACCCTAACCCTAACCCTAAGCTACCCTTGACTGCTTCTGCCTCCAATAGATTTCCTAAGCACTAGTGTATTAAGGAACAGGTTAAAAAGAGAATCCTAATGTGATTTCAGGATAATGGGTGTGTTCCTTATCTTCTCCTAGTGTCTAAACTCTTCTCCATGGCTGGACACCCAAATAATATTCCTTGACGTGCTAAGGGGTATCTAGAGAGTGGGATAGGTTTAATAACTACCCTAACCCTAACGCGTACCCTAACCCTAACCCCTACCCTAACCCTAACACGAACCCTAATCCTAACCCGTACCCTAAACCGAGCCCTAACCTTCAAACTAACCCTAACCCTAACCCTAACCCATAGCCTACGCCGTACACGAACCCGTACCCGAACCCGTACCCTAAGCCGTACCCTAAACTTAACCCTAACCCTAACCCTAACCCTAAGCTACACTTGACTGCTTCTGCCTCCAATAGATTTCCTAAGCACTAGTGTTTTAAGGAACAGGTTAAAAAGAGAATCCTAATGTGATTTCTTGATAATGGGTGTGTTCCTTATCTTCTCCTAGTGTCTAAACTCTTCTCCATGGCTGGACCCCCAAATAATATTCCTTGACGTGCTAAGGGGTATCTAGAGAGTGGGATAGGTTTAATAACTACCTTAAACCTAACGCGTACCCTAACCCTAACACGTACCCTAATCCTAACCCGTACCCTAAACCGAGCCCTAACCCTCAAATTAACCCTAACCCTAACCCTAACCCATATCCTACGCCGTACCCGAAACCGTACCCTAAGCGGTACCCTAAAGCTAACCCTAACCCTAACCCTAACCCTATCCCTAAGCTACCCTTGACTGTTTCTGCCTCCAATAGATTTCCTAAGCACTAGTGTTTTAAGGAACAGGTTAAAAAGAGAATCCTAATGTGATTTCTTGATAATGGGTGTGTTCCTTATCTTCTCCTAGTGTCTAAACTCTTCTCCCTGGCTGGACCCCAAATAATATTCCTTGACGTGATAAGGGGTATCTAGAGAGTGGGATAGGTTTAATAACTACCCTAACCCTAACGCGTACCCTAACCCTAACCCCTAACCTAACCCTAACATGTACCCAAATCCTAATCTGTACCCTAAACCGAGCACTAACCCTCAAACTATCCGTAACCCTAACCCTAACCCATACCCTACGCCGTACCCGATCCCGTACCCGAACCCGTACCCTAAGCCGTACCCTAACCCTAACCCTAAACCTAACCCTAACCCTAAGCTACCCTTGACTGCTTCTGCCTCCATTAGATTTCCTAAGCACTAGTGTATTAAGGAACAGGTTAAAAAGAGAATCCTATTGTAATTTCAGGATAATGGGTGTGTTCCTTATCTTCTCCTAGTGTCTAAACTCTTCTCCATGGCTGGACCCCCAAATAATATTCCTTGACGTGCTAAGGGGTATCTAGAGAGTGGGATAGGTTTAATAACTACCCTAACCCTAACGCGTACCCTAACCCTAACACGTACCCTAATCCTAAACCGTACCCTAAACCGAGCTCTAACCCTCAAACTAACCCTAACCCTAACCCTAACCCATACCCTACGCCGTACCCGAACCCGTACCCTAAGCCTTACCCTAACAATAACCCTAACCCTAAACCTAAGCTACCCTTGACTGCTTCTGCCTCCATTAGATTTCCTAAGCACTAGTGTTTTAAGGAACAGGTTAAAAAGAGAATCCTAATGTGATTTCTTGATAATGGGTGTGTTCCTTATCTTCTCCTAGTGTCTAAACTCTTCTCCATGGCTGGACCCCCAAATAATATTCCTTGACGTGCTAAGGGGTATCTAGAGAGTGGGATAGGTTTAATAACTACCCTAACCCTAACGCGTACCCTAACCCTAACCCCTACCCTAACCCTAACACGTACCCTAATGCTAACCCGTACCCTAAACCGAGCCCTAACCCTCAAACTAACCCTAACCCTAACCCTAAACCATACCCTACGCCGTACCCGAACCCGTACCCGAACCCGAAACCTAAGCCGTACCCTAACACTAACCCTAACCCTAACCCTAACCCTAAGCTACCCTTGACTGCTTCTGCCTCCAATAGATTTCCTAAGCACTAGTGTTTTAAGGAACAGGTTAAAAAGAGAATCCTAATGTGATTTCTTGATAATGGGTGTGTTCCTTATCTTCTCCTAGTGTCTCAACTCTTCTCCATGGCTGGACCCCCAAATAATATTCCTTGACGTGCTAAGGGGTATCTAGAGAGTGGGATAGGTTTAATAACTACCCTAACCCTAACGCGTACCCTAACCCTAACCCCTACCCTAACCCTAACACGAACCCTAATCCTAACCCGTACCCTAAACCGAGCCCTAACCTTCAAACTAACCCTAACCCTAACCCTAACCCATAGCCTACGCCGTACACGAACCCGTACCCGAACCCGTACCCTAAGCCTTACCCTAACAATAACCCTAACCCTAACCCTAAGCTAAACTTGACTGCTTCTGCCTCCAATAGATTTCCTAAGCACTAGTGTTTTAAGGAACAGGTTAAAAAGAGAATCCTAATGTGATTTCTTGATAATGGGTGTGTTCCTTATCTTCTCCTAGTGTCTAAACTCTTCTCCATGGCTGGACCCCCAAATAATATTCCTTGACGTGCTAAGGGGTATCTAGACAGTGGGATAGGTTTAATAACTACCCTAACCCTAATGCATACCCTAACCCTAACACGTACACTAATCCTAACCCGTAACCTAAACCGAGCCCTAACCCTCAAACTAACCCTAACCCTAACCCTAACCCATACCCTACGCCGTACCCGAACCCGTACCCGAACCCGTACCCTAAGCCGTACCCTAACCCTAACCCTAACCCTAACCCTAACCCTAAGCTACCCTTGACTGCTTCTGCCTCCAATAGATTTCCTAAGCACTAGTGTACTAAGGAACAGGTTAAAAAGAGAATCCTAATGTGATTTCAGGATAATGGGTGTGTTCCTTATCTTCTCCTAGTGTCTAAACTCTTCTCCATGGCTGGACACCCAAATAATATTCCTTGTCGTGCTAAGGGGTATCTAGAGAGTGGGATAGGTTTAATAACTACCCTAACCCTAACGCGTACCCTAACCCTAACCCCTAACCTAACCCTAACACGAACCCTAATCCTAACCCGTACCCTAAACCGAAACCTAACCTTCAAACTAACCCTAACCCTAACCCTAACCCATACCCTACGCCGTACACGAACCCGTACCCGAACCCGTACCCTAAGCCGTACCCTAACCCTAACCCTAACCCTAACCCTAACCCTAAACTACCCTTGACTGCTTCTGCCTCCAATAGATTTCCTAAGCACTAGTGTTTTAAGGAACAGGTTAAAAAGAGAATCCTAATGTGATTTCTTGATAATGCGTGTGTTCCTTATATTCTCCTACTGTCTAAACTCTTCTCCATGGCTGGACCCGCAAATAATATTCCTTGACGTGCTAAGCGGTATCTAGGGAGTGGGATAGGTTTAATAACTACCCTAACCCTAACCCCTACCCTAACCCTAACACGTACCCTAATCCTAACCCGTACCCTAAACCGAGCCCTAACCCTCAAACTAACCCTAACCCTAACCCTAAAACATACCCTATGCCGTACCCGAACCCGTACCCTAAGCCTTACCCTAACAATAACCCTAACCCTAACCCTAAGCTACCCTTGACTGCTTCTGCCTCCAATAGATTTCCTAAGCACTAGTGTTTTAAGGAACAGGTTAAAAAGAGAATCCTAATGTGATTTCTTGATAATGGGTGTGTTCCTTATCTTCTCCTAGTGTCTAAACTCTTCTCCATGGCTGGACCCCCAAATATTATTCCTTGACGTGCTAAGGGGTATCTAGAGAGTGGGATGGGTTTAATAACTACCCTAACCCTAACGCGTACCCTAACCCTAACCTCTACCCTAACCCTAACACGTACACTAATCCTAACCCGTACCCTAAACCGAGCCCTAACCCTCAAACTAACCCTAACACTAAACCTAACCCATACCCTACGCCGTACCCGAACCCGTACCCGAACCCGTACCCTAAGCCGTACCCTAACCCTAACCCTAACCCTAACCCTAAGCTACCCTTGACTGCTTCTGCCTCCAATAGATTTCCTAAGCACTAGTGTATTAAGGAACAGGTTAAAAAGAGAATCCTAATGTGATTTCAGGATAATGGGTGTGTTCCTTATCTTCTCCTAGTGTCTAAACTCTTCTCCATGGATGGACACCCAAATAATATTCCTTGACGTGCTAAGGGGTATCTAGAGAGTGGGATAGGTTTAATAACTACCCTAACCCTAACGCGTACCCTAACCCTAACCCCTACCCTAACCCTAACACGAACCCTAATCCTAACCCGTACCCTAAACCGAGCCCTAACCTTCAAACTAACCCTAACCCTAACCCTAACCCATAGCCTACGCCGTACACGAACCCGTACCCGAACCCGTACCCTAAGCCGTACCCTAAACTTAACCCTAACCCTAACCCTAACCCTAAGCTACACTTGACTGCTTCTGCCTCCAATAGATTTCCTAAGCACTAGTGTTTTAAGGAACAGGTTAAAAAGAGAATCCTAATGTGATTTCTTGATAATGGGTGTGTTCCTTATCTTCTCCTAGTGTCTAAACTCTTCTCCATGGCTGGACCCCCAAATAATATTCCTTGACGTGCTAAGGGGTATCTAGAGAGTGGGATAGGTTTAATAACTACCTTAAACCTAACGCGTACCCTAACCCTAACACGTACCCTAATCCTAACCCGTACCCTAAACCGAGCCCTAACCCTCAAATTAACCCTAACCCTAACCCTAACCCATATCCTACGCCGTACCCGAAACCGTACCCTAAGCGGTACCCTAAAGCTAACCCTAATCCTAACCCTAACCCTATCCCTAAGCTACCCTTGACTGTTTCTGCCTCCAATAGATTTCCTAAGCACTAGTGTTTTAAGGAACAGGTTAAAAAGAGAATCCTAATGTGATTTCTTGATAATGGGTGTGTTCCTTATCTTCTCCTAGTGTCTAAACTCTTCTCCCTGGCTGGACCCCAAATAATATTCCTTGACGTGATAAGGGGTATCTAGAGAGTGGGATAGGTTTAATAACTACCCTAACCCTAACGCGTACCCTAACCCTAACCCCTAACCTAACCCTAACATGTACCCTAATCCTAATCTGTACCCTAAACCGAGCACTAACCCTCAAACTATCCGTAACCCTAACCCTAACCCATACCCTACGCCGTACCCGATCCCGTACCCGAACCCGTACCCTAAGCCGTACCCTAACCCTAACCCTAACCCTAACCCTAACCCTAAGCTACCCTTGACTGCTTCTGCCTCCAATAGATTTCCTAAGCACTAGTGTATTAAGGAACAGGTTAAAAAGAGAATCCTATTGTAATTTCAGGATAATGGGTGTGTTCCTTATCTTCTCCTAGTGTCTAAACTCTTCTCCATGGCTGGACCCCCAAATAATATTCCTTGACGTGCTAAGGGGTATCTAGAGAGTGGGATAGGTTTAATAACTACCCTAACCCTAACGCGTACCCTAACCCTAACACGTACCCTAATCCTAAACCGTACCCTAAACCGAGCTCTAACCCTCAAACTAACCCTAACCCTAACCCTAACCCATACCCTACGCCGTACCCGAACCCGTACCCTAAGCCTTACCCTAACAATAACCCTAACCCTAAACCTAAGCTACCCTTGACTGCTTCTGCCTCCAATAGATTTCCTAAGCACTAGTGTTTTAAGGAACAGGTTAAAAAGAGAATCCTAATGTGATTTCTTGATAATGGGTGTGTTCCTTATCTTCTCCTAGTGTCTAAACTCTTCTCCATGGCTGGACCCCCAAATAATATTCCTTGACGTGCTAAGGGGTATCTAGAGAGTGGGATAGGTTTAATAACTACCCTAACCCTAACGCGTACCCTAACCCTAACCCCTACCCTAACCCTAACACGTACCCTAATGCTAACCCGTACCCTAAACCGAGCCCTAACCCTCAAACTAACCCTAACCCTAACCCTAAACCATACCCTACGCCGTACCCGAACCCGTACCCGAACCCGAAACCTAAGCCGTACCCTAACACTAACCCTAACCCTAACCCAAACCCTAACCCTAAGCTACCCTTGACTGCTTCTGCCTCCAATAGATTTCCTAAGCACTAGTGTTTTAAGGAACAGGTTAAAAAGAGAATCCTAATGTGATTTCAGAATAATGGGTGTGTTCCTTATCTTCTCCTAGTGTCTAAACTGTTCTCCATGGCTGGACCCCCAAATAATATTCCTTGATGTGCTAAGGGGTATCTAGAGAGTGGGATAGGTTTAATAACTACCCTAACCCTAACGCGTACCCTAACCCTAAACCCTACCCTAACCCTAACACGAACCCTAATCCTAACCCGTACCCTAAACCGAGCCCTAACCTTCAAACTAAACCTAACCCTAAACCTAACCCCTACCCTATGCCGTACCTGAACCCGTACCTGAACCCGTACCCTAAGCCGTACCCTAAACCTAACCCTAACCCTAACCCTAACCCTAAGCTACCATTGACTGCTTCTGCCTCCAATAGATTTCCTAAGCACTAGTGTTTTAAGGAACAGGTTAAAAAGAGAATCCTAATGTGATTTCTTGATAATGGGTGTGTTCCTTATCTTCTCCTAGTGTCTAAACTCTTCTCCATGGCTGGACACCCAAATAATATTCCTTGACGTGCTAAGGGGTATCTAGAGAGTGGGATAGGTTTAATAACTACCCTAACCCTAACGCGTACCCTAACCCTAACCCGTACCCTAACCCTAACACGTACCCTAATCCTAACCCGTACCCTAAACCGAGCCCTAACCCTAAAACTAACCCTAACCCTAACCCTAACCCATACCCTACGCCGTACCCAAACCCGTAACCTAACCCGTACCCTAACACTAACCCTAACCCTAACCCTAAGCTACCCTTGACTGCTTCTGCCTCCAATAGATTTCCTAAGCACTAGTGTTTTAAGGAACAGGTTAAAAAGAGAATCCTAATGTGATTTCTTGATAATGGGTGTGTTCCTTATCTTCTCCTAGTGTCTAAACTCTTCTCCATGGCTGGACCCCCAAATAATATTCCTTGACGTGCTAAGGGGTATCTAGAGAGTGGGATAGGTTTAATAACTACCCTAACCCTAACGCGTACCCTAACCCTAACACGTACCCTAATCCTAACCCGTACCCTAAACCGAGCCCTAACCCTCAAACTAACCCTAACCCTAACCCTAACCCATACCCTACGCCGTACCCGAACCCGTACCCTAAGCCTTACCGTAACAATAACCCTAACCCTAACCCTAAGCTACCCTTGACTGCTTCTGCCTCCAATTGATTTCCTAAGCACTAGTGTTTTAAGGAACAGGTTAAAAAGAGAATCCTAATGTGATTTCTTGATAATGGGTGTGTTCCTTATCTTCTCCTAGTATCTAAACTCTTCTCCATGGCTGGACCCCCAAATAATATTCCTTGACGTGCTAAGGGGTATCTAGAGAGAGGGATAGGTTTAATAACTACCCTAACCCTAACGCGTACCCTAACCCTAACCTCTACCCTAACCCTAACACGTACACTAATCCTAACCCGTATCCTAAACCGAGCCCTAACCCTCAAACTAACCCTAACCCTAACCGTAACCCATACCCTACGCCGTACCCGAACCCGTACCCGAACCCGTACCCTAAGCCGTACCCTAACCCTAACCCTAACCCTCACCCTAAGCTACCCTTGACTGCTTCTGCCTCCAATAGATTTCCTAAGCACTAGTGTATTAAGGAACAGGTTAAAAAGAGAATCCTAATGTGATTTCAGGATAATGGGTGTGATCCTTATCTTCTCCTAGTGTCTAAACTCTTCTCCATGGCTGGACACCCAAATAATATTCCTTGACGTGCTAAGGGGTATCTAGAGAGTGGGATAGGTTTAATAACTACCCTAAACCTAACGCGTACCCTAACCCTAACCCCTACCCTAACCCTAACACGAACCCTAATCCTAACCCGTACCCTAAACCGAGCCCTAAACTTCAAACTAACCCTAACCCTAACCCTAACCCATACTCTACGCCGTACACGAACACGTACCCGAACCCGTACCCTAAGCCGTACCCTAACCCTAACCCTAACCCTAACCCTAACCCTAACCCTAAGCTACCCTTGACTGCTTCTGCCTCCAATAGATTTCCTAAGCACTAGTGTTTTAAGGAACAGGTTAAAAAGAGAATCCTAATGTGATTTCTTGATAATGGGTGTGTTCCTTATCTTCTCCTAGTGTCTAAACTCTTCTCCATGGCTGGACCCCCAAATAATATTCCTTGACGTGTTAAGGGGTATCTAGAGAGTGGGATAGGTTTAATAACTACCCTAACCCTAACGCGTACCCTAATCCTAACACGTACACTAATCCTAACCCGTACCCTAAACCGAGCCCTAACCCTCAAATTAACCCTAACCCTAACCCTAACCCATACCCTACGCCGTACTCGAACCCGAACCCTAAGCGGTACCCTAAAGCTAACCCTAACCCTAACCCTAACCCTAACCCTAAGCTACCCTTGACTGCTTCTGCCTCCAATAGATTTCCTAAGCACTAGTGTTTTAAGGAACAGGTTAAAAAGAGAATCCTAATGTGATTTCAGGATAATGGGTGTGTTCCTTATCTTCTCCTAGTGTCTAAACTCTTCTCCATGGCTGGACACCCAAATAATATTCCTTGACGTGCTAAGGGGTATCTAGAGAGTGGGATAGGTTTAATAACTACCCTAACCCTAACGCGTACCCTAACCCTAACCCCTAACCTAACGCTAACACGTACCCTAATCCTAACCCGTACCCTAAACCGAGACCTAACCCTCAAACTAACCCTAACCCTAACCCGAACCCATACCCTACGCCGTACCGGAACCCGTACCCGAACCCGTACCCTAAGCCGTACCCTAACCCTAAACCTTACCCTAACCCTAACCCTAAGCTACCCTTGACTGCTTCTGCCTCCAATAGATTTCCTAAGCACTAGTGTTTTAAGGAACAGGTTAAAAAGAGAATCCTAATGTGATTTCTTGATAATGGGTGTGTTCCTTATCGTCTCCTAGTGTCTAAACTCTTCTCCATGGCTGGACCCCCAAATAATATTCCTTGACGTGCTAACTGGTATCTAGAGAGTGGGATAGGTTTAATAACTACCCTAACCCTAACGCGTACCCTAACCCTAACACGTACCCTAATCATAAACTGTACCCTAAACCGAGCCCTAACCCTCAAACTAACCCTAACCCTAACCCTAACCCATACCCTACGCCGTACCCGAACCCGTACCCGAACCCGTACCCTAAGCCGTACCCTAACCCTAACCCTAACCCTAACCCTAAGCTACCCTTTACTGCTTCTGCCTCCAATAGATTTCCTAAGCACTAGTGTATTAAGGAACAGGTTAAAAAGAGAATCCTAATGTGATTTCAGGATAATGGGTGTGTTCCTTATCTTCTCCTAGTGTCTAAACTCTTCTCCATGTCTGGACCCCCAAATAATATTCCTTGACGTGCTAAGGGGTATCTAGAGAGTGGGATAGGTTTAATAACTACCCTAACCCTAACGCGTACCCTAACCCTAACCCCTACCCTAACCCTAACACGAACCCTAATCCTAACCCGTACCCTAAACCGAGCCCTAACCTTCAAACTAACCCTAACCCTAACCCTAACCCATACCCTACGCCGTACACGAACACGTAACCGAACCCGTACCCTAAGCCGTACCCTAACCCTAACCCTAACCCTAACCCTAACCCTAAGCTACCCTTGACTGCTTCTGCCTCCAATAGATTTCCTAAGCACTAGTGTTTTAAGGAACAGGTTAAAAAGAGAATCGTAATGTGATTTCTTGATAATGGGTGTGTTCCTTATCTTCTCCTAGTGTCTAAACTCTTCTCCATGGCTGGACACCCAAATAATATTCCTTGACGTGCTAAGGGGTATCTAGAGAGTGGGATAGGTTTAATAACTACCCTAACCCTAACGCGTACCCTAACCCTAACCCCTACCCTAACCCTAACACGTACCCTAAACCTAACCCGTACCCTAAACCGAGCCCTAACCCTCAAACTAACCCTAACCCTAACCCTAACCCATACCCTACGCCGTACCCGAACCCGTACCCGAACCCGTACCCTAACACTAACCCTAACCCTAACCCTAACCCTAACCCTAAGCTACCCTTGACTGCTTCTGCCTCCAATAGATTTCCTAAGCACTAGTGTTTTAAGGAACAGGTTAAAAAGAGAATCCTAATGTGATTTCTTGATAATGGGTGTGTTCCTTATCTTCTCCTAGTGTCTAAACTCTTCTCCATGGCTGGACCCCCAAATAATATTCCTTGACGTGTTAAGGGGTATCTAGAGAGTGGGATAGGTTTAATAACTACCCTAACCCTAACGCGTACCCTAATCCTAACACGTACACTAATCCTAACCCGTACCCTAAACCGAGCCCTAACCCTCAAATTAACCCTAACCCTAACCCTAACCCATACCCTACGCCGTACCCGAACCCGTACCCTAAGCGGTACCCTAAAGCTAACCCTAACCCTAACCCTAACCCTAACCCTAAGCTACCCTTGACTGCTTCTGCCTCCAATAGATTTCCTAAGCACTAGTGTACTAAGGAACAGGTTAAAAAGAGAATCCTAATGTGATTTCAGGATAATGGGTGTGTTCCTTATCTTCTCCTAGTGTCTAAACTCTTCTCCATGGCTGGACACCCAAATAATATTCCTTGTCGTGCTAAGGGGTATCTAGAGAGTGGGATAGGTTTAATAACTACCCTAACCCTAACGCGTACCCTAACCCTAACCCCTACCCTAACCCTAACACGAACCCTAATCCTAACCCGTACCCTAAACCGAGACCTAACCTTCAAACTAACCCTAACCCTAACCCTAACCCATACCCTACGCCGTACACGAACCCGTACCCGAACCCGTACCCTAAGCCGTACCCTAACCCTAACCCTAACCCTAACCCTAACCCTAAACTACCCTTGACTGCTTCTGCCTCCAATAGATTTCCTAAGCACTAGTGTTTTAAGGAACAGGTTAAAAAGAGAATCCTAATGTGATTTCTTGATAATGCGTGTGTTCCTTATATTCTCCTACTGTCTAAACTCTTCTCCATGGCTGGACCCGCAAATAATATACCTTGACGTGCTAAGCGGTATCTAGGGAGTGGGATAGGTTTAATAACTACCCTAACCCTAACCCCTACCCTAACCCTAACACGTACCCTAATCCTAACCCGTACCCTAAACCGAGCCTTAACCCTCAAACTAACCCTAACCCTAACCCTAAAACATACCCTATGCCGTACCCGAACCCGTACCCTAAGCCTTACCCTAACAATAACCCTAACCCTAACCCTAAGCTACCCTTGACTGCTTCTGCCTCCAATAGATTTCCTAAGCACTAGTGTTTTAAGGAACAGGTTAAAAATAGAATCCTAATGTGATTTCTTGATAATGGGTGTGTTCCTTATCTTCTCCTAGTGTCTAAACTCTTCTCCATGGCTGGACCCCCAAATATTATTCCTTGACGTGCTAAGGGGTATCTAGAGAGTGGGATGGGTTTAATAACTACCCTAACCCTAACGCGTACCCTAACCCTAACCTCTACCCTAACCCTAACACGTACACTAATCCTAACCCGTACCCTAAACCGAGCCCTAACCCTCAAACTAACCCTAACACTAAACCTAACCCATACCCTACGCCGTACCCGAACCCGTACCCGAACCCGTACCCTAAGCCGTACCCTAACCCTAACCCTAACCCTAACCCTAAGCTACCCTTGACTGCTTCTGCCTCCAATAGATTTCCTAAGCACTAGTGTTTTAAGGAACAGGTTAAAAAGAGAATCCTAATGTGATTTCTTGATAATGGGTGTGTTCCTTATCTTCTCCTAGTGTCTAAACTCTTCTCCATGGCTGGACCCCCAAATAATATTCCTTGACGTGCTAAGGGGTATCTAGAGAGTGGGATAGGTTTAATAACTACCCTAACCCTAACGCGTACCCTAACCCTAACCCCTTCCCTAACCCTAACACGTACCCTAATGCTAACCCGTACCCTAAACCGAGCCCTAACCCTCAAACTAACCCTAACCCTAACCCTAACCCATACCCTACGCCGTACCCGAACCCGTACCCGAACCCGAACCCTAAGCCGTACCCTAACACTAACCCTAACCCTAACCCTAACCCTAAGCTACCCTTGACTGCTTCTGCCTCCAATAGATTTCCTAAGCACTAGTGTTTTAAGGAACAGGTTAAAAAGTGAATCCTAATGTGATTTCTTGATAATGGGTGTGTTCCTTATCTTCTCCTAGTGTCTAAACTCTTCTCCATGGCTGGACACCCAAATAATATTCCTTGACGTGCTAAGGGGTATCTAGAGAGTGGGATAGGTTTAATAACTACCCAAACCCTAACGCGTACCCTATCCCTAACCTCTACCTTAACCCTAACACGTACACTAATCCTAACCCGTAACCTAAACCGTGCCCTAACCCTCAAACTAACCCTCAACCTAACCCGAACCCATACCCTACGCCGTACCCGAACCCGTACCCGAAACCGTACCCTAAGCCGTACCCTAACCCTAACCCTAACCCTAACCCTAACCCTAAGCTACCCTTGACTGCTTCTGCCTCCAATAGATTTCCTAAGCACTAGTGTTTTAAGGAACAGGTTAAAAAGAGAATCGTAATGTGATTTCTTGATAATGGGTGTGTTCCTTATCTTCTCCTAGTGTCTAAACTCTTCTCCATGGCTGGACACCCAAATAATATTCCTTGACGTGCTAAGGGGTATCTAGAGAGTGGGATAGGTTTAATAACTACCCTAAACCTAATGCGTACCCTAACCCTAACCCCTACCCTAACCCTAACACGAACCCTAATCCTAACCCGTACCCTAAACCGAGCCCTAAACTTCAAACTAACCCTAACCCTAACCCTAACCCATACTCTACGCCGTACACGAACACGTACCCGAACCCGTACCCTAAGCCGTACCCTAACCCTAACCCTAACCCTAACCCTAACCCTAACCCTAAGCTACCCTTGACTGCTTCTGCCTCCAATAGATTTCCTAAGCACTAGTGTTTTAAGGAACAGGTTAAAAAGAGAATCCTAATGTGATTTCTTGATAATGGGTGTGTTCCTTATCTTCTCCTAGTGTCTAAACTCTTCTCCATGGCTGGACCCCCAAATAATATTCCTTGACGTGTTAAGGGGTATCTAGAGAGTGGGATAGGTTTAATAACTACCCTAACCCTAACGCGTACCCTAATCCTAACACGTACACTAATCCTAACCCGTACCCTAAACCGAGCCCTAACCCTCAAATTAACCCTAACCCTAACCCTAACCCATACCCTACGCCGTACTCGAACCCGAACCCTAAGCGGTACCCTAAAGCTAACCCTAACCCTAAACCTAACCCTAACCCTAAGCTACCCTTGACTGCTTCTGCCTCCAATAGATTTCCTAAGCACTAGTGTTTTAAGGAACAGGTTAAAAAGAGAATCCTAATGTGATTTCAGGATAATGGGTGTGTTCCTTATCTTCTCCTAGTGTCTAAACTCTTCTCCATGGCTGGACACCCAAATAATATTCCTTGACGTGCTAAGGGGTATCTAGAGAGTGGGATAGGTTTAATAACTACCCTAACCCTAACGCGTACCCTAACCCTAACCCCTAACCTAACGCTAACACGTACCCTAATCCTAACCCGTACCCTAAACCGAGACCTAACCCTCAAACTAACCCTAACCCTAACCCGAACCCATACCCTACGCCGTACCGGAACCCGTACCCGAACCCGTACCCTAAGCCGTACCCTAACCCTAAACCTTACCCTAACCCTAACCCTAAGCTACCCTTGACTGCTTCTGCCTCCAATAGATTTCCTAAGCACTAGTGTTTTAAGGAACAGGTTAAAAAGAGAATCCTAATGTGATTTCTTGATAATGGGTGTGTTCCTTATCGTCTCCTAGTGTCTAAACTCTTCTCCATGGCTGGACCCCCAAATAATATTCCTTGACGTGCTAACTGGTATCTAGAGAGTGGGATAGGTTTAATAACTACCCTAACCCTAACGCGTACCCTAACCCTAACACGTACCCTAATCATAAACTGTACCCTAAACCGAGCCCTAACCCTCAAACTAACCCTAACCCTAACCCTAACCCATACCCTACGCCGTACCCGAACCCGTACCCGAACCCGTACCCTAAGCCGTACCCTAACCCTAACCCTAACCCTAACCCTAAGCTACCCTTGACTGCTTCTGCCTCCAATAGATTTCCTAAGCACTAGTGTATTAAGGAACAGGTTAAAAAGAGAATCCTAATGTGATTTCAGGATAATGGGTGTGTTCCTTATCTTCTCCTAGTGTCTAAACTCTTCTCCATGTCTGGACCCCCAAATAATATTCCTTGACGTGCTAAGGGGTATCTAGAGAGTGGGATAGGTTTAATAACTACCCTAACCCTAACGCGTACCCTAACCCTAACCACTACCCTAACCCTAACACGAACCCTAATCCTAACCCGTACCCTAAACCGAGCCCTAACCTTCAAACTAACCCTAACCCTAACCCTAACCCATACCCTACGCCGTACACGAACACGTAACCGAACCCGTACCCTAAGCCGTACCCTAACCCTAACCCTAACCCTAACCCTAACCCTAAGCTACCCTTGACTGCTTCTGCCTCCAATAGATTTCCTAAGCACTAGTGTTTTAAGGAACAGGTTAAAAAGAGAATCGTAATGTGATTTCTTGATAATGGGTGTGTTCCTTATCTTCTCCTAGTGTCTAAACTCTTCTCCATGGCTGGACACCCAAATAATATTCCTTGACGTGCTAAGGGGTATCTAGAGAGTGGGATAGGTTTAATAACTACCCTAACCCTAACGCGTACCCTAACCCTAACCCCTACCCTAACCCTAACACGTACCCTAAACCTAACCCGTACCCTAAACCGAGCCCTAACCCTCAAACTAACCCTAACCCTAACCCTAACCCATACCCTACGCCGTACCCGAACCCATACCTGAACCCGTACCCTAACACTAACCCTAACCCTAACCCTAACCCTAACCCTAAGCTACCCTTGACTGCTTCTGCCTCCAATAGATTTCCTAAGCACTAGTGTTTTAAGGAACAGGTTAAAAAGAGAATCCTAATGTGATTTCTTGATAATGGGTGTGTTCCTTATCTTCTCCTAGTGTCTAAACTCTTCTCCATGGCTGGACCCCCAAATAATATTCCTTGACGTGTTAAGGGGTATCTAGAGAGTGGGATAGGTTTAATAACTACCCTAACCCTAACGCGTACCCTAATCCTAACACGTACACTAATCCTAACCCGTACCCTAAACCGAGCCCTAACCCTCAAATTAACCCTAACCCTAACCCTAACCCATACCCTACGCCGTACCCGAACCCGTACCCTAAGCGGTACCCTAAAGCTAACCCTAACCCTAACCCTAACCCTAACCCTAAGCTACCCTTGACTGCTTCTGCCTCCAATAGATTTCCTAAGCACTAGTGTACTAAGGAACAGGTTAAAAAGAGAATCCTAATGTGATTTCAGGATAATGGGTGTGTTCCTTATCTTCTCCTAGTGTCTAAACTCTTCTCCATGGCTGGACACCCAAATAATATTCCTTGTCGTGCTAAGGGGTATCTAGAGAGTGGGATAGGTTTAATAACTACCCTAACCCTAACGCGTACCCTAACCCTAACCCCTACCCTAACCCTAACACGAACCCTAATCCTAACCCGTACCCTAAACCGAGACCTAACCTTCAAACTAACCCTAACCCTAACCCTAACCCATACCCTACGCCGTACACGAACCCGTACCCGAACCCGTACCCTAAGCCGTACCCTAACCCTAACCCTAACCCTAACCCTAACCCTAAACTACCCTTGACTGCTTCTGCCTCCAATAGATTTCCTAAGCACTAGTGTTTTAAGGAACAGGTTAAAAAGAGAATCCTAATGTGATTTCTTGATAATGCGTGTGTTCCTTATATTCTCCTACTGTCTAAACTCTTCTCCATGGCTGGACCCGCAAATAATATACCTTGACGTGCTAAGCGGTATCTAGGGAGTGGGATAGGTTTAATAACTACCCTAACCCTAACCCCTACCCTAACCCTAACACGTACCCTAATCCTAACCCGTACCCTAAACCGAGCCTTAACCCTCAAACTAACCCTAACCCTAACCCTAAAACATACCCTATGCCGTACCCGAACCCGTACCCTAAGCCTTACCCTAACAATAACCCTAACCCTAACCCTAAGCTACCCTTGACTGCTTCTGCCTCCAATAGATTTCCTAAGCACTAGTGTTTTAAGGAACAGGTTAAAAAGAGAATCCTAATGTGATTTCTTGATAATGGGTGTGTTCCTTATCTTCTCCTAGTGTCTAAACTCTTCTCCATGGCTGGACCCCCAAATAATATTCCTTGACGTGCTAAGGGGTATCTAGAGAGTGGGATAGGTTTAATAACTACCCTAACCCTAACGCGTACCCTAACCCTAACCCCTTCCCTAACCCTAACACGTACCCTAATGCTAACCCGTACCCTAAACCGAGCCCTAACCCTCAAACTAACCCTAACCCTAACCCTAACCCATACCCTACGCCGTACCCGAACCCGTACCCGAACCCGAACCCTAAGCCGTACCCTAACACTAACCCTAACCCTAACCCTAACCCTAAGCTACCCTTGACTGCTTCTGCCTCCAATAGATTTCCTAAGCACTAGTGTTTTAAGGAACAGGTTAAAAAGTGAATCCTAATGTGATTTCTTGATAATGGGTGTGTTCCTTATCTTCTCCTAGTGTCTAAACTCTTCTCCATGGCTGGACACCCAAATAATATTCCTTGACGTGCTAAGGGGTATCTAGAGAGTGGGATAGGTTTAATAACTACCCAAACCCTAACGCGTACCCTATCCCTAACCTCTACCTTAACCCTAACACGTACACTAATCCTAACCCGTAACCTAAACCGTGCCCTAACCCTCAAACTAACCCTCAACCTAACCCGAACCCATACCCTACGCCGTACCCGAACCCGTACCCGAAACCGTACCCTAAGCCGTACCCTAACCCTAACCCTAACCCTAACCCTAACCCTAAGCTACCCTTGACTGCTTCTGCCTCCAATAGATTTCCTAAGCAATAGTGTTTTAAGGAATAGGTTAAAAAGAGAATCCTAACGTGATTTCTTGATAATGTGTGTGTTCCTTATCTTCTCCTAGTGTCTAAACTCTTCTCCATGGCTGGACCCCCAAATAATATTCCTTGACGTGCTAAGTGGTATCTAGAGAGTGGGATAGGTTTAATAACTACCCTAACCCTAATGCATACCCTAACCCTAACACGTACACTAATCCTAACCCGTAACCTAAACCGAGCCCTAACCCTCAAACTAACCCTAACCCTAACCCTAACCCATACCCTACGCCGTACCCGAACCCGTACCCGAACCCGTACCCTAAGCCGTACCCTAACCCTAACCCTAACCCTAACCCTAAACTACCCTTGACTGCTTCTGCCTCCAATAGATTTCCTAAGCACTAGTGTTTTAAGGAACAGGTTAAAAAGAGAATCCTAATGTGATTTCTTGATAATGCGTGTGTTCCTTATATTCTCCTACTGTCTAAACTCTTCTCCATGGCTGGACCCGCAAATAATATACCTTCACGTGCTAAGCGATATCTAGGGAGTGGGATAGGTTTAATAACTACCCTAACCCTAACCCCTACCCTAACCCTAACACGTACCCTAATCCTAACCCGTACCCTAAACCGAGCCCTAACCCTCAAACTAACCCTAACCCTAACCCTAAAACATACCCTATGCCGTACCCGAACCCGTACCCTAAGCCTTACCCTAACAATAACCCTAACCCTAACCCTAAGCTACCCTTGACTGCTTCTGCCTCCAATAGATTTCCTAAGCACTAGTGTTTTAAGGAACAGGTTAAAAAGAGAATCCTAATGTGATTTCTTGATAATGGGTGTGTTCCTTATCTTCTCCTAGTGTCTAAACTCTTCTCCATGGCTGGACCCCCAAATATTATTCCTTGACGTGCTAAGGGGTATCTAGAGAGTGGGATGGGTTTAATAACTACCCTAACCCTAACGCGTACCCTAACCCTAACCTCTACCCTAACCCTAACACGTACACTAATCCTAACCCGTACCCTAAACCGAGCCCTAACCCTCAAACTAACCCTAACACTAAACCTAACCCATACCCTACGCCGTACCCGAACCCGTACCCGAACCCGTACCCTAAGCCGTACCCTAACCCTAACCCTAACCCTAACCCTAAGCTACCCTTGACTGCTTCTGCCTCCAATAGATTTCCTAAGCACTAGTGTATTAAGGAACAGGTTAAAAAGAGAATCCTAATGTGATTTCAGGATAATGGGTGTGTTCCTTATCTTCTCCTAGTGTCTAAACTCTTCTCCATGGCTGGACACCCAAATAATATTCCTTGACGTGCTAAGGGGTATCTAGAGAGTGGGATAGGTTTAATAACTACCCTAACCCTAACGCGTACCCTAACCCTAACCCCTACCCTAACCCTAACACGAACCCTAATCCTAACCCGTA
Source organism: Eschrichtius robustus (assembly GCF_028021215.1). Classification (NCBI taxonomy): domain Eukaryota; kingdom Metazoa; phylum Chordata; class Mammalia; order Artiodactyla; family Eschrichtiidae; genus Eschrichtius; species Eschrichtius robustus. The sequence continues at coordinate 1,764,427 of NW_027175463.1, read as the reverse complement.
CCCTAAACCGAGCCCTAACCTTCAAACTAACCCTAACCCTAACCCTAACCCATAGCCTACGCCGTACACGAACCCGTACCCGAACCCGTACCCTAAGCCGTACCCTAAACTTAACCCTAACCCTAACCCTAACCCTAAGCTACACTTGACTGCTTCTGCCTCCAATAGATTTCCTAAGCACTAGTGTTTTAAGGAACAGGTTAAAAAGAGAATCCTAATGTGATTTCTTGATAATGGGTGTGTTCCTTATCTTCTCCTAGTGTCTAAACTCTTCTCCATGGCTGGACCCCCAAATAATATTCCTTGACGTGCTAAGGGGTATCTAGAGAGTGGGATAGGTTTAATAACTACCTTAAACCTAACGCGTACCCTAACCCTAACACGTACCCTAATCCTAACCCGTACCCTAAACCGAGCCCTAACCCTCAAATTAACCCTAACCCTAACCCTAACCCATATCCTACGCCGTACCCGAAACCGTACCCTAAGCGGTACCCTAAAGCTAACCCTAACCCTAACCCTAACCCTATCCCTAAGCTACCCTTGACTGTTTCTGCCTCCAATAGATTTCCTAAGCACTAGTGTTTTAAGGAACAGGTTAAAAAGAGAATCCTAATGTGATTTCTTGATAATGGGTGTGTTCCTTATCTTCTCCTAGTGTCTAAACTCTTCTCCCTGGCTGGACCCCAAATAATATTCCTTGACGTGATAAGGGGTATCTAGAGAGTGGGATAGGTTTAATAACTACCCTAACCCTAACGCGTACCCTAACCCTAACCCCTAACCTAACCCTAACATGTACCCAAATCCTAATCTGTACCCTAAACCGAGCACTAACCCTCAAACTATCCGTAACCCTAACCCTAACCCATACCCTACGCCGTACCCGATCCCGTACCCGAACCCGTACCCTAAGCCGTACCCTAACCCTAACCCTAAACCTAACCCTAACCCTAAGCTACCCTTGACTGCTTCTGCCTCCATTAGATTTCCTAAGCACTAGTGTATTAAGGAACAGGTTAAAAAGAGAATCCTATTGTAATTTCAGGATAATGGGTGTGTTCCTTATCTTCTCCTAGTGTCTAAACTCTTCTCCATGGCTGGACCCCCAAATAATATTCCTTGACGTGCTAAGGGGTATCTAGAGAGTGGGATAGGTTTAATAACTACCCTAACCCTAACGCGTACCCTAACCCTAACACGTACCCTAATCCTAAACCGTACCCTAAACCGAGCTCTAACCCTCAAACTAACCCTAACCCTAACCCTAACCCATACCCTACGCCGTACCCGAACCCGTACCCTAAGCCTTACCCTAACAATAACCCTAACCCTAAACCTAAGCTACCCTTGACTGCTTCTGCCTCCATTAGATTTCCTAAGCACTAGTGTTTTAAGGAACAGGTTAAAAAGAGAATCCTAATGTGATTTCTTGATAATGGGTGTGTTCCTTATCTTCTCCTAGTGTCTAAACTCTTCTCCATGGCTGGACCCCCAAATAATATTCCTTGACGTGCTAAGGGGTATCTAGAGAGTGGGATAGGTTTAATAACTACCCTAACCCTAACGCGTACCCTAACCCTAACCCCTACCCTAACCCTAACACGTACCCTAATGCTAACCCGTACCCTAAACCGAGCCCTAACCCTCAAACTAACCCTAACCCTAACCCTAAACCATACCCTACGCCGTACCCGAACCCGTACCCGAACCCGAAACCTAAGCCGTACCCTAACACTAACCCTAACCCTAACCCTAACCCTAAGCTACCCTTGACTGCTTCTGCCTCCAATAGATTTCCTAAGCACTAGTGTTTTAAGGAACAGGTTAAAAAGAGAATCCTAATGTGATTTCTTGATAATGGGTGTGTTCCTTATCTTCTCCTAGTGTCTCAACTCTTCTCCATGGCTGGACCCCCAAATAATATTCCTTGACGTGCTAAGGGGTATCTAGAGAGTGGGATAGGTTTAATAACTACCCTAACCCTAACGCGTACCCTAACCCTAACCCCTACCCTAACCCTAACACGAACCCTAATCCTAACCCGTACCCTAAACCGAGCCCTAACCTTCAAACTAACCCTAACCCTAACCCTAACCCATAGCCTACGCCGTACACGAACCCGTACCCGAACCCGTACCCTAAGCCTTACCCTAACAATAACCCTAACCCTAACCCTAAGCTAAACTTGACTGCTTCTGCCTCCAATAGATTTCCTAAGCACTAGTGTTTTAAGGAACAGGTTAAAAAGAGAATCCTAATGTGATTTCTTGATAATGGGTGTGTTCCTTATCTTCTCCTAGTGTCTAAACTCTTCTCCATGGCTGGACCCCCAAATAATATTCCTTGACGTGCTAAGGGGTATCTAGACAGTGGGATAGGTTTAATAACTACCCTAACCCTAATGCATACCCTAACCCTAACACGTACACTAATCCTAACCCGTAACCTAAACCGAGCCCTAACCCTCAAACTAACCCTAACCCTAACCCTAACCCATACCCTACGCCGTACCCGAACCCGTACCCGAACCCGTACCCTAAGCCGTACCCTAACCCTAACCCTAACCCTAACCCTAACCCTAAGCTACCCTTGACTGCTTCTGCCTCCAATAGATTTCCTAAGCACTAGTGTACTAAGGAACAGGTTAAAAAGAGAATCCTAATGTGATTTCAGGATAATGGGTGTGTTCCTTATCTTCTCCTAGTGTCTAAACTCTTCTCCATGGCTGGACACCCAAATAATATTCCTTGTCGTGCTAAGGGGTATCTAGAGAGTGGGATAGGTTTAATAACTACCCTAACCCTAACGCGTACCCTAACCCTAACCCCTAACCTAACCCTAACACGAACCCTAATCCTAACCCGTACCCTAAACCGAAACCTAACCTTCAAACTAACCCTAACCCTAACCCTAACCCATACCCTACGCCGTACACGAACCCGTACCCGAACCCGTACCCTAAGCCGTACCCTAACCCTAACCCTAACCCTAACCCTAACCCTAAACTACCCTTGACTGCTTCTGCCTCCAATAGATTTCCTAAGCACTAGTGTTTTAAGGAACAGGTTAAAAAGAGAATCCTAATGTGATTTCTTGATAATGCGTGTGTTCCTTATATTCTCCTACTGTCTAAACTCTTCTCCATGGCTGGACCCGCAAATAATATTCCTTGACGTGCTAAGCGGTATCTAGGGAGTGGGATAGGTTTAATAACTACCCTAACCCTAACCCCTACCCTAACCCTAACACGTACCCTAATCCTAACCCGTACCCTAAACCGAGCCCTAACCCTCAAACTAACCCTAACCCTAACCCTAAAACATACCCTATGCCGTACCCGAACCCGTACCCTAAGCCTTACCCTAACAATAACCCTAACCCTAACCCTAAGCTACCCTTGACTGCTTCTGCCTCCAATAGATTTCCTAAGCACTAGTGTTTTAAGGAACAGGTTAAAAAGAGAATCCTAATGTGATTTCTTGATAATGGGTGTGTTCCTTATCTTCTCCTAGTGTCTAAACTCTTCTCCATGGCTGGACCCCCAAATATTATTCCTTGACGTGCTAAGGGGTATCTAGAGAGTGGGATGGGTTTAATAACTACCCTAACCCTAACGCGTACCCTAACCCTAACCTCTACCCTAACCCTAACACGTACACTAATCCTAACCCGTACCCTAAACCGAGCCCTAACCCTCAAACTAACCCTAACACTAAACCTAACCCATACCCTACGCCGTACCCGAACCCGTACCCGAACCCGTACCCTAAGCCGTACCCTAACCCTAACCCTAACCCTAACCCTAAGCTACCCTTGACTGCTTCTGCCTCCAATAGATTTCCTAAGCACTAGTGTATTAAGGAACAGGTTAAAAAGAGAATCCTAATGTGATTTCAGGATAATGGGTGTGTTCCTTATCTTCTCCTAGTGTCTAAACTCTTCTCCATGGATGGACACCCAAATAATATTCCTTGACGTGCTAAGGGGTATCTAGAGAGTGGGATAGGTTTAATAACTACCCTAACCCTAACGCGTACCCTAACCCTAACCCCTACCCTAACCCTAACACGAACCCTAATCCTAACCCGTACCCTAAACCGAGCCCTAACCTTCAAACTAACCCTAACCCTAACCCTAACCCATAGCCTACGCCGTACACGAACCCGTACCCGAACCCGTACCCTAAGCCGTACCCTAAACTTAACCCTAACCCTAACCCTAACCCTAAGCTACACTTGACTGCTTCTGCCTCCAATAGATTTCCTAAGCACTAGTGTTTTAAGGAACAGGTTAAAAAGAGAATCCTAATGTGATTTCTTGATAATGGGTGTGTTCCTTATCTTCTCCTAGTGTCTAAACTCTTCTCCATGGCTGGACCCCCAAATAATATTCCTTGACGTGCTAAGGGGTATCTAGAGAGTGGGATAGGTTTAATAACTACCTTAAACCTAACGCGTACCCTAACCCTAACACGTACCCTAATCCTAACCCGTACCCTAAACCGAGCCCTAACCCTCAAATTAACCCTAACCCTAACCCTAACCCATATCCTACGCCGTACCCGAAACCGTACCCTAAGCGGTACCCTAAAGCTAACCCTAATCCTAACCCTAACCCTATCCCTAAGCTACCCTTGACTGTTTCTGCCTCCAATAGATTTCCTAAGCACTAGTGTTTTAAGGAACAGGTTAAAAAGAGAATCCTAATGTGATTTCTTGATAATGGGTGTGTTCCTTATCTTCTCCTAGTGTCTAAACTCTTCTCCCTGGCTGGACCCCAAATAATATTCCTTGACGTGATAAGGGGTATCTAGAGAGTGGGATAGGTTTAATAACTACCCTAACCCTAACGCGTACCCTAACCCTAACCCCTAACCTAACCCTAACATGTACCCTAATCCTAATCTGTACCCTAAACCGAGCACTAACCCTCAAACTATCCGTAACCCTAACCCTAACCCATACCCTACGCCGTACCCGATCCCGTACCCGAACCCGTACCCTAAGCCGTACCCTAACCCTAACCCTAACCCTAACCCTAACCCTAAGCTACCCTTGACTGCTTCTGCCTCCAATAGATTTCCTAAGCACTAGTGTATTAAGGAACAGGTTAAAAAGAGAATCCTATTGTAATTTCAGGATAATGGGTGTGTTCCTTATCTTCTCCTAGTGTCTAAACTCTTCTCCATGGCTGGACCCCCAAATAATATTCCTTGACGTGCTAAGGGGTATCTAGAGAGTGGGATAGGTTTAATAACTACCCTAACCCTAACGCGTACCCTAACCCTAACACGTACCCTAATCCTAAACCGTACCCTAAACCGAGCTCTAACCCTCAAACTAACCCTAACCCTAACCCTAACCCATACCCTACGCCGTACCCGAACCCGTACCCTAAGCCTTACCCTAACAATAACCCTAACCCTAAACCTAAGCTACCCTTGACTGCTTCTGCCTCCAATAGATTTCCTAAGCACTAGTGTTTTAAGGAACAGGTTAAAAAGAGAATCCTAATGTGATTTCTTGATAATGGGTGTGTTCCTTATCTTCTCCTAGTGTCTAAACTCTTCTCCATGGCTGGACCCCCAAATAATATTCCTTGACGTGCTAAGGGGTATCTAGAGAGTGGGATAGGTTTAATAACTACCCTAACCCTAACGCGTACCCTAACCCTAACCCCTACCCTAACCCTAACACGTACCCTAATGCTAACCCGTACCCTAAACCGAGCCCTAACCCTCAAACTAACCCTAACCCTAACCCTAAACCATACCCTACGCCGTACCCGAACCCGTACCCGAACCCGAAACCTAAGCCGTACCCTAACACTAACCCTAACCCTAACCCTAACCCTAAGCTACCCTTGACTGCTTCTGCCTCCAATAGATTTCCTAAGCACTAGTGTTTTAAGGAACAGGTTAAAAAGAGAATCCTAATGTGATTTCTTGATAATGGGTGTGTTCCTTATCTTCTCCTAGTGTCTCAACTCTTCTCCATGGCTGGACCCCCAAATAATATTCCTTGACGTGCTAAGGGGTATCTAGAGAGTGGGATAGGTTTAATAACTACCCTAACCCTAACGCGTACCCTAAATCTAACATGTACCCTAATCCTAAACCGTACCCTAAACCGAGCCCTAACCCTCAAACTAACCCTAACCCTAACCCATACCCTACGCCGTACCCGAAACCGTACCCTAAGCCTTACCCTAACAATAACCCTAACCCTAACCCTAAGCTACCCTTGACTGCTTCTGCCTCCAATAGATTTCCTAAGCACTAGTGTTTTAAGGAACAGGTTAAAAAGAGAATCCTAATGTGATTTCTTGATAATGGGTGTGTTCCTTATCTTCTCCTAGTGTCAAAACTCTTCTCCATGGCTGGACCCCCAAATAATATTCCTTGACGTGCTAAGGGGTATCTAGAGAGTGGGATAGGTTTAATAACTACCCTAACCCTAACGCTTACCCTAACCCTAACCCCTACCCTAACCCTAACACGTACCCTAATGCTAACCCGTACCCTAAACCGAGCCCTAACCCTCAAACTAACCCTAACCCTAACCCTAACCCATACCCTACGCCGTACCCGAACCCGTACCCGAACCCGAACCCTAAGCCGTACCCTAACACTAACCCTAACCCTAACCCTAACCCTAAGCTTCCCTTGACTGCTTCTGCCTCCAATAGATTTCCTAAGCACTAGTGTTTTAAGGAACAGGTTAAAAAGAGAATCCTAATGTGATTTCTTGATAATGGGTGTGTTCCTTATCTTCTCCTAGTGTCTAAACTCTTCTCCATGGCTGGACACCCAAATAATATTCCTTGACGTGCTAAGGGGTATCTAGAGAGTGGGATAGGTTTAATAACTACCCTAACCCTAACGCGTACCCTAACCCTAACCCCTACCCTAACCCTAACACGTACCCTAATCCTAACCCGTACCCTAAACCGAGCCCTAACCCTCAAACTAACCCTAACCCTAACCCTAACCCATACCCTACGCCGTACCCGAACCCGTAACCTAACCCGTACCCTAACACTAACCCTAACCCTAACCCTAACCCTAAGCTACCCTTGACTGCTTCTGCCTCCAATAGATTTCCTAAGCACTAGTGTTTTAAGGAACATGTTAAAAAGAGAATCCTAATGTGATTTCTTGATAATGGGTGTGTTCCTTATCTTCTCCTAGTGTCTAAACTCTTCTCCATGGCTGGACCCCCAAATAATATTCCTTGACGTGCTAAGGGGTATCTAGAGAGTGGGATAGGTTTAATAACTACCCTAAACCTAACGAGTACCCTAACCCTAACACGTACCCTAATCCTAACCCGTACCCTAAACCGAGCCCTAACCCTCAAATTAACCCTTACCCTAACCCTAACCCATATCCTACGCCGTACCCGAACCCGTACCCTAAGCGGTACCCTAAAGCTAACCCTAACCCTAACCCTAACCCTATCCCTAAGCTACCCTTGACTGCTTCTGCCTCCAATAGATTTCCTAAGCACTAGTGTTTTAAGGAACAGGTTAAAAAGAGAATCCTATTGTGATTTCAGGATAATGGTTTTGTTCCTTATCTTCTCCTAGTGTCTAAACTCTTCTCCATGGCTGGACCCCCAAATAATATTCCTTGACGTGCTAAGGGGTTTATAGAGAGTGGGATAGGTTTAATAACTACCCTAACCCTAACGCGTACCCTAACTCTAACATGTACCCTAATCCTAAACCGTACCCTAAACCGAGCCCTAACCCTCAAACTAACCCTAACCCTAACCCATACCCTACGCCGTACCCGAACCCGTACCCTAAGCCTTACCCTAACAATAACCCTAACCCTAACCCTAAGCTACCCTTGACTGCTTCTGCCTCCAATAGATTTCCTAAGCACTAGTGTTTTAAGGAACAGGTTAAAAAGAGAATCCTAATGTGATTTCTTGATAATGGGTGTGTTCCTTATCTTCTCCTAGTGTCTAAACACTTCTCCATGGCTGGACCCCCAAATAATATTCCTTGACGTGCTGAGGGGTATCTAGGGAGTGGGATAGGTTTAATAACTACCCTAACCCTAACGCGTACCCTAACCCTAACACCTAACCTAACCCTAACATGTACCCTAATCCTAACCCGTACCCTAAACCGAGCACTAACCCTCAAACTATCCCTAACCCTAACCCTAACCCATACCCTACGCCGTACCCGAACCCGTACCCGAACCCGTACCCTAAGCCGTACCCTAACCCTAACCCTAACCCTAACCCTAACCCTAACCCTAAGCTACCCTTGACTGCTTCTGCCTCCAATAGATTTCCTAAGCACTAGTGTATTAAGGAACAGGTTAAAAAGAGAATCCTATTGTGATTTCAGGATAATGGGTGTGTTCCTTATCTTCTCCTAGTGTCTAAACTCTTCTCCATGGCTGGACCCCCAAATAATATTCCTTGACGTGCTAAGGGGTATCTAGAGAGTGCGATAGGTTTAATAACTACCCTAACCCTAACGCGTACTCTAACCCTAACACGTACCCTAATCCTAAACCGTACCCTAAACCGAGCCCTAACCCTCAAACTAACCCTAACCCTAACCCTAACCCATACCCTACGCCGTACCCGAACCCGTACCCTAAGCCTTACCCTAACAATAACCCTAACCCTAACCCTAAGCTACCCTTGACTGCTTCTGCCTCCAATAGATTTCCTAAGCACTAGTGTTTTAAGGAACAGGTTAAAAAGAGAATCCTAATGTGATTTCTTGATAATGGGTGTGTTCCTTATCTTCTCCTAGTGTCTAAACTCTTCTCCATGGCTGGACCCCCAAATAATATTCCTTGACGTGCTAAGGGGTATCTAGAGAGTGGGATAGGTTTAATAACTACCCTAACCCTAACGCGTACCCTAACCCTAACCCCTTCCCTAACCCTAACACGTACCCTAATGCTAACCCGTACCCTAAACCGAGCCCTAACCCTCAAACTAACCCTAACCCTAACCCTAACCCATACCCTACGCCGTACCCGAACCCGTACCCGAACCCGAACCCTAAGCCGTACCCTAACACTAACCCTAACCCTAACCCTAACCCTAAGCTACCCTTGACTGCTTCTGCCTCCAATAGATTTCCTAAGCACTAGTGTTTTAAGGAACAGGTTAAAAAGAGAATCCTAACGTGATTTCTTGATAATGGGTGTGTTCCTTATCTTCTCCTAGTGTCTAAACTCTTCTCCATGGCTGGACACCCAAATAATATTCCTTGACGTGCTAAGGGGAATCTAGAGAGTGGGATAGGTTTAATAACTACCCAAACCCTAACGCGTACCCTATCCCTAACCTCTACCTTAACCCTAACACGTACACTAATCCTAACCCGTAACCTAAACCGTGCCCTAACCCTCAAACTAACCCTCAACCTAACCCGAACCCATACCCTACGCCGTACCCGAACCCGTACCCGAAACCGTACCCTAAGCCGTACCCTAACCCTAACCCTAACCCTAACCCTAACCCTAAGCTACCCTTGACTGCTTCTGCCTCCAATAGATTTCCTAAGCAATAGTGTTTTAAGGAATAGGTTAAAAAGAGAATCCTAACGTGATTTCTTGATAATGGGTGTGTTCCTTATCTTCTCCTAGTGTCTAAACTCTTCTCCATGGCTGGACACCCAAATAATATTCCTTGACGTGCTAAGGGGAATCTAGAGAGTGGGATAGGTTTAATAACTACCCAAACCCTAACGCGTACCCTATCCCTAACCTCTACCTTAACCCTAACACGTACACTAATCCTAACCCGTAACCTAAACCGTGCCCTAACCCTCAAACTAACCCTCAACCTAACCCGAACCCATACCCTACGCCGTACCCGAACCCGTACCCGAAACCGTACCCTAAGCCGTACCCTAACCCTAACCCTAACCCTAACCCTAACCCTAAGCTACCCTTGACTGCTTCTGCCTCCAATAGATTTCCTAAGCACTAGTGTACTAAGGAACAGGTTAAAAAGAGAATCCTAATGTGATTTCAGGATAATGGGTGTGTTCCTTATCTTCTCCTAGTGTCTAAACTCTTCTCCATGGCTGGACACCCAAATAATATTCCTTGTCGTGCTAAGGGGTATCTAGAGAGTGGGATAGGTTTAATAACTACCCTAACCCTAACGCGTACCCTAACCCTAACCCCTACCCTAACCCTAACACGAACCCTAATCCTAACCCGTACCCTAAACCGAGACCTAACCTTCAAACTAACCCTAACCCTAACCCTAACCCATACCCTACGCCGTACACGAACCCGTACCCGAACCCGTACCCTAAGCCGTACCCTAACCCTAACCCTAACCCTAACCCTAACCCTAAACTACCCTTGACTGCTTCTGCCTCCAATAGATTTCCTAAGCACTAGTGTTTTAAGGAACAGGTTAAAAAGAGAATCCTAATGTGATTTCTTGATAATGCGTGTGTTCCTTATATTCTCCTACTGTCTAAACTCTTCTCCATGGCTGGACCCGCAAATAATATACCTTGACGTGCTAAGCGGTATCTAGGGAGTGGGATAGGTTTAATAACTACCCTAACCCTAACCCCTACCCTAACCCTAACACGTACCCTAATCCTAACCCGTACCCTAAACCGAGCCTTAACCCTCAAACTAACCCTAACCCTAACCCTAAAACATACCCTATGCCGTACCCGAACCCGTACCCTAAGCCTTACCCTAACAATAACCCTAACCCTAACCCTAAGCTACCCTTGACTGCTTCTGCCTCCAATAGATTTCCTAAGCACTAGTGTTTTAAGGAACAGGTTAAAAATAGAATCCTAATGTGATTTCTTGATAATGGGTGTGTTCCTTATCTTCTCCTAGTGTCTAAACTCTTCTCCATGGCTGGACCCCCAAATATTATTCCTTGACGTGCTAAGGGGTATCTAGAGAGTGGGATGGGTTTAATAACTACCCTAACCCTAACGCGTACCCTAACCCTAACCTCTACCCTAACCCTAACACGTACACTAAACCTAACCCGTACCCTAAACCGAGCCCTAACCCTCAAACTAACCCTAACACTAAACCTAACCCATACCCTACGCCGTACCCGAACCCGTACCCGAACCCGTACCCTAAGCCGTACCCTAACCCTAACCCTAACCCTAACCCTAACCCTAAGCTACCCTTGACTGCTTCTGCCTCCAATAGATTTCCTAAGCACTAGTGTTTTAAGGAACAGGTTAAAAAGTGAATCCTAATGTGATTTCTTGATAATGGGTGTGTTCCTTATCTTCTCCTAGTGTCTAAACTCTTCTCCATGGCTGGACACCCAAATAATATTCCTTTACGTGCTAAGGGGTATCTAGAGAGTGGGATAGGTTTAATAACTACCCAAACCCTAACGCGTACCCTATCCCTAACCTCTACCTTAACCCTAACACGTACACTAATCCTAACCCGTAACCTAAACCGTGCCCTAACCCTCAAACTAACCCTCAACCTAACCCGAACCCATACCCTACGCCGTACCCGAACCCGTACCCGAAACCGTACCCTAAGCCGTACCCTAACCCTAACCCTAACCCTAACCCTAACCCTAAGCTACCCTTGACTGCTTCTGCCTCCAATAGATTTCCTAAGCAATAGTGTTTTAAGGAATAGGTTAAAAAGAGAATCCTAACGTGATTTCTTGATAATGTGTGTGTTCCTTATCTTCTCCTAGTGTCTAAACTCTTCTCCATGGCTGGACCCCCAAATAATATTCCTTGACGTGCTAAGTGGTATCTAGAGAGTGGGATAGGTTTAATAACTACCCTAACCCTAATGCATACCCTAACCCTAACACGTACACTAATCCTAACCCGTAACCTAAACCGAGCCCTAACCCTCAAACTAACCCTAACCCTAACCCTAACCCATACCCTACGCCGTACCCGAACCCGTACCCGAACCCGTACCCTAAGCCGTACCCTAACCCTAACCCTAACCCTAACCCTAAACTACCCTTGACTGCTTCTGCCTCCAATAGATTTCCTAAGCACTAGTGTTTTAAGGAACAGGTTAAAAAGAGAATCCTAATGTGATTTCTTGATAATGCGTGTGTTCCTTATATTCTCCTACTGTCTAAACTCTTCTCCATGGCTGGACCCGCAAATAATATTCCTTGACGTGCTAAGCGGTATCTAGGGAGTGGGATAGGTTTAATAACTACCCTAACCCTAACCCCTACCCTAACCCTAACACGTACCCTAATCCTAACCCGTACCCTAAACCGAGCCCTAACCCTCAAACTAACCCTAACCCTAACCCTAAAACATACCCTATGCCGTACCCGAACCCGTACCCTAAGCCTTACCCTAACAATAACCCTAACCCTAACCCTAAGCTACCCTTGACTGCTTCTGCCTCCAATAGATTTCCTAAGCACTAGTGTTTTAAGGAACAGGTTAAAAAGAGAATCCTAATGTGATTTCTTGATAATGGGTGTGTTCCTTATCTTCTCCTAGTGTCTAAACTCTTCTCCATGGCTGGACCCCCAAATATTATTCCTTGACGTGCTAAGGGGTATCTAGAGAGTGGGATGGGTTTAATAACTACCCTAACCCTAACGCGTACCCTAACCCTAACCTCTACCCTAACCCTAACACGTACACTAATCCTAACCCGTACCCTAAACCGAGCCCTAACCCTCAAACTAACCCTAACACTAAACCTAACCCATACCCTACGCCATACCCGAACCCGTACCCGAACCCGTACCCTAAGCCGTACCCTAACCCTAACCCTAACCCTAACCCTAAGCTACCCTTGACTGCTTCTGCCTCCAATAGATTTCCTAAGCACTAGTGTATTAAGGAACAGGTTAAAAAGAGAATCCTAATGTGATTTCAGGATAATGGGTGTGTTCCTTATCTTCTCCTAGTGTCTAAACTCTTCTCCATGGCTGGACACCCAAATAATATTCCTTGACGTGCTAAGGGGTATCTAGAGAGTGGGATAGGTTTAATAACTACCCTAACCCTAACGTGTACCCTAACCCTAACCCCTACCCTAACCCTAACACGAACCCTAATCCTAACCCGTACCCTAAACCGAGCCCTAACCTTCAAACTAACCCTAACCCTAACCCTAACCCATACCCTACGCCGTACACGAACCCGTACCCGAACCCGTACCCTAAGCCGTACCCTAAACTTAACCCTAACCCTAACCCTAACCCTAAGCTACACTTGACTGCTTCTGCCTCCAATAGATTTCCTAAGCACTAGTGTTTTAAGGAACAGGTTAAAAAGAGAATCCTAATGTGATTTCTTGATAATGGGTGTGTTCCTTATCTTCTCCTAGTGTCTAAACTCTTCTCCATGGCTGGACCCCCAAATAATATTCCTTGACGTGCTAAGGGGTATCTAGAGAGTGGGATAGGTTTAATAACTACCTTAAACCTAACGCATACCCTAACCCTAACACGTACCCTAATCCTAACCCGTACCCTAAACCGAGCCCTAACCCTCAAATTAACCCTAACCCTAACCCTAACCCATATCCTACGCCGTACCCGAAACCGTACCCTAAGCGGTACCCTAAAGCTAACCCTAACCCTAACCCTAACCCTATCCCTAAGCTACCCTTGACTGTTTCTGCCTCCAATAGATTTCCTAAGCACTAGTGTTTTAAGGAACAGGTTAAAAAGAGAATCCTAATGTGATTTCTTGATAATGGGTGTGTTCCTTATCTTCTCCTAGTGTCTAAACTCTTCTCCCTGGCTGGACCCCAAATAATATTCCTTGACGTGATAAGGGGTATCTAGAGAGTGGGATAGGTTTAATAACTACCCTAACCCTAACGCGTACCCTAACCCTAACCCCTAACCTAACCCTAACATGTACCCTAATCCTAATCTGTACCCTAAACCGAGCACTAACCCTCAAACTATCCGTAACCCTAACCCTAACCCATACCCTACGCCGTACCCGATCCCGTACCCGAACCCGTACCCTAAGCCGTACCCTAACCCTAACCCTAACCCTAACCCTAACCCTAAGCTACCCTTGACTGCTTCTGCCTCCAATAGATTTCCTAAGCACTAGTGTATTAAGGAACAGGTTAAAAAGAGAATCCTATTGTAATTTCAGGATAATGGGTGTGTTCCTTATCTTCTCCTAGTGTCTAAACTCTTCTCCATGGCTGGACCCCCAAATAATATTCCTTGACGTGCTAAGGGGTATCTAGAGAGTGGGATAGGTTTAATAACTACCCTAACCCTAACGCGTACCCTAACCCTAACACGTACCCTAATCCTAAACCGTACCCTAAACCGAGCTCTAACCCTCAAACTAACCCTAACCCTAACCCTAACCCATACCCTACGCCGTACCCGAACCCGTACCCTAAGCCTTACCCTAACAATAACCCTAACCCTAAACCTAAGCTACCCTTGACTGCTTCTGCCTCCAATAGATTTCCTAAGCACTAGTGTTTTAAGGAACAGGTTAAAAAGAGAATCCTAATGTGATTTCTTGATAATGGGTGTGTTCCTTATCTTCTCCTAGTGTCTAAACTCTTCTCCATGGCTGGACCCCCAAATAATATTCCTTGACGTGCTAAGGGGTATCTAGAGAGTGGGATAGGTTTAATAACTACCCTAACCCTAACGCGTACCCTAACCCTAACCCCTACCCTAACCCTAACACGTACCCTAATGCTAACCCGTACCCTAAACCGAGCCCTAACCCTCAAACTAACCCTAACCCTAACCCTAAACCATACCCTACGCCGTACCCGAACCCGTACCCGAACCCGAAACCTAAGCCGTACCCTAACACTAACCCTAACCCTAACCCTAACCCTAAGCTACCCTTGACTGCTTCTGCCTCCAATAGATTTCCTAAGCACTAGTGTTTTAAGGAACAGGTTAAAAAGAGAATCCTAATGTGATTTCTTGATAATGGGTGTGTTCCTTATCTTCTCCTAGTGTCTAAACTCTTCTCCATGGCTGGACCCCCAAATAATATTCCTTGACGTGCTAAGGGGTATCTAGACAGTGGGATAGGTTTAATAACTACCCTAACCCTAATGCATACCCTAACCCTAACACGTACACTAATCCTAACCCGTAACCTAAACCGAGCCCTAACCCTCAAACTAACCCTAACCCTAACCCTAACCCATACCCTACGCCGTACCCGAACCCGTACCCGAACCCGTACCCTAAGCCGTACCCTAACCCTAACCCTAACCCTAACCCTAACCCTAAGCTACCCTTGACTGCTTCTGCCTCCAATAGATTTCCTAAGCACTAGTGTACTAAGGAACAGGTTAAAAAGAGAATCCTAATGTGATTTCAGGATAATGGGTGTGTTCCTTATCCTCTCCTAGTGTCTAAACTCTTCTCCATGGCTGGACCCCCAAATACTATTCCTTGACGTGCTAAGGGGTATCTAGAGAGTGGGATAGGTTTAATAACTACCCTAACCCTAACGCGTACCCTAACCCTAACACGTACCCTAATCCTAAACCGTACCCTAAACCGAGCTCTAACCCTCAAACTAACCCTAACCCTAACCCTAACCCATACCCTACGCCGTACCCGAACCCGTACCCTAAGCCTTACCCTAACAATAACCCTAACCCTAAACCTAAGCTACCCTTGACTGCTTCTGCCTCCAATAGATTTCCTAAGCACTAGTGTTTTAAGGAACAGGTTAAAAAGAGAATCCTAATGTGATTTCTTGATAATGGGTGTGTTCCTTATCTTCTCCTAGTGTCTAAACTCTTCTCCATGGCTGGACCCCCAAATAATATTCCTTGACGTGCTAAGGGGTATCTAGAGAGTGGGATAGGTTTAATAACTACCCTAACCCTAACGCGTACCCTAACCCTAACCCCTACCCTAACCCTAACACGTACCCTAATGCTAACCCGTACCCTAAACCGAGCCCTAACCCTCAAACTAACCCTAACCCTAACCCTAAACCATACCCTACGCCGTACCCGAACCCGTACCCGAACCCGAAACCTAAGCCGTACCCTAACACTAACCCTAACCCTAACCCTAACCCTAAGCTACCCTTGACTGCTTCTGCCTCCAATAGATTTCCTAAGCACTAGTGTTTTAAGGAACAGGTTAAAAAGAGAATCCTAATGTGATTTCTTGATAATGGGTGTGTTCCTTATCTTCTCCTAGTGTCTCAACTCTTCTCCATGGCTGGACCCCCAAATAATATTCCTTGACGTGCTAAGGGGTATCTAGAAAGTGGGATAGGTTTAATAACTACCCTAACCCTAACGCGTACCCTAACCCTAACCCCTACCCTAACCCTAACACGAACCCTAATCCTAACCCGTACCCTAAACCGAGCCCTAACCTTCAAACTAACCCTAACCCTAACCCTAACCCATAGCCTACGCTGTACACGAACCCGTACCCGAAACCGTACCCTAAGCCTTACCCTAACAATAACCCTAACCCTAACCCTAAGCTAAAGTTGACTGCTTCTGCCTCCAATAGATTTCCTAAGCACTAGTGTTTTAAGGAACAGGTTAAAAAGAGAATCCTAATGTGATTTCTTGATAATGCGTGTGTTCCTTATATTCTCCTATTTTCTAAACTCTTCTCCATGGCTGGACCCGCAAATAATATTCCTTGACGTGCTAAGCGGTATCTAGGGAGTGGGATAGGTTTAATAACTACCCTAACCCTAACGCGTACCCTAACCCTAACCCCTACCCTAACCCTAACACGTACCCTAATCCTAACCCGTACCCTAAACCGAGCCCTAACCCTCAAACTAACCCTAACCCTAACCCTAAAACATACCCTATGCCGTACCCGAACCCGTACCCTAAGCCTTACCCTAACAATAACCCTAAACCTAACCCTAAGCTACCCTTGACTGCTTCTGCCTCCAATAGATTTCCTAAGCACTAGTGTTTTAAGGAACAGGTTAAAAAGAGAATCCTAATGTGATTTCTTGATAATGGGTTTGTTCCTTATCTTCTCCTAGTGTCTAAACTCTTCTCCATGGCTGGACCCCCAAATAATATTCCTTGACGTGCTAAGGGGTATCTAGAGAGTGGGATAGGTTTAATAACTACCCTAACCCTAACGCGTACCCTAACCCTAACCCCTACCCTAACCCTAACACGAACCCTAATCCTAACCCGTACCCTAAACCGAGCCCTAACCTTCAAACTAACCCTAACCCTAACCCTAACCCTTACCCTACGCCGTACACGAACCCGTACCCGAACCCGTACCCTAAGTCGTACCCTAAACTTAACCCTAACCCTAACCCTAACCCTAAGCTACACTTGACTGCTTCTGCCTCCAATAGATTTCCTAAGCACTAGTGTTTTAAGGAACAGGTTAAAAAGAGAATCCTAATGTGATTTCTTGATAATGGGTGTGTTCCTTATCTTCTCCTAGTGTCTAAACTCTTCTCCATGGCTGGACCCCCAAATAATATTCCTTGACGTGCTAAGGGGTATCTAGAGAGTGGGATAGGTTTAATAACTACCCTAAACCTAACGCGTACCCTAACCCTAACACGTACCCTAATCCTAACCCGTACCCTAAACCGAGCCCTAACCCTCAAATTAACCCTAACCCTAACCCGAACCCATATCCTACGCCGTACCCGAAACCGTACCCTAAGCGGTACCCTAAAGCTAACCCTAACCCTAACCCTAACCCTATCCCTAAGCTACCCTTGACTGCTTCTGCCTCCAATAGATTTCCTAAGCACTAGTGTTTTAAGGAACAGGTTAAAAAGAGAATCCTAATGTGATTTCTTGATAATGGGTGTGTTCCTTATCTTCTCCTAGTGTCTAAACTCTTCTCCCTGGCTGGACCCCAAATAATATTCCTTGACGTGCTAAGGGGTATCTAGAGAGTGGGATAGGTTTAATAACTACCCTAACCCTAACGCGTACCCTAACCCTAACCCCTAACCTAACCCTAACATGTACCCTAATCCTAATCTGTACCCTAAACCGAGCACTAACCCTCAAACTATCCGTAACCCTAACCCTAACCCATACCCTACGCCGTACCCGATCCCGTACCCGAACCCGTACCCTAAGCAGTACCCTAACCCTAACCCTAACCCTAACCCTAACCCTAAGCTACCCTTGACTGCTTCTGCCTCCAATAGATTTCCTAAGCACTAGTGTATTAAGGAACAGGTTAAAAAGAGAATCCTATTGTGATTTCAGGATAATGGGTGTGTTCCTTATCTTCTCCTAGTGTCTAAACTCTTCTCCATGGCTGGACCCCCAAATAATATTCCTTGACGTGCTAAGGGGTATCTAGAGAGTGGGATAGGTTTAATAACTACCCTAACCCTAACGCGTACCCTAACCCTAACACGTACCCTAATCCTAAACCGTACCCTAAACCGAGCTCTAACCCTCAAACTAACCCTAACCCTAACCCTAACCCATACCCTACGCCGTACCCGAACCCGTACCCTAAGCCTTACCCTAACAATAACCCTAACCCTAAACCTAAGCTACCCTTGACTGCTTCTGCCTCCAATAGATTTCCTAAGCACTAGTGTTTTAAGGAACAGGTTAAAAAGAGAATCCTAATGTGATTTCTTGATAATGGGTGTGTTCCTTATCTTCTCCTAGTGTCTAAACTCTTCTCCATGGCTGGACCCCCAAATAATATTCCTTGACGTGCTAAGGGGTATCTAGAGAGTGGGATAGGTTTAATAACTACCCTAACCCTAACGCGTACCCTAACCCTAACCCCTACCCTAACCCTAACACGTACCCTAATGCTAACCCGTACCCTAAACCGAGCCCTAACCCTCAAACTAACCCTAACCCTAACCCTAAACCATACCCTACGCCGTACCCGAACCCGTACCCGAACCCGAAACCTAAGCCGTACCCTAACACTAACCCTAACCCTAACCCTAACCCTAAGCTACCCTTGACTGCTTCTGCCTCCAATAGATTTCCTAAGCACTAGTGTTTTAAGGAACAGGTTAAAAAGAGAATCCTAATGTGATTTCTTGATAATGGGTGTGTTCCTTATCTTCTCCTAGTGTCTAAACTCTTCTCCATGGCTGGACCCCCAAATAATATTCCTTGACGTGCTAAGGGGTATCTAGAGAGTGGGATAGGTTTAATAACTACCCTAACCCTAACGCGTACCCTAACCCTAACCCCTACCCTAACACTAACACGTACCCTAATGCTAACCCGTACCCTAAACCGAGCCCTAACCCTCAAACTAACCCTAACCCTAACCCTAACCCATACCCTACGCCGTACCCGAACCCGTACCCGAACCCGAAACCTAAGCCATACCCTAACACTAACCCTAACCCTAACACTAACCCTAAGCTACCCTTGACTGCTTCTGCCTCCAATAGATTTCCTAAGCACTAGTGTTTTAAGGAACAGGTTAAAAAGTGAATCCTAATGTGATTTCAGGATAATGGGTGTGTTCCTTATCTTCTCCTAGTGTCTAAACTCTTCTCCATGGCTGGACCCCCAAATAATATTCCTTGACGTGCTAAGGGGTATCTAGAGAGTGGGATAGGTTTAATAACTACCCTAACCCTAACGCGTACCCTAACCCTAACACGTACCCTAATCCTAAACCGTACCCTAAACCGAGCCCTAACCCTCAAACTAACCCTAACCCTAACCCTAACCCATACCCTACGCCGTACCCGAACCCGTACCCTAAGCCTTACCCTAACAATAACCCTAACCCTAAACCTAAGCTACCCTTGACTGCTTCTGCCTCCAATAGATTTCCTAAGCACTAGTGTTTTAAGGAACAGGTTAAAAAGAGAATCCTAATGTGATTTCTTGATAATGGGTGTGTTCCTTATCTTCTCCTAGTGTCTCAACTCTTCTCCATGGCTGGACCCCCAAATAATATTCCTTGACGTGCTAAGGGGTATCTAGAGAGTGGGATAGGTTTAATAACTACCCTAACCCTAACGCGTACCCTAACCCTAACCCCTACCCTAACCCTAACACGTACCCTAATGCTAACCCGTACCCTAAACCGAGCCCTAACCCTCAAACTAACAATAACCCTAACCCTAAACCATACCCTACGCCGTACCCAAACCCGTACCCGAACCCGAAACCTAAGCCGTACCCTAACACTAACCCTAACCCTAACCCTAACCCTAAGCTACCCTTGACTGCTTCTGCCTCCAATAGATTTCCTAAGCACTAGTGTTTTAAGGAACAGGTTAAAAAGTGAATCCTAATGTGATTTCTTGATAATGGGTGTGTTCCTTATCTTCTCCTAGTGTCTAAACTCTTATCCATGGCTGGACCCCCAAATAATATTCCTTGACTTGCTAAGTGTTATCTAGAGAGTGGGATAGGTTTAATAACTACCCTAACCCTAACGCGTACCCTAACCATACCCCCTACCCTATCCCTAAAACGTACCCTAATCCTAACCCGTACCCTAAACCGAGCCCTAACCCTCAAACTAACACTAACCCTAACCCATACCCTACGCCGTACCCGAACCCGTACCCGAACACGTACCCTAAGGCGTACCTTAACCCTAACCCTAACCCTAACCCTAACCCTAAGCTACCCTTGACTGCTTCTGCCTCCAATAGATTTCCTAAGCACTAGTGTTTTAAGGAACAGGTTAAAAAGAGAATCCTAATGTGATTTCTTGATAATGGGTGTGTTCCTTATCTTCTCCTAGTTTCTAAACTCTTCTCCATGGCTGGACCCCCAAATAATATTCCTTGACGTGCTGAGGGGTATTCAGGGAGTGGGATAGGTTTAATAACTACCCTAACCCTAACGCGTACCCTAACCCTAACCCCTAACCTAACCCTAACATGTACCCTAATCCTAACCCGTACCATAAACCGAGCACTAACCCTCAAACTATCCCTAACCCTAACCCTAACCCATACCCTACGCCGTACCCGAACCCGTACCCGAACACGTACCCTAAGGCGTACCTTAACCCTAACCCTAACCCTAACCCTAACCCTAAGCTACCCTTGACTGCTTCTGCCTCCAATAGATTTCCTAAGCACTAGTGTTTTAAGGAACAGGTTAAAAAGAGAATCCTATTGTGATTTCAGGATAATGGGTGTGTTCCTTATCTTCTCCTAGTGTCTAAACTCTTCTCCATGGCTGGACCCCCAAATAATATTCCTTGAATTGCTAAGTGTTATCTAGAGAGTGGGATAGGTTTAATAACTACCCTAACCCTAACGCGTACCCTAACCCTAACCCCTACCCTAACCCTAACACGTACCCTAAACCGAGCTCTAACCCTCAAACTAACCCTAACCCTAACCCTAACCCATACCCTACGCCGTACCCGAACCCGTACCCGAACCCGTACCCGAACACGTACCCTAAGGCGTACCTTAACCCTAACCCTAACCCTAACCCTAACCCTAAGCTACCCTTGACTGCTTCTGCCTCCAATAGATTTCCTAAGCACTAGTGTTTTAAGGAACAGGTTAAAAAGAGAATCCTAATGTGATTTCTTGATAATGGGTGTGTTCCTTATCTTCTCCTAGTTTCTAAACTCTTCTCCATGGCTGGACCCCCAAATAATATTCCTTGACGTGCTGAGGGGTATCCAGGGAGTGGGATAGGTTTAATAACTACCCTAACCCTAACGCGTACCCTAACCCTAACCCCTAACCTAACCCTAACATGTACCCTAATCCTAACCCGTACCATAAACCGAGCACTAACCCTCAAACTATCCCTAACCCTAACCCTAACCCATACCCTACGCCGTACCCGAACCCGTACCCGAACACGTACCCTAAGGCGTACCTTAACCCTAACCCTAACCCTAACCCTAACCCTAAGCTACCCTTGACTGCTTCTGCCTCCAATAGATTTCCTAAGCACTAGTGTTTTAAGGAACAGGTTAAAAAGAGAATCCTAATGTGATTTCTTGATAATGGGTGTGTTCCTTATCTTCTCCTAGTTTCTAAACTCTTCTCCATGGCTGGACCCCCAAATAATATTCCTTGACGTGCTGAGGGGTATCCAGGGAGTGGGATAGGTTTAATAACTACCCTAACCCTAACGCGTACCCTAACCCTAACCCCTAACCTAACCCTAACATGTACCCTAATCCTAACCCGTACCATAAACCGAGCACTAACCCTCAAACTATCCCTAACCCTAACCCTAACCCATACCCTACGCCGTACCCGAACCCGTACCCGAACACGTACCCTAAGGCGTACCTTAACCCTAACCCTAACCCTAACCCTAACCCTAAGCTACCCTTGACTGCTTCTGCCTCCAATAGATTTCCTAAGCACTAGTGTTTTAAGGAACAGGTTAAAAAGAGAATCCTAATGTGATTTCAGGATAATGGGTGTGTTCCTTATCTTCTCCTAGTGTCTAAACTCTTCTCCATGGCTGGACACCCAAATAATATTCCTTGACGTGCTAAGGGGTATCTAGAGAGTGGGATAGGTTTAATAACTACCCTAACCCTAACGCGTACCCTAACCCTAACCCCTAAGCTAACCCTAACATGTACCCTAATCCTAACCCGTACCCTAAACCGAGCACTAACCCTCAAACTATCCCTAACCCTAACCCTAACCCATACCCTACGCCGTACCCGAACCCGTACCCGAAACCGTACCCTAAGCCGTACCCTAACCCTAACCCTAACCCTAACCCTAAGCTACCCTTGACTGCTTCTGCCTCCAATAGATTTCCTAAGCAATAGTGTATTAAGGAACAGGTTAAAAAGAGAATCCTATTGTGATTTCAGGATAATGGGTGTGTTCCTTATCTTCTCCTACTGTCTAAACTCTTCTCCATGGCTGGACCCCCAAATAATATTCCTTGACGTGCTAAGGGGTATCTAGAGAGTGGGATAGGTTTAATAACTACCCTAACCCTAACGCGTACCCTAACCCTAACCCCTAACCTAACCCTAACATGTACCCTAATCCTAATCTGTACCCTAAACCGAGCACTAACCCTCAAACTATCCGTAACCCTAACCCTAACCCATACCCTACGCCGTACCCGATCCCGTACCCGAACCCGTACCCTAAGCCGTACCCTAACCCTAACCCTAACCCTAACCCTAACCCTAAGCTACCCTTGACTGCTTCTGCCTCCAATAGATTTCCTAAGCACTAGTGTTTTAAGGAACAGGTTAAAAAGAGAATCCTAATGTGATTTCTTGATAATGGGTGTGTTCCTTATCTTCTCCTAGTGTCTCAACTCTTCTCCATGGCTGGACCCCCAAATAATATTCCTTGACGTGCTAAGGGGTATCTAGAGAGTGGGATAGGTTTAATAACTACCCTAACCCTAACGCGTACCCTAACCCTAACCCCTACCCTAACCCTAACACGAACCCTAATCCTAACCCGTACCCTAAACCGAGCCCTAACCTTCAAACTAACCCTAACCCTAACCCTAACCCATAGCCTACGCCGTACACGAACCCGTACCCGAACCCGTACCCTAAGCCTTACCCTAACAATAACCCTAACCCTAACCCTAAGCTAAAGTTGACTGCTTCTGCCTCCAATAGATTTCCTAAGCACTAGTGTTTTAAGGAACAGGTTAAAAAGAGAATCCTAATGTGATTTCTTGATAATGCGTGTGTTCCTTATATTCTCCTATTGTCTAAACTCTTCTCCATGGCTGGACCCGCAAATAATATTCCTTGACGTGCTAAGCGGTATCTAGGGAGTGGGATAGGTTTAATAACTACCCTAACCCTAACGCGTACCCTAACCCTAACCCCTACCCTAACCCTAACACGTACCCTAATGCTAACCCGTACCCTAAACCGAGCCCTAACCCTCAAATTAACCCTAACCCTAACCCGAACCCATATCCTACGCCGTACCCGAAACCGTACCCTAAGCGGTACCCTAAAGCTAACCCTAACCCTAACCCTAACCCTATCCCTAAGCTACCCTTGACTGCTTCTGCCTCCAATAGATTTCCTAAGCACTAGTGTTTTAAGGAACAGGTTAAAAAGAGAATCCTAATGTGATTTCTTGATAATGGGTGTGTTCCTTATCTTCTCCTAGTGTCTAAACTCTTCTCCCTGGCTGGACCCCAAATAATATTCCTTGACGTGCTAAGGGGTATCTAGAGAGTGGGATAGGTTTAATAACTACCCTAACCCTAACGCGTACCCTAACCCTAACCCCTAACCTAACCCTAACATGTACCCTAATCCTAATCTGTACCCTAAACCGAGCACTAACCCTCAAACTATCCGTAACCCTAACCCTAACCCATACCCTACGCCGTACCCGATCCCGTACCCGAACCCGTACCCTAAGCAGTACCCTAACCCTAACCCTAACCCTAACCCTAACCCTAAGCTACCCTTGACTGCTTCTGCCTCCAATAGATTTCCTAAGCACTAGTGTATTAAGGAACAGGTTAAAAAGAGAATCCTATTGTGATTTCAGGATAATGGGTGTGTTCCTTATCTTCTCCTAGTGTCTAAACTCTTCTCCATGGCTGGACCCCCAAATAATATTCCTTGACGTGCTAAGGGGTATCTAGAGAGTGGGATAGGTTTAATAACTACCCTAACCCTAACGCGTACCCTAACCCTAACACGTACCCTAATCCTAAACCGTACCCTAAACCGAGCTCTAACCCTCAAACTAACCCTAACCCTAACCCTAACCCATACCCTACGCCGTACCCGAACCCGTACCCTAAGCCTTACCCTAACAATAACCCTAACCCTAAACCTAAGCTACCCTTGACTGCTTCTGCCTCCAATAGATTTCCTAAGCACTAGTGTTTTAAGGAACAGGTTAAAAAGAGAATCCTAATGTGATTTCTTGATAATGGGTGTGTTCCTTATCTTCTCCTAGTGTCTAAACTCTTCTCCATGGCTGGACCCCCAAATAATATTCCTTGACGTGCTAAGGGGTATCTAGAGAGTGGGATAGGTTTAATAACTACCCTAACCCTAACGCGTACCCTAACCCTAACCCCTACCCTAACCCTAACACGTACCCTAATGCTAACCCGTACCCTAAACCGAGCCCTAACCCTCAAACTAACCCTAACCCTAACCCTAAACCATACCCTACGCCGTACCCGAACCCGTACCCGAACCCGAAACCTAAGCCGTACCCTAACACTAACCCTAACCCTAACCCTAACCCTAAGCTACCCTTGACTGCTTCTGCCTCCAATAGATTTCCTAAGCACTAGTGTTTTAAGGAACAGGTTAAAAAGAGAATCCTAATGTGATTTCTTGATAATGGGTGTGTTCCTTATCTTCTCCTAGTGTCTAAACTCTTCTCCATGGCTGGACCCCCAAATAATATTCCTTGACGTGCTAAGGGGTATCTAGAGAGTGGGATAGGTTTAATAACTACCCTAACCCTAACGCGTACCCTAACCCTAACCCCTACCCTAACCCTAACACGTACCCTAATGCTAACCCGTACCCTAAACCGAGCCCTAACCCTCAAACTAACCCTAACCCTAACCCTAACCCATACCCTACGCCGTACCCGAACCCGTACCCGAACCCGAAACCTAAGCCATACCCTAACACTAACCCTAACCCTAACACTAACCCTAAGCTACCCTTGACTGCTTCTGCCTCCAATAGATTTCCTAAGCACTAGTGTTTTAAGGAACAGGTTAAAAAGTGAATCCTAATGTGATTTCAGGATAATGGGTGTGTTCCTTATCTTCTCCTAGTGTCTAAACTCTTCTCCATGGCTGGACCCCCAAATAATATTCCTTGACGTGCTAAGGGGTATCTAGAGAGTGGGATAGGTTTAATAACTACCCTAACCCTAACGCGTACCCTAACCCTAACACGTACCCTAATCCTAAACCGTACCCTAAACCGAGCCCTAACCCTCAAACTAACCCTAACCCTAACCCTAACCCATACCCTACGCCGTACCCGAACCCGTACCCTAAGCCTTACCCTAACAATAACCCTAACCCTAAACCTAAGCTACCCTTGACTGCTTCTGCCTCCAATAGATTTCCTAAGCACTAGTGTTTTAAGGAACAGGTTAAAAAGAGAATCCTAATGTGATTTCTTGATAATGGGTGTGTTCCTTATCTTCTCCTAGTGTCTCAACTCTTCTCCATGGCTGGACCCCCAAATAATATTCCTTGACGTGCTAAGGGGTATCTAGAGAGTGGGATAGGTTTAATAACTACCCTAACCCTAACGCGTACCCTAACCCTAACCCCTACCCTAACCCTAACACGTACCCTAATGCTAACCCGTACCCTAAACCGAGCCCTAACCCTCAAACTAACAATAACCCTAACCCTAAACCATACCCTACGCCGTACCCGAACCCGTACCCGAACCCGAAACCTAAGCCGTACCCTAACACTAACCCTAACCCTAACCCTAACCCTAAGCTACCCTTGACTGCTTCTGCCTCCAATAGATTTCCTAAGCACTAGTGTTTTAAGGAACAGGTTAAAAAGTGAATCCTAATGTGATTTCTTGATAATGGGTGTGTTCCTTATCTTCTCCTAGTGTCTAAACTCTTATCCATGGCTGGACCCCCAAATAATATTCCTTGACTTGCTAAGTGTTATCTAGAGAGTGGGATAGGTTTAATAACTACCCTAACCCTAACGCGTAACCTAACCATAACCCCTACCCTATCCCTAACACGTACCCTAATCCTAACCCGTACCCTAAACCGAGCCCTAACCCTCAAACTAACACTAACCCTAACCCATACCCTACGCCGTACCCGAACCCGTACCCGAACACGTACCCTAAGGCGTACCTTAACCCTAACCCTAACCCTAACCCTAACCATAAGCTACCCTTGACTGCTTCTGCCTCCAATAGATTTCCTAAGCACTAGTGTTTTAAGGAACAGGTTAAAAAGAGAATCCTAATGTGATTTCTTGATAATGGGTGTGTTCCTTATCTTCTCCTAGTTTCTAAACTCTTCTCCATGGCTGGACCCCCAAATAATATTCCTTGACGTGCTGAGGGGTATCCAGGGAGTGGGATAGGTTTAATAACTACCCTAACCCTAACGCGTACCCTAACCCTAACCCCTAACCTAACCCTAACATGTACCCTAATCCTAACCCGTACCATAAACCGAGCACTAACCCTCAAACTATCCCTAACCCTAACCCTAACCCATACCCTACGCCGTACCCGAACCCGTACCCGAACACGTACCCTAAGGCGTACCTTAACCCTAACCCTAACCCTAACCCTAACCCTAACCCTAAGCTACCCTTGACTGCTTCTGCCTCCAATAGATTTCCTAAGCACTAGTGTTTTAAGGAACAGGTTAAAAAGAGAATCCTATTGTGATTTCAGGATAATGGGTGTGTTCCTTATCTTCTCCTAGTGTCTAAACTCTTCTCCATGGCTGGACCCCCAAATAATATTCCTTGACTTGCTAAGTGTTATCTAGAGAGTGGGATAGGTTTAATAACTACCCTAACCCTAACGCGTACCCTAACCCTAACCCCTACCCTAACCCTAACACGTACCCTAAACCGAGCTCTAACCCTCAAACTAACCCTAACCCTAACCCTAACCCATACCCTACGCCGTACCCGAACCCGTACCCGAACCCGTACCCGAACACGTACCCTAAGGCGTACCTTAACCCTAACCCTAACCCTAACCCTAACCCTAAGCTACCCTTGACTGCTTCTGCCTCCAATAGATTTCCTAAGCACTAGTGTTTTAAGGAACAGGTTAAAAAGAGAATCCTAATGTGATTTCTTGATAATGGGTGTGTTCCTTATCTTCTCCTAGTTTCTAAACTCTTCTCCATGGCTGGACCCCCAAATAATATTCCTTGACGTGCTGAGGGGTATCCAGGGAGTGGGATAGGTTTAATAACTACCCTAACCCTAACGCGTACCCTAACCCTAACCCCTAACCTAACCCTAACATGTACCCTAATCCTAACCCGTACCATAAACCGAGCACTAACCCTCAAACTATCCCTAACCCTAACCCTAACCCATACCCTACGCCGTACCCGAACCCGTACCCGAACACGTACCCTAAGGCGTACCTTAACCCTAACCCTAACCCTAACCCTAACCCTAAGCTACCCTTGACTGCTTCTGCCTCCAATAGATTTCCTAAGCACTAGTGTTTTAAGGAACAGGTTAAAAAGAGAATCCTAATGTGATTTCTTGATAATGGGTGTGTTCCTTATCTTCTCCTAGTTTCTAAACTCTTCTCCATGGCTGGACCCCCAAATAATATTCCTTGACGTGCTGAGGGGTATCCAGGGAGTGGGATAGGTTTAATAACTACCCTAACCCTAACGCGTACCCTAACCCTAACCCCTAACCTAACCCTAACATGTACCCTAATCCTAACCCGTACCATAAACCGAGCACTAACCCTCAAACTATCCCTAACCCTAACCCTAACCCATACCCTACGCCGTACCCGAACCCGTACCCGAACACGTACCCTAAGGCGTACCTTAACCCTAACCCTAACCCTAACCCTAACCCTAAGCTACCCTTGACTGCTTCTGCCTCCAATAGATTTCCTAAGCACTAGTGTTTTAAGGAACAGGTTAAAAAGAGAATCCTAATGTGATTTCAGGATAATGGGTGTGTTCCTTATCTTCTCCTAGTGTCTAAACTCTTCTCCATGGCTGGACACCCAAATAATATTCCTTGACGTGCTAAGGGGTATCTAGAGAGTGGGATAGGTTTAATAACTACCCTAACCCTAACGCGTACCCTAACCCTAACCCCTAAGCTAACCCTAACATGTACCCTAATCCTAACCCGTACCCTAAACCGAGCACTAACCCTCAAACTATCCCTAACCCTAACCCTAACCCATACCCTACGCCGTACCCGAACCCGTACCCGAAACCGTACCCTAAGCCGT
Source organism: Eschrichtius robustus (assembly GCF_028021215.1). Taxonomy (NCBI): domain Eukaryota; kingdom Metazoa; phylum Chordata; class Mammalia; order Artiodactyla; family Eschrichtiidae; genus Eschrichtius; species Eschrichtius robustus. The sequence goes on along the minus strand of NW_027175463.1, from coordinate 1,735,571 downwards.
ACCCTAACCCTAACCCTAACCCTAACCCTAAACTACCCTTGACTGCTTCTGCCTCCAATAGATTTCCTAAGCAATAGTGTATTAAGGAACAGGTTAAAAAGAGAATCCTATTGTGATTTCAGGATAATGGGTGTGTTCCTTATCTTCTCCTACTGTCTAAACTCTTCTCCATGGCTGGACCCCCAAATAATATTCCTTGACGTGCTAAGGGGTATCTAGAGAGTGGGATAGGTTTAATAACTACCCTAACCCTAACGCGTACCCTAACCCTAACCCCTAACCTAACCCTAACATGTACCCTAATCCTAATCTGTACCCTAAACCGAGCACTAACCCTCAAACTATCCGTAACCCTAACCCTAACCCATACCCTACGCCGTACCCGATCCCGTACCCGAACCCGTACCCTAAGCCGTACCCTAACCCTAACCCTAACCCTAACCCTAACCCTAAGCTACCCTTGACTGCTTCTGCCTCCAATAGATTTCCTAAGCACTAGTGTTTTAAGGAACAGGTTAAAAAGAGAATCCTAATGTGATTTCTTGATAATGGGTGTGTTCCTTATCTTCTCCTAGTGTCTCAACTCTTCTCCATGGCTGGACCCCCAAATAATATTCCTTGACGTGCTAAGGGGTATCTAGAGAGTGGGATAGGTTTAATAACTACCCTAACCCTAACGCGTACCCTAACCCTAACCCCTACCCTAACCCTAACACGAACCCTAATCCTAACCCGTACCCTAAACCGAGCCCTAACCTTCAAACTAACCCTAACCCTAACCCTAACCCATAGCCTACGCCGTACACGAACCCGTACCCGAACCCGTACCCTAAGCCTTACCCTAACAATAACCCTAACCCTAACCCTAAGCTAAAGTTGACTGCTTCTGCCTCCAATAGATTTCCTAAGCACTAGTGTTTTAAGGAACAGGTTAAAAAGAGAATCCTAATGTGATTTCTTGATAATGCGTGTGTTCCTTATATTCTCCTATTGTCTAAACTCTTCTCCATGGCTGGACCCGCAAATAATATTCCTTGACGTGCTAAGCGGTATCTAGGGAGTGGGATAGGTTTAATAACTACCCTAACCCTAACGCGTACCCTAACCCTAACCCCTACCCTAACCCTAACACGTACCCTAATCCTAACCCGTACCCTAAACCGAGCCCTAACCCTCAAACTCACCCTAACACTAAACCTAACCCATACCCTACGCCGTACCCGAACCCGTACCCGAACCCGTACCCTAAGCCGTACCCTAACCCTAACCCTAACCCTAACCCTAAGCTACCCTTGACTGCTTCTGCCTCCAATAGATTTCCTAAGCACTAGTGTATTAAGGAACAGGTTAAAAAGAGAATCCTAATGTGATTTCAGGATAATGGGTGTGTTCCTTATCTTCTCCTAGTGTCTAAACTCTTCTCCATGGCTGGACACCCAAATAATATTCCTTGACGTGCTAAGGGGTATCTAGAGAGTGGGATAGGTTTAATAACTACCCTAACCCTAACGCGTACCCTAACCCTAACCCCTACCCTAACCCTAACACGAACCCTAATCCTAACCCGTACCCTAAACCGAGCCCTAACCTTCAAACTAACCCTAACCCTAACCCTAACCCATACCCTACGCCGTACACGAACCCGTACCCGAACCCGTACCCTAAGTCGTACCCTAAACTTAACCCTAACCCTAACCCTAACCCTAAGCTACACTTGACTGCTTCTGCCTCCAATAGATTTCCTAAGCACTAGTGTTTTAAGGAACAGGTTAAAAAGAGAATCCTAATGTGATTTCTTGATAATGGGTGTGTTCCTTATCTTCTCCTAGTGTCTAAACTCTTCTCCATGGCTGGACCCCCAAATAATATTCCTTGACGTGCTAAGGGGTATCTAGAGAGTGGGATAGGTTTAATAACTACCCTAAACCTAACGCGTACCCTAACCCTAACACGTACCCTAATCCTAACCCGTACCCTAAACCGAGCCCTAACCCTCAAATTAACCCTAACCCTAACCCGAACCCATATCCTACGCCATACCCGAAACCGTACCCTAAGCGGTACCCTAAAGCTAACCCTAACCCTAACCCTAACCCTATCCCTAAGCTACCCTTGACTGCTTCTGCCTCCAATAGATTTCCTAAGCACTAGTGTTTTAAGGAACAGGTTAAAAAGAGAATCCTAATGTGATTTCTTGATAATGGGTGTGTTCCTTATCTTCTCCTAGTGTCTAAACTCTTCTCCCTGGCTGGACCCCAAATAATATTCCTTGACGTGATAAGGGGTATCTAGAGAGTGGGATAGGTTTAATAACTACCCTAACCCTAACGCGTACCCTAACCCTAACACCTAACCTAACCCTAACATGTACCCTAATCCTAATCTGTACCCTAAACCGAGCACTAACCCTCAAACTATCCGTAACCCTAACCCTAACCCATACCCTACGCCGTACCCGATCCCGTACCCGAACCCGTACCCTAAGCCGTACCCTAACCCTAACCCTAACCCTAACCCTAACCCTAAGCTACCCTTGACTGCTTCTGCCTCCAATAGATTTCCTAAGCACTAGTGTATTAAGGAACAGGTTAAAAAGAGAATCCTATTGTGATTTCAGGATAATGGGTGTGTTCCTTATCTTCTCCTAGTGTCTAAACTCTTCTCCATGGCTGGACCCCCAAATAATATTCCTTGACGTGCTAAGGGGTATCTAGAGAGTGGGATAGGTTTAATAACTACCCTAACCCTAACGCGTACCCTAACCCTAACACGTACCCTAATCCTAAACCGTACCCTAAACCGAGCTCTAACCCTCAAACTAACCCTAACCCTAACCCTAACCCTAACCCTAACCCTAACCCATACCCTACGCCGTACCCGAACCCGTACCCGAAACCGTACCCTAAGCCGTACCCTAACCCTAACCCTAACCCTAACCCTAAGCTACCCTTGACTGCTTCTGCCTCCAATAGATTTCCTAAGCAATAGTGTATTAAGGAACAGGTTAAAAAGAGAATCCTATTGTGATTTCAGGATAATGGGTGTGTTCCTTATCTTCTCCTACTGTCTAAACTCTTCTCCATGGCTGGACCCCCAAATAATATTCCTTGACGTGCTAAGGGGTATCTAGAGAGTGGGATAGGTTTAATAACTACCCTAACCCTAACGCGTACCCTAACCCTAACCCCTAACCTAACCCTAACATGTACCCTAATCCTAATTTGTACCCTAAACCGAGCACTAACCCTCAAACTATCCGTAACCCTAACCCTAACCCATACCCTACGCCGTACCCGATCCCGTACCCGAACCCGTACCCTAAGCCGTACCCTAACCCTAACCCTAACCCTAACCCTAACCGTAAGCTACCCTTGACTGCTTCTGCCTCCAATAGATTTCCTAAGCACTAGTGTTTTAAGGAACAGGTTAAAAAGAGAATCCTAATGTGATTTCTTGATAATGGGTGTGTTCCTTATCTTCTCCTAGTGTCTCAACTCTTCTCCATGGCTGGACCCCCAAATAATATTCCTTGACGTGCTAAGGGGTATCTAGAGAGTGGGATAGGTTTAATAACTACCCTAACCCTAACGCGTACCCTAACCCTAACCCCTACCCTAACCCTAACACGAACCCTAATCCTAACCCGTACCCTAAACCGAGCCCTAACCTTCAAACTAACCCTAACCCTAACCCTAACCCATAGCCTACGCCGTACACGAACCCGTACCCGAACCCGTACCCTAAGCCTTACCCTAACAATAACCCTAACCCTAACCCTAAGCTAAAGTTGACTGCTTCTGCCTCCAATAGATTTCCTAAGCACTAGTGTTTTAAGGAACAGGTTAAAAAGAGAATCCTAATGTGATTTCTTGATAATGCGTGTGTTCCTTATATTCTCCTATTGTCTAAACTCTTCTCCATGGCTGGACCCGCAAATAATATTCCTTGACGTGCTAAGCGGTATCTAGGGAGTGGGATAGGTTTAATAACTACCCTAACCCTAACGCGTACCCTAACCCTAACCCCTACCCTAACCCTAACACGTACCCTAATCCTAACCCGTACCCTAAACCGAGCCCTAACCCTCAAACTAACCCTAACCCTAACCCTAAAACATACCCTATGCCGTACCCGAACCCGTACCCTAAGCCTTACCCTAACAATAACCCTAACCCTAACCCTAAGCTACCCTTGACTGCTTCTGCCTCCAATAGATTTCCTAAGCACTAGTGTTTTAAGGAACAGGTTAAAAAGAGAATCCTA